>NC_042615.1:309704462-310017130 GCF_901001135.1 Rhinatrema bivittatum
GATGTGACCTTTTTCTTCTTCGGGCCGTGGTGAGGTGAGCTCCGCCACGGCCGTGCCGATCTTCCTGCACAGCACAGCGATATTTCACTGCTCCGCCGCCAGTGGGATGAGCTCCACCGGCGGCTGCATTGGCTGCCACTTGCCGGTGTGTCAGGTGCACCGGGCGACACACACTTTGGAAAGCTCTAGACTAGAGAATGATGGGGGGGTGATGGGCTCATCCCTGCAGGGGGGAGGAGGAGGAGAGGAATAAGTTGACTATTGCAGAATGGCAGCCCCAGGAAGTTCCCAGGCGTGGCGATCTCTCCCTCGTTCCGTGCTGCGCCGTCACTCGGCGCTGGCGGAGGCAGGTGCTCGGGCTGCTCCCGCCCCTTCCTGTGCCGGCTGCCTGTCTGCGGGGCCGGGGCAGTGATCGGCGGGCTGCCTGGGGGTGTCCCCTCCTCCCCCACCCCCACCCTTCTTCTGGGTGCAGGGGCGAGATGGAGGGGAACCGGGACGAGGCGGAGCGCTGCCTGCACATCGCCCGAGCCGCCTTGCAGGCCGGGGAGCGCCAGCGGGCCCTGCGCTTCCTGCACAAGGCCGAGAAACTATACCCGACCCCGGCCGCCAAAGGTGAGGCAAGATCCCCCTCCCCTCTCTTTCCCACCTTCTGAAACCCTGGGCCGGGGGCACCATACTCCCCCCCCCCCTTCCCTTAGTATCCAGTGCCTGCTGCGATACCTGGGTCTGTGCTGCCCTGCTCTGTTTGGCACAGGCGTTGCACAAGAGAGGAGCCCGGTAGCTTTCTGGCCTTAAAGCGGGGCGATTTCGGGGCTGTTTCCTTGTCCTGGTTAGCAGAGGAGCTGGGGAAACCCCTTCCTCGAGCGGCAGTCGGGCGCTGCTAAATCTCATGGCCCGGGGGGGGGGAGGAGTTGGGATTTACAGTCTGGCACCGTTGGCAGGGAGAGGGAGCTAGCCAGCCTGATCTCTCATTGCGAGAGAAAGCAGGAAATGGTAGCCCTTTCGGCCACAAAATAAAAGGCGAGCACTTCAGTACACTTTTCGTTTTGGGAATATTTGGTTTGTCGGTACGTTTTTCAGTGGACAGCAGTTTTTCTCATTTGGATTATTAACGTGAGGCTGGGAAAATGGAAGGAAAAATAGAGGTTTATGTGGTGACTATTAGGAAATAATACTATCAAATATCTCCCCTTATGCCTAAAGGAAACAAAATATGTAGGTAACTATTGATTCTTATAATTTTGATTTTTAACTGTAATTTCTTATGTTCTTATCCTAGTGCTTAACTTTATTTTCACAACCTAGAATTTGCATTTTGTGTTACTTAAGTAAAAAACTAAGCTCCTCCACAAAATGAATCCTCTTGTTCTTTCATGTTACTGATTTATGTCTCTGGAGACACCTTTTCAGACACTAAGGATTACAAGTAATTGCCTTACTCTGTCATCATAGTTCCTGTGCTTCCTTAATTGTATGTAGATTGCATTGAATTTTGACACACATGCAATATATTGGCTAAACTGGTGGTATAAAATATGGTTAACCTGGTTAAATAAAGTGCATTCATTATTATTGTCATAATCATCAACATTTCTAAAGCACATACCAGATGTATGATGCAGTGTGATATAACTACTTTGTGCGTCCGGAAATTTATTGGGGTAACCTGCACAAAGCAGCGCTTACAACCCTAAGCGGCAGTGATATGATTGCATCAGGCTGTTGCTTTGTTTTTGTGAGAAACAGATTTAAAGATGGCAGGACTTGAAGTATGTAGCCTAGTAGCTGAAGAGGTGGAGGCCATCACTTGGGTGATGGAATGAAAGTCACCACATCTTTAATATTCTTTAATATCGCTGATTACTGTCTGTGAGGTTGGCACCTTAATCCACGCAATAACCCATCACTTGCAGACACGGACAATGAGATCCAGTGGGATAGAAATCCAGTAGTAACTGTAGAAACTAACTAGCTCAATGGCTAGCATGTTTCAGAGGTGTGTTTATATTTTATTTTCTCTGTCAATTTACAATGATATTGCAAGCAAATAACTTGTAAAAGTAAATAGGATAACACTCTAACTTTATATTCTGAAGGAAAGGTATAGATCATAGATCTGAGCACTTAGTGTGGATGGACAGACTAGATAGGCTGAATAGTCCTTTTCTACTGACACGTTTCTCTGTTTTTATATAAATTGATTAGAGGTAGCGATTGATCTGTTACCTTTACTTATTCTGTATTAACCCCCAACAAGAGAGAGAAACAGAAACGTGGGAAATATGAGAATTCTAAAACCAAAAGAAAAAAAACAATGCTGAAGGCTAAACATACGATTCACATAGCTTGTAATATATTTACTAGCACAATGATTGCTGAGGGGTTCAGACAGTGTAACGCATGGTTCAGTAACCTTTTTATCTAGAATTGTTCTTAAATGTTTGGGGTTGAAGAAATGAGTATTCAAAAATTTAATCATACTCTTCAGGAGAATATCGCAGAAAAAATTCACCACCCAAGGTCGTTAGTACTTGAATCATTTTATATTTGTTGTGTGTTTGCTTTCAGAAGCATTTCTTACATCTGATCAGATCTGAAGGTACACTGGTTGGAAAACACTGGTGTATGGTAATATTTAACTGTACTGTCTATAAGTCGAATTGGCAGAGGTGGCAGCCTGAATATCTTTATGGTAAATTCACAGATTCACTGTGGAGAAGATGGAATTCCATTCAGAAGCCCCAGATTTCTATGGAGTATTCGACACTTGCTCTTTCCATGCTTACAGCCCAATCCCACTGTAAATTTCAGTCATACATACACTTTGGTTCCACAAAGCACTTCAGAATGTAGATCTGGGATAGGAGCAGTGGCAGCCTGAAACACAGTTACCCTAAAATCCAGACATCATTGCGGCCCTGGAGAATAAGAGCAGAGAACCCCTAATCTAAGCCAACTGGCTTGAACTGTAACTATGGGCACAATGCCAATGACTGCAAATCAACAATAGCTGCCATCCCAGAACAGTGGTGGGGGGAGGCGTGTCGCGAGCTGTGCGTCATCCGGGGGTGGTGCCGTGGGTGTGGTTTCGGCCCGGGGCGTGGCCACGGCCTCCGGACCAGCCCCTGGACTGGAGCACGGCGCGCGGCAGCCAACCCGGCGCGCGCAAAGTTACGTCTGCCTTGAGCAGGCGTAACTTTCGCGACAGAGGTGGGGGGGTTTAGATAGGGCTGGGGGGGTGGGTTAGGTGGGGGGAGGTGGAGGGAACGGAGGCAGGTTGCGCGGCTCGGCGCGCGCAGGCTGCCAATTTTGGGCAGCCTTGCGCGCGTCGATCCCAGATTTTAATGGATACACGCAGCTACGCGCGTATCTATTGAAATCCCGCGTACTCTTGTTCGCGTCTGGTGCGCGGACAAAAGTACGTGTTTGCGCAAGTTTATGAAATCTACCCCTTTGAGAGGTGTGGCTCTGGATGCATTTTTTTTTTTTAAATGTTTCACAGGTAGAGGCCAATTATAAGCCAATTGTTGGGGTATATCATTTTCATCTGTGCAAACTTGGAGCTTCCACAGCATGTGGGCTGAATACTTATGCAAGCAGCATTTTTCAGTTTTTAATTTTATTTTACAAAAAATGTAGAGAAATAATGAATTGTGACTTTGAAAATTTACGAGCATTCTGGTTTGCAATAAATAAACTGTCTGGAACAGTCTGAGTATCATTTGTAATCCACTCAAGTCTGCTGAAATGTTAGGGGGTCGAATACTTTTGCAAGTCACTATATCTATACGTTCACAAACCACCATCCCGCAATGTGCGTCACATGTTGATGTGGTCTGATCATTCAGCAATGTTGTGCATTTTACTTGTGTAATAAAAAAAAAAAAAAAATGCTCCAGCAAGTGATCTGGTGGACAGAGCAAATGGGCCCTCCAGACCAGAATGAACTTCCGCCTGTTTGCTCACTGGCTCATCCCACCTCTGTTTCTGATGTAGTCCTATTGGTCCTTAAGGGAAAAATAGGAATTTAAATACTTGCCTCTACTAAATGAAAAAAAAAAAAACCAAGTAAGATACAGAGCCAAGATTGGATTCGTGGCTCGCCATGGTAGCCTTTTAATATCGTTTACTCACAGCGTGGAAGAGATGTTACTTGGAACACAGTCTCCGCTCACTTCCGACAGCAGTGACTAATCTTTTTTTATAGCTATAGAAACAGAATCTGACAGTTGATCTGGAGTGTAAAACGCATCCAGTCTGTCAGTTGGACAGAGTTCTCAGCCGGTGTGTTGCGCTCTTCCTGACCTCCCCGCTGCTCTTCCCTCCTTCTCCTCCACCCCAGCGAGATGCAGACAGTTCCTCGAGGAACACTGCTGCCATTCCTGACCCTGGCCATCAACACGTTCGAGCCGGGAGAGGAACGGCAACACGGTCTTTTCTTCTTCCGGCCCCCTGCGTCCTGGAATGAGAAGTGATTATATGAAGCGGAGCGAGCTTGTCTCGCTCCGCGTAGATAACGGGTGGGAAAGCGAGTGAAGGGCAGGGTTAAGGAGGAAGGGTACAAAGGGGAGGGGGGAGGGAGTTAGAAGGGTAACTAACCAATAGGGGACAGGGATTTCGAATCTGGAGTAATGATTGGATAAAGAGGGAATGGGAAGCGGGAGCAACGGTTTTGTACCTCAGTTGGTGAGGAAAAGCTGAGGCTGCGGGCTGAGGTTTTTTTTGTCGGAGCTCGAGTGAGGGTATTCAGCTTTGGGGATTGTAATAATTTAAGCTTATATTTATATTAATTTCAAGAGGCTTGTGGTTAGTTTTTTGTTTTAATTTTAGCATATTCTTCAAAAAAAAAAAAAAAAAAAATTTTTTTTATACAAAGTGGAAAGGGGTCAACAATAGCCGGCCGGTGTACTATGCCTAAGAAGGCGAAAGACCGCTGCCGTCCTCCCCCATGCCCTGAGGGGGCCTCCCCCCGCCCTTTAGCCGCCGGGCCTGCCCCCTCGGCTCCCTCCGGCCGGCTCGCCCGCGCCCCTGCGCCCGCTCGGGGCCCTTCCCCGGCGCTGTTCCCCTCGTTCCCGTCCGGGCCCTGCCCTGGCAGAGAGCCCTCCCCCTCGTACCTCCCGGAGTCGTATGCGGGTGCCGTGCTGGATTCCGGTGAGAGTGGCCCGGAGTCCTACGACGCCGCTGCCCTCGTCCCTACTGACCACCCGGCGCCAGGCCAGGAGGCGTGCAGCGACGTGGCGGAGGTGTCGCTAAACGCCTCCGCCATGGATTTTAGTTTCTTGGACGAGGAAGGGCCTCCCGGTAAGAGCGGTTTGCCGGCGGTCGATGCGTTCGTCCACGCCCCTTCCCCGTACCCGAGCCCCGCCGCGAAAGTTGGCAAGAAAAGTATGAAGCGAGCCCGCCCAGGGCTGGCCTCTGCCGGGTTGAGTTGCGGTGGAGTTAAGGGCGTGCGCAGCAGGGGAAGGCGGGGTTTTAGCGGTGTCGGGCGCAGGGGGGGTGAACGGGGAGCCCTGGGTCAGCATAGCCATTGGGGGGACGCCCCCCCTCCCGAGCAGGGGGCACGAATATTAGTTAAAAAGCCAGTTATGGCAGGTTTGGCTAGAAAGAAGGAGCATTTCAGCTGGTTACGTATTGAGGGAGATTATGTGCGGCGCGGGCGGACCCCTTATCCGGGGAGACGGGGTAGTGAGGGGGCGGGACCTAGGCGAGGTGGTACCAGGAGGGATATTCTAATAGAGGTAGGGGAAGATACGCGCAGGGTCCAGGACGGGGGGTATCCGGAGGAATATGAGGGAGCAGAGGGAGAATGTTTTGGGGGATGGGCAGCATGGGGAAAGCAAAATCCGGGGTTTAGTGGGCGAGCCCCCAGTAGCGGCCCGGTGGGTTTCTCAGTTACTTGTGGACAGGTGCGTAATCCGTGTAATGTACGCTATAGTAGTGATAGGAGCGAGGGCTTGACCTGCAGGATGGGGGAAAAGTCACACGTAGGAAGCGGAAGGGAGGTATTTTGTTTTTCAGAGCCAGATGATGCCAGGCCAGGGACGTCGCAGCAAGAGTCATGGAGAGACAGGGACTTCGAGGGCAATGAGGCATGTCGGGGCTCAGGACTGGGGCAAAGCAGCACAGAAAGCGTAGCCAAGCGCACGAAGAAGGCTACAATGGGTGCAGGTGAGGAATTGAAAAGCATAGATAGTGACAAAAAGAAGGCAAAGAGAAATATTTCGTCTAGTTCTTCGACTAGACGAGTCAGACTCGTCTGAAGAGTCTTCGGAGTCAGGTCCTAAATATACTGCAGTTTTAGAGGAAGGACCTTTACACGGAGTGGGGCAAGCAGCGTGTGCTATTCTTGCAGAGCTGTGGGAGGGAGTACCGAGGAAATTATGTAGACGTATACGTAAGAGGAGGTACGTGAATATATTTCGGCTTTTAGAGGGGAGGCAGGGCGTTAAGAGTAAAAAGAAAGACAAAAAGAAGCATCATAAGTCGGGAGGGGTCAAAGTAGCGAAGAATATAGTTAACTGGGTGAGGGGGTTTTTAAGGCTGGCTAGTGTGGTGGGTCATTACGACTCATCGCAATATGGGGCTTTGCTGTCATATGCAGATAGCATATTAGGAGCGTTTCGGGATTATGAGGGTTGGGCCTGGCTCAACTACGATGAGAAATTTCGAGACAAGATGGCGGGCAGTAGAGCAATGTCGTGGGGTTCGCAAGATATCAATTTGTGGTTAACACAAATGACATATAAAGGCGGGAGAGGACAGAAGGCCGTCAGTTTAGGGCATAGTGGTTCTGGGGCAGGCACGGGGTTAGGTAGTATTCCTGAGGCAGGGCATTCCTTTCAGATGGGAGGACAAGTCGCTAAAGGAGTGCAGGGGGTTAAGTCCAGGGCGGGAGGAAAAGATGCGTGCTGGAGATTTAACAAGGCAGTTTGCTTATTCCCGGACTGCAAGTTCCGACATGCGTGTTCTAGCTGCGAGGGAGCGCATGCTGCCATCAAATGCGGACAGGGAGCTGGAGGTATGCAGGGAAAAGGGGGAAAGGTTTAAAAACTTGCGAGAATTGGCGGAGTCTCCGGTATCATTAGAAGCAATGGAGCCTTGGTTAGCAAGGTATCCTAACAGTAATGATGCACAACTTTTATTTGGGGGGTTTAAGGAGGGTTTTGTGATTCCCTTTGTGGGCTTGCAAGGTGTGAGAGGCAGAAATGCACGGTCTGCAAGTACACATGCACAGATAGTGCGTAATAAAATTAGGGAGGAAGTAAGGTTAGGGAGGGTTGCTGGGCCGTTTGTTTCTCAACCATTTGTAAATATGTACTTGTCTCCAGTTGCAGTGATTCCTAAGAAGGAGGCGGGTAAGTTCCGATTTATATTAAACTTATCACATCCACGGGGGAGGTCAGTGAATGATCAGATACCTCGGGAGTTTTGTTCAGAACGTTACGCTTCTTTTGATGAAGCAGTGAGTTTAGTGTAGTCAGCGGGAAAGGGAGCGTTGCTGGCAAAAGCAGATATTGAATCAGCTTTTAGGCTGTTGCCCATTCATCCGAATTGTTTTCATTTGTTGGGTTTCTATTTTGAAGGTAATTATTACATAGACAAATGTTTGCCAATGGGATGCGCAGTTTCGTGTGCTTTTTTTGAAGCATTTAGCACGTTTCTGCATTGGGTAGTGGGACAATGTACTGGATCGGGAGGTATAGTACATTATTTAGATGATTTCTTGTTTGTAGGCCCGGCGAGGTCTGATCTTTGTAGGAAGCAATTAGCAGGATTTTTATAGGTAGCAAAGAAATTTGGGGTACCCGTAGCGGAGAAGAAAACAGAGGGTCCAGTGACAAGATTGGTATTTTTAGGTATCGAACTCGACGCAGTAGCTATGGAAGCGCGCTTGCCAGAGGAGAAGGTGTTGAAATTACAAAGTTTAGTGCGGAGAGTAGGGAGGGCGAACAAGGGAGATGCAGTCACTTATAGGAGCTCTCAATTTTGCTTGTAGGGTGATCCCAATGGGCAGAGCTTTTATCAGGAGGTTGTCCAGTACTACAGTGGGTATAAGGGCTAGTCATCATTTTATCAGAGTGACGCGAAGGGTAAAGGAGGAGTTACGGGTCTGGGAAGATTTTCTAGATTCCTTTAATGGAGTATGTATCATGCAGGAAGCGGAGGTAACCAATCGGGAGTTAGAGTTATTTACACATGCTGCGGGCGGGGTAGGCTTCGGTGTTTATTTCCAGGGCAGTTGGTGCGCTGAAAAGTGGCCGGAAGCGTGGAAAGAAGACGGCTTGACTGAGAATATAAATTTCCTAGAATTGTTTCCTATCGTGGTGGCGTTATGTATCTGGGGTGAGCAGTTAGCTAACAGAAAAGTTTTGTTCTGGTGTGATAATATGGGAGTCGTGCAAGTGATTAATAGGCAGTCAGCAAAATGTCCTAGAGTATCTGAATTATTGAGAGAACTGATTTTTCAATGTTTGAAATTGAATATCACTATTAGAGCAAGACATGTGCCAGGCGAACAAAATGTAATCGCGGACGCACTCTCTCGTTTTAAGTGGCAGGATTTCAGAGAATTGGCGCCAGGAGCAAAAGAGGAAGGAGAGCAGTCTCCGGATCACCTGTGGCGTCTGGGCCGGTTACAGCGTGGACGTTAATTGAGAAGTCGCTAGCGCCAGCTACTTGGAAGGCTTATCTGAGGGGTTATCGAGTGCTAGAGCAGTATTTGGAAGGAAAGGGTTGGCAGGGAGGTCCTGTGCAGGAGGCGGGTATGGTGGAATTTGTTTTGTGGGCGCATGATATGGGATATTCTCTGCCAGCCGTGCGATCGCATTTGGCAGGTTTCTCGTTCTTTCAGAAGTTAAAGGGATGGGGTAATCCAGTGGCGAGTTTTATTTTACAACGGGTTTTGAGAGGATGGAAAAGGGAGAAGGGATGGACACCGGATAGGAGGCTTCCTATTCGTTACGAAGATTTGGGAGTCATAGTAGGTTGTTTGCCGATGGTATGTTGGTCGGAGTATGAAGCGCTTCTATTTCGGACAGTGTTTGTGTTAGCTTTCTTTGGTGCTATGCGAGTGAACGAGCTCGTAGCGGTGTCCAAGTTGAGTGCTTCAAGGTCAGGCTTGTTGGCTAAGAATGTTTGGGTGTGCAGCAGGGCGGTGACGATATGTATTCATCGTGCAAAGGCGGATCAACAAGGTAAAGGGCAATTCGTAACGTTAGTTCCAGCGGTTAATGAGTTAGTGTGCCCGGTAAGAAGTATCCAGAGTTTTGTTACAGTAAGACCTAGGAAGGGCGGCCTACTGCTATTGCATCAGGATGGTTCGCCTGTGACTGTCTATCAGTTTGTTCAAGTATTGAACAAAGCGGTACGGTTTTTGGGTTGGAATGAGGAGCGGTATACCTCGCATTCTTTCTGGATTGGAGCAGCGACATCTGCGGCTGATAGGGGTTTCTCGAACAGGGCTATACAGGATATTGGAAGGTGGAAGTCTAACGCCTTTTTATCCTATGTTCGGCATGATCAATAAAAAATAAAAAAAGGGGAAGAAGGAGGAAGAAAAGGGGTTGTTAAGTTTCGAGGGTAAGGGTTAATAAAAAAAAAAATGTTATGGTGGGAGATAGGTAATAATTGTTGTGTGTTTCTTACAGAATGGAAAGTACGTCGGGGGGGAGCGTGAATGGGCCTGGGTGGTGGGCCATTCATTCATACATTGGGCGCAACATAGAGCGGAGCAGAGACCGTATGGACCACATCTTGAGCTTGAAGCGAGGCATTGGAACGTCAGATGGCTCAGTCGACGGGGGATGAAATGGGACGGATTATTACCGTTTCTAGAGACATGTGTTCTGGAGCTGCAGATGCCAAAAATTTTGTTAATTCATTTGGGGGGCAATGATATTGGACATGGGTCATGTAAGGACTTGATTGCCAACATAAAGAAAGACTTTTGTACGTTGTTGAATGCGATGCCGGACACGAAGTTGGGGTGGTCGGATATTATAGTACGGATTCAATTTGTGGGAGTACCGTTATGGTGTAAGGGAGTGAAAAAGTTGAACAAACAGATTGGGAAGTGGTTAGAGAAGCAAGGGGGGTTTTGGGTAAGACACGAGTGGGCTTGGGAGGTTATACCGGGATTTTTTCGATCAGATCGAGTACATCTCTCTGATGTGGGGATTGATTTGTTCAATAATGACATTCAGGAAGGTTTGGAACAAAGGATTTCTAGGCATGAGGGACGCAGTGGGGGGGAACAGTGACAAGGGAGGTTGTCATTGTTCTGTGGCGGTAAACCCGAGCCCATGGGGGGTTGCATTTATGTTAGGGTTAAAAGTATTAAATGAGGGGAGGGGGAATCTTGTGTAGTGCGGGGGGGCTGCTACACGAGATTGCCAATGAGCAGGAGGGGGGCCGATGCTCAGAGGCGTGGATCAATAAGGAGCTCTACCACTGGAAGCGGTGGGGGGGCACAGTTAAAAATTGTGAAGAAAAGGGGTAATTTTGTTGTATAAAATTGTGGGGGCTTGGGTCTTGTTAATAAACTGCGGCCTTTATTGTTCCAAATAGAAAGATTCATGTCCTTTGTTGAGAGGGCAAAAGGGGACTAATGGATAAATGGGGGGTAAGAAGATGAAGCGAGTCTGTCATCTCCTAGTTATCAGCAGGGCGCGCGGGAAGAAGAAAGGGCTATGCCACCGCCGCTGCAGAGATAAAGTGCCCCAAGGCTCCCTCCACCTGGCGCGATCACGGGAGAAGGTCCGTCTCCTTTCTGAGGCAGTCTTTCACCGCTGCAGACCCAGGGCAACTGATTGCCATATTTCCCAGATAGCCGCAAGGAGGGAAATCCCCCCCCCCCCCCCGAGCCGCATTCTCAGCTGGATGCCCCCCCCCCCCCCCCCTCCGCTCTGCACCGCGATGATCACAGAAAAGGCAAGCGCTGCGGAGCCAGGGGGAGTCACTCCTGCTGCAGTTCCCCCAGCCTGTCCCAGCTCTGCTCTGATAGCAGCACACACCGGCTACCCTCCTTCTCGGTCACCCAGTGCAGATCCAGGATGCCTCGTGTGCTCGGCAGGGAGAGACAGAAAGTGAGCCAGCACGGGTGCTGACGTGTTGGAAGCGACTCTTCAAAAATATTTCGATGCCTTTTCAGTATTGATGAAAACTTGAAGAGAGTTGTGGCGAAAGTTGAAAGTTTAGTGGCTCTGGTTTCAGAACAGGAAGAAAAAAAATAGCTAGTACTGACCAGTGCAAATATGATGAGGAAATGGATATCACCTCCTATAGTGCTAAAATAGACACTTTTAGAGAAGAAATATAAACAGCTGGAAGAGAAAACAGAGGACTTGGAGAACAGGAGCAAACTTAATAATCTCTCATGAGGTTGCTGGAATCCACTGAATGACATGATGTGGTCAGTTTTTTGTTTTGTTTTTTTTTTACCTGGACAGTTGGCCTCTGAGGTTGCCAGTGGCAGTTTTAAAATTGATTGAGCCTATAGAACACTGACTCCGCATCCTGGGCTTAATGGCTGCCCACATGCTATCATCATGCGTTTTTCATTATTTTACCAATAATAAATCTTGGAAGTTACACATTTTAAAGAGGGATCTGTTATATCAAAATCTTAAGATCTTCATATTTCAAGACTTCTTGGCAGGAATCCAGAAACGGTGTATGAGTTTTTCTGAAGTGAAAAGGGAACTGCAGGAGAAGGTCCTAAATTACGCAATTTTGTATCCTGCTCTACTCCAGGTTTCTGTTGGCAGCCACCACAGTTTCTTTCAAACCCCAGAGGAGGTATCTATATTCCTAAGAGAAGAGAGAAATGTGGCTAATTCAAAAAATGTGTGTCTTCAAGAATATATAAGTGAATGTTTTACTTTTTTGGCCTAAGGGGAGTAGGTCACTCAGCGCATAGTTAAGCTCTGGAACTCATTGCCAGAGGATGTGGTTACAGCAGTCGTATAACTGGGTTTAAAAAAGGTTTGAATAAGTTCCTAGAGGAAAAATCCATAAACTGCAAATATTTAATAAGCAATAGTAGCTTGTAATCTACCTAATGTTTGGGTCCTTGCCAGGTACTTGTAACTTGGATTGGCCACTGTTGGAAACAAGATGCTGGGCTTGATGGACCCTTGGTCTGGCCCAGTATGGTCTGTTCTTATGTACCCTATGGTGAGTGGGAATTATCTCTTGTAAACTGCTTGATCATTGGCCCCTGCTGTTTTTCTTTTGTTGTTCGCTTCAAGAATAACAGGACTCTTTTTAAATTTATTTTTATGCTTATGTATCCTTCACTTTAGTAGTATTTTAGACTTACTGAGTCAGCAATGTTTTTCTATCTAATTCTTAATGGTCCTTGGAGTCTTGCGCAAACTGGCAATATGTGTGCTGTTTTTCTGGATTTTAAGTTAGATTCTTTTATTTTCTTACATCTTTTTTTGTTTGGACTGGTTGAAGATATGGACCATACCTTTTATTTTTGCTTTTCTGGAAGGAGTTTGGACATTTATATTTGCTTACACAGTTACTAGTACTTGGGCGGAAACTGCGGCAAATATTTGAGTCCTGAACTATTATATTTTGTAGTTGACGTTTACTCTTATTTTTGAAGTAGAATTTTATTTTTCTTTTTGTCTTTTCATGGTTTTGGGGCGATGGTGCAGATGTTTTGAGCTTGATGGTTGGTTTGGCTCGGTTCTGCACTGGAAATATTCTGGGAAGTCTTGTATTGCAGTCCGTATGGAGAGGTTTATATGGGAAGGTTATCAGTGCTATATATACCTCTCTGTCATGGGCAAGAGAATGGGAAGCATTTGGGTTTTAGGTTTCTGTGTTTGGAGGGTAGAAATTAGAGGGGGTTTGGGTTAGTTTTTATAAGGGAATTTTTTGTTTTGAATGTTTTCAAAACAGATACCATGTCATATTAAGGCAAATTGATATAGAGTGGAGGAGAGGTGGGTGCTGTGTTTTCCAATGGTTCTTCTGTTTTGTCCTTCTTGGAAATTATTTTTGACTATATCTTGTATTGTACAATGGCTCGTTTAATTTTAAATTGATCTCCCTCAATGTTAAAGATCTTTCTAGTCCCATTAAGCAGACTAGTATCCTACAGTATTTGAAGAAACAAAAAGTACAAATTGCATTTTTTCAAGAAACTTACCTAAGATTGATCATGGAAAAGTTATTCATGATTGGGTTGGTCAAGCTATTTATGCTTCATATACCTCTAACAGCAGAGGATTTTGTATACTTATCTATAAAGCCTTTCCTTTCATTGTACAGATTCATATAAAGATCCAGATGGTTATTATGATGTTGTTGAGGGGACTATAGTTAATTTGTATGGCCCTAACAATAATCCGGGTGAGTTTTATGTTTCTTTATTACAAGGCTTTTTCTTTGATCAAGGGTGGGGACTGAAATATCTATCTGAATTCTGTTTTCCATAGATCTCATCCTCTTGGTATTTCAGATACCGTTTGAGAAGCTATTGCCACTACGATGCAATTGAATAAAATGGTAGATGTTTGGAGGGCAAGGTATCCTATTGGAGGAGATTAATTATATTTCTCTCCAAGGTATCACTCTTTTAGTCGGCTTGACTGTTTTTTGTGTAGTAATGATTTAAGCCCCAAAATATTGGATTATGATATCTTACCTTCGAATCTTTCTGACCATGAACCTATTAGCCTTGTTATGCAGATGTGAATGGTTCTAGAACTGGCTGGTGCCTTAATTTGGCTTTGATTAAACAGAATGATTTTGCAGAGATGATCAGAGAGGCGGTAAAAGATTTTCAGGCTATCCATCCTAGAGAGGTTTATTCTCCAGTGCTACGCTGGGAAACTCTCAAAGTAGTCCTGAGGGGACGAACAAAGAGTGTTTAGCTTTGCAGAGGGAGTTGATGGACCAGGTTAAATCTTTGGAGGAACAACATAAAAAAGATGGTACGTGCAAAATTTATAAGACTTTTTTTTTTTTTTGTTAGCCACGGATAAGTTTAATCATGCTACCATGGTGCAATATTGAGACATTATGAGATATACTAAACAGAAATATTATGAGAAGAGAAATAGTTCAGGTCATTTGCTGGCCAGACTGGTTAAATTCTGTAAGTCCTTTAATTTTATTAGTTCCATTAGGAATTCACAAGGTTCTCTTTAGTTGTTATCCTCATCCAATTGTTGGTATCTTTAAGAAATATTTTGCTGATTTTTTTATAGGAATACTGACCAGGTTAGTGATGGAGAGAGCAGCTTATTTGGCACAAATTACTCTCCCTAATATTATGGACGAGATGAAGGCCCTTTTGTTGGGGCCCATAACAGTACCAGAGGTTCTGCAGGAGATGAAGGCTCTATCGCCTAATAAAAGCCCAGGTCCAGATGGGTATCTCTTGGATTATGTTAAAGCTTTTCCAGATATTTGTTTCCCTGCTGACTGAACTTTATAATTCTTTGGGGGAATGGAAATTCTCCTAATTTGAATTTGTTGGATGCAGTGATTAGTCCTGGGAAGTATCCTTTAGAATGTAGTTCATATAGGCCCAGCTCTCTCTTAAATGCTGATTTGAAACTAATAGCTAAAATTCTTCAAAATCAATTGGAAAACATCCTTCCTTCCCTGATTCAAGCAGACCAGACTGGTTTTGTAACAGGGCGGTCATCTATGAATAACTGAAGATTCATTAATGTAGTCCATTGGGCAAAAAAGTTCAAGATCCTTGAAGTTGTGTTATCACTGGATGTGGGTAAAGCATTTTATAGAATCTCATGGAAATTTGTTTGCCACGTTGAGGAGCTTTGGCTTTCCTCCCTCTTTTTTTTTTTTTTTTTTTTAAATGGATAGAATTGCTGTATGCTGGGCCTAGGGTGTAGATATTGGTTAATGGATGTCTATCTAGTCCTTTTGATAGCACTTGGGGAACTCTGCAGGGATGCCCCCTCCCTCCTTTTTGATTAGGTTTTAGAACCCTTGGCCCAATTAATGAGTTATCGCTGGTTTCACAGTATCCTCCTTGGAACATTTATTTATTTGTTCAGTTTTTCTATACTGTTGCGCAGTAAAATTCCATCGCTATGGTTTACAAAAAATAATCATAAAATTATTACAGAGTGATACTAAAAACTTATGTAATATTATTAAAATTAACTTAATACAAACAGTTGTTCAAAAATTACCCCTAAAACCAGAAAAGCTGAAAATAACAAATAAAATTAGAATATGTGGATTTCAGCTTCCTTATTTGGTGTCACTCTCATATCACAAAATATCATTATATGCAGATAATATTTTATTATATCTTATTAAGTTGAATAGCTCCCTTCTGGTGCTGTTAATGATCTTGAAAGAATATGGTATTTTTCTGGCTATCAGATTAATTTTCATAAATCTATGTGGCTGCCCATAGGGCCTAAGTTTTGGCTTCTGGAGGGATTAGAGCCTTTTACTAAGGCCACCTCTAGAGTAAACTATTTGGGGATTTATGTATCAACTTATATTTCAGACTTGTTTAATTTAAATTATCCAGTGGTACTTAAGAAAATTCAGTGAGACTGGGCCTGTTGAACTGCCCTCTTTGATACAGTAAATGAGGACAATATAATTGATATCTTTTTCAGCACCTACCATGCTTGGTTCCTCAAAGTGTATTTAAGAGTCTGAGGAGTGTTATATCTTCTTTTCTTTGGAGAGGGAAGACTCCTAGGCTTAAACTGTCTACGTTACAATTTCCCAGGGGAAGTAGGGGTTTGGATGAGCCGGATCTCTTTTTGTATTATTTAGCTGTGAGACTTATTGCTTTAAGGGGTTGGTTCCAAGAAGGGGAGTCTTATGCTTGGAAGGACCTGAAACGAGTACAAATGGAAGGTTTTAGTCTTTTGGCGATACTGGATCTGTCCTCTTGTTCGGCGATTTTATCTAAAATTCTCCAATTGCACCCTGTGATAGCTCACTTTTATAAGTGTTGGATTTTAGTTTCCAAATTGTTAGATTGACCCGACAGTCCTCTCCCCTCTTTCTTCACTGTTCAAACACCCGCAATTATCTGCTGCTACTATGTCTTTAGATATGTACAGTTGGTATACCAAGGGACTGTGTTACTTGGAGCAGATTTGGCAGGGCAATCAGTTTAAATCTTTTTCAGATCTTCAGGAGCAATAAGCTGTCCCATCTCATACTCACTACATATATTTGCAATTGCGTTTGTGAGAGGATCCAGATGTTCTGAGGGTACGTACTGGGTTGGAAACATTACACATAAGGGAGTGATTCCCAAATTAATTTCTAAATTTAGTTTTCTCCAAGAAGAAAAGCAAAAGACAGATACTGCGGAGTCCCTGATACAGAAGTGGAGCAATGATTTAGATGAGGATGATTGACGAGACTTATGGTGGTCTATTACGAAAATATCCATCTGTAACAAACGGAGAGAATTAATGTGCAAACTTCTGCATAGAAAATATCGATACCCTTTATTTTTCTCTATATTCAGTAATGTTAGGCCACTATGTTGGAGAGGATGTGGGATGCGGTGTTCCTATAATAATATGTGGTGGGAGTGTGTGATAGTGCAGACATTTTGGGGGAAAGTTGGTAGAATACCTTGAGAAAATTATGGGAGTGTCATTGGATTTGTATGCTCCATTGTGTTTGTTGGGAAGATGAGATTCTCTGAATTTGGATAAAAAAACAAATACTGCATGCAGCCTGGATCACTATAGCTTACTATTGGAAGGGTATGCCGATTTTGAGTCATTGGAAAGGGGTGGTAGCAGAGATTGCTACACTAGAAAAAAATTACTTTGGAGCTTAAGAATAACTGGTTATGACAATATTAGGAGAAATATTGGAAATGGTGAAGAAATTGTATAATGTCTAAGTTATGGTTAATTTGTGTATGGTTTTGAATTTGTAGCTTTTGGGGTAACGCCTGTTATTGTATGTGTTTGTATATTTTTGGCTTTCTTTTTTCCACTCTTTGTATGTGATATGTGTATATGGTAATTGGTGTCATTAGTTTAAAAAAAAATGGCTTCTGTGGTTTGAACGCCTATCAGTTCTATAACCAATAATATTGCAGAGATGCCCATCCCTCATCATGCAATGTATTGGAATCGTTTATATCTCAGCCTTCAGTCTTGGTTCTGATGATATGGATGTATCAGTCTCGTTGCCTTCTAAAGTAAAGAAGATTCTTCTAGATCCAACCGAATATTCTATCAAAAGGTGTTACAATTTTAAATGGACAAGATTTTCTATCTGGTTATTTTGTTCAGGACCCTTTTAACTGTCTTGTCCCGTTTTTACTTCAGTATCTCTAAATCTGTCTGACTCCAGGTTGAAAACTAACTCTGTCAATGTTCTCGTTAGTGATATAATAGCATTCCTTGATGGTTGCAAAGGTGGTCCTAGTCCCCATCAGCTTACAATTACCAAATTCATTAAAGGCCTCGCACATCTGTTGGAAAGTTGTTTTTTTTTTGTTTTGTTTTGTTTTATTTAATCTTTATTAACTTTTAATCAATTACAATGAATTGAAAAAGCAGGAAAAACAATAGGTTAGAGCGTTTTCCCATGCAAGCCCCAAAAGTTTCTATTGTATTTATAAATGGTTATTTTCCATACGGGAAGAAGGGTGGTGACAAACTGGATCAATACTTCTGTTCATGCCTGTGCTTTATGTCTCTGCAGCACTATTAGAAGCAATCATGAAAAATGGAAGTACAGCTGGGAATGGTCCATCCTGCAGAAAGCCTTCGGGTAATGAAGGCAAGACCAGCGGGGAGGAGAAGAGCAGCTCGTCCACCACAGGGGATGGAGGAAAGAGCTTCACCCAGGACCAAGTGGATGGCGTGCAAAGGTAAGAACCGCTAACAACAGTCTGGCTGCCGTCGGCAAATGCAGGGTCCCGAGCAGCTGCTGACACCCGGTGCTGCTTTCCAGTGGCATTGGCTCACTGTAGTAGGGAGAACCCAGGTCCACCTACAGGAATTTTTGGACCTGGTGAACATGGGGCCCCATTCAGTTTCTAGGTCTTTTACAGTCCTCTCCCTACTGCTCCTTCTCCCTGCCTCCCCAAGAATGGCTCTTTCCTTCACTTCTCCCTGTCCCGAGTCCTCCCTCCTCTGGAGTCCCCTACCCTGGGCCCAGGCAGGAGAGCAGCACTGCAACTTCAATCCTGCACAGGTCCAGTCTCGCGGGGTCTGTCGTAAATTTCTCACTGCAGCTCTAATGATGTCTTGCTCTGTCCAGAGTATTCTCGGTGAGTAACTATCTCAGGCAGAATGTACACTGTTGATTTATTGTATTGTTAATAAACAGTTGTTAACTTTATTTGTGGCATAGCCTGAAAATCAGAGAAATAAAAAAAAAAAATTGCATCATTTCACATATGTAGAGGGGGTCTGTGTTCCGAACCTGTGGCTGTCAGCGGGTTCGACAACTGACGCCTTCTTATTAGCGTGGACCCTAATTTGCATACTGACTTGCGCACCCAGGAGAGGGGGTGCTCGTCTCAGAGCACCGGCTCTCCTGCGCAGTTTACTGAATTGGCCTGATAGAGAGGGTGGTTGTTGTTTTGAGTGCTGGCAGTTAGCATTTTAGGGTTTGCTAGATAAGTTATGTGTCTGGTAGTGGAAGGAGTGTGTATTGCCTTTACTGAGGTGACACAAGAATTCAGTTTTTTTGGAGGGATGGTGATTGATAAGGGTAAAAGTCCTAGTTCTGCTCTGCATCCTTTTGTTTGGTGTTTCTGTGGATGCAAGGTATGTTAATGGAGCTCAAGGTACAGCGTTTGTATTAGAGCAGCACTTCTCAACTGGTGTGTCGCAATGCACCGGCAGGTGTGTCGCGTGCTCCCGATCTCTCCCGCTGCTCTTCCTTTCCTGCTGCCGTTGCCGCCGGGCTATCAGTACGTTCAAGCCCAGTGGGAATGGCAGCAGTGCTAGAAGAAGCTTTGGCACCTGCGGCTGGCCTTTTCTTCTTCCTGCGCCCCCCCCCCCCCCCCCGTGACCCGGAACAGGAAGTGATACACGGTGCGCGGTAAGGAGAAAGAGCCATGCCATGTGGAAAAGTAGCAGCGGCGGCGGCAGCAGCATTGGCCCCCGAGCAATCGAAGCAGCCGGTAATCGGGAAAGGAGACAGCAGCTTCAGCCTCCCGCGATCGATGGGATTCTTCTTTCTTGGCTGGCGGGGGCTGGAGGAGGAGGCTGCTGCAGCTACCATTTGTGCTCGGGGGGGGGGGGGGGGAGTGAGTGAGAGAAAGAGAGAGAAGCAGCCAGCCTGTGTTTGATTGAGAGAAACTGGTCAGAGAGCTGATGTGTGTGTATGTGCGAGACAATGAAAGTGACTGCTCAGGGAGATGACTGATGTGTATGTGAGAGTGTGAGACATTAGTCAGGGAGGGGACTGGCGTGTGTGTGTGTGAGAGAGAAAAAGCATGGAAGTGAGAAATCTGGGTATGGGAGAAAGCATGGGAATAAGAAGCCTGGTGTTGTGGGAGTGAGAAGCCTGATTATGTGAGAGAGAGCATGGGAGTTGGAAGCCTTTGTGTGTATGCATGCATGAGAAAGAGACTGGTTGGTAAGGTGACGGTGTGTGTGAGAGAAAGAGACTGGTGTGTGTGAATGTGAGAGAACGTGATTCAGGGAATGAGAAGCTTGTGCATGTGGAGAGTGAGCATGGAAATGAGAGAGAGAGGTGTGTGTGTAACAGAGAGAAAGTGATTATGGGAATAAGAAGCCTGTGCATGTGAAGAGAGTGAGCATGGGAGTGAGAAACCTGGGCGTATGTGAGACACAGCATGGGAGTGAGAAGCCTGTATATCTGAAAGAGAACATGGGAGTGGGAAGCGTGTGTGTGTGTGTATGGCATGAGAGAAACTGTTCAGGAAGGTGACGTGTGTGTGTGTGTGTCAAAGACTGTTTGGGAGATGATTGGTGTGTGAGAGACAGAAACTGGTCATGGGGGCTTGACTGGTATGGTGTGTGTGTGTGTGAGAGAGATGGGCATTAAGGAAGAGGACCATGAGTATAGAGCTTAGCCTCTACTGCTGCTTCTACTGTTTGCTACGGCCTGCATGGAAGAGGAGTAGGAGAGCTGCTGGAGGGGGTAAGTAAAGGTGGCCTTTTAAGTTTATTTTTCTTGATTGACTGCCATTTTAATTATTTAATATTACGTGATGTCTGCTTTTTTGAAATATTTTATTGGTGTTTGGAGAATTTTTAATAGTTTTTATGAGTTTTTAATTGTTGGATGTTATTCTGTTCATAGCTGTTTTGAAACATTTATTCTGCTTATTAGTGTAGTTTTACAATTATTTTTGTGTGGGGATCTATAGCTGCTTGCTAGATCTGTTTTCCTAATAAGAGGTGTATTGGTTTTAGGGCCTGATTTAATATTTGTAGTGTTGCCTTTTCATAGATAGGGTTGCTCTTGTTTAATGAGTGCAATCCATAATACAGGTGTAACTGTGTGCGGCTTAGTTTATGTGCATTACTACAGATCCTGGGAGTATGTTAGGTCGGTTCTGTGTCTGTTACCGAGATGAGATATTTTACTAGCATGTAAGCGTTTGTATCAGTCTTATTTGTTGTGTTTTCTCAAGAGGACATGCATTGGTGGTAAACTGCTGTCTTTTCATAAGTAGGGCTATTGAGCCTGGAAGTAGAAGGAGTTTGAGTTGCTGTTACTGAGATGACACCAGAACCAGAATATCTTTTTTTTGTAGGGTGAGTTGTATGGGGAATGTCATAATTCTGCTTTACATCCATTATTGTGGGTCAGGGGGGTTCCCGTGGATGCAACCTGTACTTTTACATCTAGCCCCGTGACGATCATGGATCAGTGTGATGCATGTGAGAACCATCTGTCAGGTGTGTCCCGACAGAAAAAAGGTTGAGAACCACTGTATTAGAGGACTGAATCATTCTGTACAGACTTCAGACTTCACTTAAATGTAGAAGGATTGGTTGAATGATGCTTTGGAATAATTTTAATGGGAATTTTACTGGGTGGTTAAAACTGGCAGACTGTTTCTATATTTTATAGAAGGCCCTTTGGACTTTTCCTTGTCGTGTCTTTATAGTCGACGTAAAGCTTGCAGGTACCCTTACTTTGAGACAAAGACATTTATAGTCTAGGGGTGTGCTCTTCTCCCAGGGCAAGCAGGATGGCAGTCCTCACATAGGGATGACATCATCAGATGGAGCCCTGTCACGGAACACTTTTGTCAAAGTTCTTCTCCCTGGGCCCTCTTCACAGGCAGCTCGATGGAAGCCAATGCCACTGCAGTATCGGTGCCAGCATCGGTCAGGGATGCCCGTTGGTGCCGGTGTCAATGTTTCCCTCTGTGCTCGGTCCGGTCTTTCCCTGGCACAGAGGATGATGACACTGGTGTCCTCGATGGAGTCTGTGACGGACGATCACCCTGTCCACGGTTCTCCTGGCGAATCGTCTCAGAGGTCGATGGACCCTCCACGGTCGGTGGTGCTTGAACTGGCGTCGATGGAGCAGTCTGTTTTGAAGCAAACAACTGCTCCATTTTGTCCAGGCGAGTGCGAAGGCCTTTGGGGGTCATTTGTGCACAACTAGGGCATCGACGAACATCGTGCGAGGGGCCTAAGCACAAAACACATACTTCATGCGGGTCCATTATGGACATGGTCCTCGGATACTTGGGACATTTTCTAAACCCGGTCGCCTTGTTAAAATTTGTCGGGCGCACGGTCAGTGACCGGGCACCGAAGCGGTAAGCCACCAGGAACTGACCGTACAGGTACCGGAAAAAACACTTACCGAGCGTCGGAGGGAACGAAGCACGATGGGGGACCCTGCTGAGGGAAATTTTGAGAAGATAAACTTCAAATAGTTCTGCGAGGAAAGTTGTGAGAAATTTCTCACAGAGCTCCTAAACCATGAGGCAACTGCTGCACAGAAAAAAAGAGAGACTGAAGGGGGACCCCTGCTGGCTGTGGGGTTAGTGCCATGCTGGGCATGCTCAGTGGTGCCAGTCAAAGTTCTAGAAACTTTGACAAAAGTGTTCCGTGACAGGGCTCCATTAGATGATGTCACTCATATGTGAGGACTAACATCTTGCTGTCCTGGGAGAACACCTGTTACAGGTAAGCAACTCTGCTTTCTACTTGGTGGCTTAGGGACAATTTGAATTTGTATTGGGGAATTTTTGTCTTTTGCGGAAAAACATAAACTTTGTCATTAACAGATTCAGCTGTAGGGCCTCTGGCAGGCTTAAGTTCTTTTGCAAACCACCTGGGACATGAAAAAAACAACCTGATCACCTGCATACAGCAGGTATTCAATCTTGGATTTATTTAGTTTCAGGTCTGGGACTGAGGTTCTCTCCAGTAGTGTGGGGAGCTCATTGATGCAGATGCTAGAGGATAGGACTGAGTCTCCATTCCTGTTGTACTTGTGCTTCTGCCTGAAACTGTCTCCATGCTGTTTATCTTCACCTTTTCAGCTAATGGGGATGATAGAGACCCTCACTCTGAAAGCTTGTCTGCTGCTCCACACACTTGATATAACCCTGATAACATGCATGGCAGTGGCACAAAAGTGCACACCAGTGAAGCATGCAGGAAAGGTAGGAGTCCATACTGTGGGGGGCGAGAGCTATTATGGTATGGCTTGCCCCCTCCATTCCAAATTTACTCTCCATTAGCCTTCTCCTCACCCTCAAATACATCTTTCCAGAGACACCATAGTTGTGATGGTAGACTCATGGCACCGTAAACCCACCCAGTTAAGCTGGAAACTTCCTGGGGAAATTCTGCACGAAAATTTTTAAAATTCTGTGCACAAAAATTGAAAATTCTCCATACTTTATATTGGTCAAAATAACACAATATACATGACAATCTTAAAGTAATGAATTTAAAATGTAATACAGAAAAATGTTATTACTTAAAGATGCAGAGTTTTAAATATTTTGAGCAGAATTTCCTTAGAAGTACATTGTATGAATGTCCTTTCTACCCTCTCTTCTTGCTCCCCTGGCCAGTCTCCTTTCACTTTGCCTTCTCAGGCCCCTCAACTCTTCCACTATCTCTCTCTTTCCCCGCTAGGCCCAACCCCATCCACTCTATCTATGACCCCTCCCAAAGTTTGACCCCTCTCTCAGTACTGCCCCTGACATAAGCTCTCTCTGTCTTACGCTCAGTCTTTCACTCTGCCACACACACCCCCCTACACACACACACACCCCTACACACAAGCTCACAGTCTTATGCTCACATCTATACATACAGCCTCACATTCCTCAGGCATAGCGCAAAGGAGCAGGAGAGATCTACCAGGTCAAACAAAATAGCTGTGGGTGCATTTTCGAGTGCATGGTGGATTGGTTGGATTAATTATTGAGCCCAGCTATCTGTCTAGGCCTGATTTCTTCACAGCTTCTGAGGCACTTAAATAGCCAAGTCTTTGGGGATAGTCAGCCCATGGGCTGTTTTTCTCTTGCTGCACAAAAGATACTCCGGCTGCCTCGGTGGATATGACTTTGTCCTGACTCTAGTGCATACATTTTTGGGCACCTCTAAATTTCGCAGTGTGTTTTAGTCCCTTTGCTTAATGTTTTTATTTGATATGGATATGAATAGATACTTCTGGGAACATTTTTTGTTTCTTGATTGTACAGAGAAGCTGTTTACTCAAGAGTTACACTAGCAGCATCACACAGCAGAATTCCATGTCCAAAATGTCTAATATCCTTTTCTGTCACATAGTCTAGTTGGATTTGTATTTCTCTCTCTGAGGTACATGCGTGCTTTTGGGTTGGTTGTTACATTTTCAGTGGCCCAGGCTTGCCGTTACACTGCGTGCATTTTGTTCCAGTTTTTTATTTCAGATTTATGCAACCAGAAGTCTGAGAAGCCATGGCCTGTCCCACCCCCAGCAATTTGAATCCAGGAGTACTCCATTTATTGCCTCTGTCCCAGGTTGAACTTTTCAGTAACTGCTTTTAATGTTGGACCGATTAATATATTTGGACAGATGGGAAAGACATATGTACTATTTGTGTTTTTGACTCTTCTCTTGTTGGACAGTACCTCACCAGTAAATGACGTTGGAGCTGCTAACTTAATTGACTGTGAAGGGGTTGGAGGGGTACAGTATATCCTCTCTTATTTTTGACCACCAGTTTTTTATTTGGGTCAGTAAATTTGCTTTATTTACTGGCCCAGTGGCTAAATTTAGTTATTTGATCTCAACATGTGCCCAGACTCACTTACAAATGTGCTCTGAAATGGAGATGGTACACATAATCCCTCACATAATCCCTCTCCTCCATATCCCAGCTTTGTGTATTCCAAATGGATTTGAATGGGTTTTTCCCCTGGTCCCAGAGAAGTGCACACCAGGGGAATGCAATATACAACGTCCTAAGGACCAAATTCAAACTCTAGGATGGACAAACAACTCTACTTGGTGGATGCAAATGCTTAGCACCCCGAAGGAAACGAACCACATCCGGATGAGCCGCTATGGACGCATAGTCCACTTTTCCACGTAAACATCCTAACGCCGCCACTTGAACCCGGAGAGAACTGAAAGCTAGCCCTTTTGCCAAACCCTCTTGCAAGAAGGCTAGAATGTGGACTATTGAGGCCCGCCTAGGAGAAACATTCGACCTACTACACCAAGAATCAAAAACCTTCCAGACTCGGACATACGTAAGACAGGTGGAAGTTTTGCGAGCCCGTAAAAGAGTGGAAATCACCGAATCCGGATACCCCTTCTTTCTTAACTGCCGCCTCTCATGAGCCAAGCCGATAGACAAAAGCGATCCACCTGGTCGAAAAATACTGGACCCTGCTGCAGGAGATTCGGAAGAGGACCCAGACAGAGCGGCCCGTCCACTGCAAGGTTGAGGAGATCAGCGAACCACGGCCTTCGTGGCCATTCCGGAGCCACCAGCACCAACGCTCCCGGATGGGCTTCTATCCTTCTCAAGACCTTGCCTACCGGAGGCCAAGGAGGGAATGCGTAGAGCAGAATGTCGCGAGACCATGGAAGGACAAGAGTGTTCACCCCTTCTGCTCCGTGCTGTCTTCTGCGACTGAAGAAGCGCGGCGCCTTGGCATTCCCTCGAGTCGCTAGTAGATCCAAATGGGGAATCCCTTGGCGATGAGACATCAGCATGAACGCCTCGTCAGACAGCTCCCATTCTCCGGGATCCAATCTCTGACTGCTCAGAAAATCCGCCTGTACTTTGTCTACCCCGGCAATGTGTGAAGCCGCTATCCTGAGCAGATGAGTTTCTGCCCAGGCCATGAGCTCGTCCGCCTCCGTGGCTATGGGGCGGCTCTTTGTGCCTCCCTGCCAGTTGATATATTCTACCGTTGTTGCGTTGTCGGAGAGTACTCTCACCTACCGACGATGAACTAGAGGCAAGAACGTCTGCAGGGCCAAGCGGACTGCCCTGGTCTTGAGACTATTGATGGACCATTGTGCCCCAATCCTTGGTTTTCAGTCTTTATTTTATTTTTCCTAGGGATTATCACTGTTTATTACAAGAAGAACAAAAATGGTTTACCTGGAAAATGAATTTTTTTCTAATGATTTCTCCCATTTTTGTTCTTCTTGTAATAAACACTGATAAATTCCTGGGGAAACAAAACTTAAAACTAAGGTCCCTAATTATTTGTTAGCTTACATTTTTTTTTTCCCAAGAGAAAGCTGTCAAAAATCCTTTCCCTGTATTCTTGAGATTCCTCTGGCATTTTGAGAATGTTCAGATTCTTGGTGAGAGATCTGACAGGAGGGGCAGCCATCTCTATCCTAAGAGTCTCGGGCCCCCGTGATGCATTGTGGGTGGTGTCCCGCAGCCCAAGCTGGAGCCCTTTAAGAGAAGTCTGGAAAGCTGGGAAATAATCCTGGAATGCTTTTCCGGATTCTACTTCTACTCGTGTCAGTGTTTGGGACCAACAAATGGAAGCTCGCAAAAAAACTCACAGATGGGAATGGTTGAGAGAGAATTTTACCCATGGTCATGCACGCGCTCGCTCATTCTGTCTGCTTCCAGGTGAGGGGAATGGGATTGTATAGCCTCCCCCACACTGAACATATGACAGGAGACTCTGTATACACTTCATGTCTGTCATTATCTAACTAAGCATCCACATAAACAAGGTGAATTCACTAATAGTATATAGGCAAGTGAAAACCCCAAAATTTATAGAAAGCATAATTTTTCTTCCTCTGGCCTTCAGTTCCCATGGCTGTCTCTATCACCCTTTCCTCTCCAGCTTCCTCTGTTTCTCATGCATCCCAGAACTCTCTCCTATCTCGTACCCTAATCCCAACCTCCACTTCTAGTTCTGAATCTTGCGCCATGCCAGGGTAGATACTCTGGTATGCAGCCCTGCATTCGCTACTTGCTGTGGTCTCAGTAAAGGCAAAAATGTAATGTCGCTTGGGTCACTTGTTCTGTGCAGCCTGAAATCTGATAAGCAGCCCTTTCACTTTGAGACATTTCCTCTTCCCCCTCAGTGAAGAGAAAGTATTCCCTCTCTCTGATGGGGCTCATTTTACCAGTGGCAAAAGAACCTCTGTTTCTGCCCTGCCCACCCTTCTGAAAACCTGCGTTAAATATCTGGAGGCGCAGAATCTTCACGGGCAGGAGAGGTGTCCGAGTCATCCTGCCCGCATCACTGCCAAATGATATTGCTTGGGATGCTTCGCCAGGGCGAAGGGCTCTTAGTGATGGTGTCTGGTGTTTGCCAGAGACAGCAATACCAGCAGAAGCACTCAGAGGTTCCTCTTGTCTGAAGATCCTGCCCCTCTGGAATGGTAAGGTAGGTTTCTGCGGAGAGGGGCAACTTAATGCTTGCGTGGGGGTCGGAAGGGAGCTTTCTCTTGGTTGGGCCTTTGGAGGGAGGAAATTGCTCATGCTTACCAGCAAGGCCAGTTCGCAAGGGCGATTTGAAGCCGCAGCTAACATGGATGTTAAACCTGTTTTGTGTAGCAGCAAGGCCATGGTATTGAGGGCTGTAGCTAACATTTTGGGCATAGCATGTTAAGTTTTATTTTAGTGTACACAGGTAAAACTTTTTTTTTTTTTTTTTTTTTTTTTTAAACCAAGAGTTTTTATTGCACAGGTTGTAGTAGAGTTTTTAGAGCAGAAAGTGGCCAAGGGTGGAAAAAACATGTGAAGCTTCATTGATTAAGAAAAAATTGAGGCAGGAGTGAATGCTGTTTGTCTGTTGTCATTGTGCCTTATTAATTTCTCTAAGTTGCCTTCTCTCTCTCTCTGTGTTTTGGGCATGTTTAGAAGAAATGTATCAGAAGTAGACTTGCACGTATATGGCGCTGTTTTTCAATTTACTGATGCACACTTAATTTATAAAACTAAGCTTGCGACTTATGAAAAGCTGGTTGATGCAGCCAAAAAATCATCCATTGCCCACCACTTACAACCTATGGGTAATAATCTTTGCAAAACTTAACTAAAACCCCTGGTATTCCTTTTTGCAAGAAGAAGGGTGTTTTGGGGTGCCTTAACTGTGATGATTTGTTTAGTCAGAAGGTTTCTAATATTTCAATTGCATTTGCTTCAGTAACTCCATGGTATAAAGTTTTGCCTAAGGCACTGGTTAAATGGTCCTCCTTTGAAACAGCCACATTGAGTCTCTAAGGTTATTTTGTCTTTAAACTTTTCATTTTGGCCGTTGAATTC
Source organism: Rhinatrema bivittatum (assembly GCF_901001135.1). NCBI lineage: Eukaryota > Metazoa > Chordata > Amphibia > Gymnophiona > Rhinatrematidae > Rhinatrema > Rhinatrema bivittatum. Next base: position 309,732,163 of record NC_042615.1, read on the forward strand.
TTGTAGCGCACCCATAGTGAAGGCCTTGAAAGAAACTGTTGTGCCATTTATAACCACTGTGGTTAATTTGTCTTTGGAGGAAGGATGTTTGCCAGACTCTCTTAAACATGATTCTGTGAGACCATTATTGTAGAAGCCCAGATCTTGCTAATTAGCGACCTATTTCCTCCCTGTCCTTCATTTCTAAGATCATTTAGGAATTTGTTTTGCAACAGTCGAATGACTTTGTAAAGACTTGTGGAAACCTGGACCAATTTCGATTTGGAATCGGGAAATCACACAGTAAAGAGATCCTTCTCTCCATTTTGGGTACCATCAGAAGGGGCCTTGATGTTGAACAGCCATATGTGCTTGTATTACTTGAATTCACTGCAACCATTAGGTCCTTCTCTTCTGGATGTTATGGGATCTCTGGTACTGTTCTTAAATGGCTTACATCCTACCTCAGCAAACGATCCCAACAAATGAGGATTTGGAATGATAGTTCTAAGTGCAACCAGATATATGCTCAGGAGTTCCCCCAAGATTCAGCTCGATCAGCTCTTTTATTCAAGATCTACATCTCATCAATTTGTAAATTATTGGCTCCCCTGTGTGAGGGATTCAGATTGTATGTGGATGCAGGGCTTAATTTGGAGACAAAAAGGAAGTGGAACTGTAGAGTAGGGGGAGAGGAGGCAGGGTACAGGAAGCAGGGCTGGAGCTCGGGCTAGGTGAGACCTGTGTGAGGGGGGGAGAGGCCAAGGCCAGATTTTACCCCTCTTTCTCTCATAAAAATATGTACGGTACTCTCTCTCACGCGCACCCATACACACACGTGAACACACCCAGCAGAAGCAGTGGGACTAAGAAGCATTCCCCTCCTGTCTCTTCGACCTTGGCCATTCTCCCTCGAGGCCTCTTCAACTGTGCCGATAAAGTGCACAAAAATCAAGGACATGTGGCTGCTCTGCTTCCTTTGGGGCTCTGGAAGGCCAGAAATGATCCGTGCCACCATCGGTTCTGCTTTTTTATGCAGGGGAGCTAGAACTGATTTTCACCACCACCATCTCTGCCTCATTAGGTCCCAGAAAAAAGGTGGCAGAAGGCCATTCTGGGTTGCTCTGCCAGAAATTAATCCCCGAGTAATAGAGACAAAAGGATGTTAGATATTAGAATGGAATCCAGCCTCTCAACCTTCAAGAAAAGACTCAAGACCTGGTTGTTCATGCAGGCTTTTCCTAACTCCAATATTATTTAACTCATAACAATCAACACACATCACCACCAAGATCACTATTAGCTACCTCTCACAATGTAATTATATGTAATTATCTGGTTTTCCTTTTCCTTTCTTCCTTCTTACTCCAAGTTCTATTTTCCCCTGTTACATGTAACTGCTTTCTCCGCACTATTGTTCAAGTTTAAGCTTATTTTGCACCCCTGTTTCATGTGAACCAGCATGATGGGACTATTGTCTTGGATGTTGGTATATAAAAAAACTTAAATAAATAAAAATAAATGTTGAATTAGTGTGAGTTGTAGTGCTAAATCATCAAAGCCAGGATTGAAGCCTTGAAACTGACCCTGCTGCTCATAAGTTTCAAACTTGTGCAGTTCAACCCCTTTTGTAATTGTTCTGTGGTCTCTGCTTCAGTATCAACCCTTCCTTCTCCTGTTCCCTATAGAACAGGAGGGCAAGGGGTCTGGTTTAAGGAGCAGAGTAGCTGTTCTTTGCTCTGTCTGCTCCAGGCTAGCCCCTTCTCCTCCACTTCCTTGCAAGCTGACTAAAGGGCAGGGGCTGATGCTGAACACTCCTTCTGCTCCATTTCTTAAGTCTGAAATGGCAGAATTGCATTCCAGGCTATTCCCCCAGAAATTAAGCCCTGCGTGAATGATATCCAGTTCTTCCTCCCCACGCGGTCGTCTTCTTGGACTGAAATATCTGTGTCAGTCTGCATCTGCGCAGTTAGATGCTGGCTTAAGAACAATAAGCTATCATTGAATCTTGCAAAAACCACGATTCTGGTATTGCAGTTGGTAAACACTGCTCCACTGGCTATTGAGGAAAACTGGCAGTTCCACTGGCTGACCTTTAGAGTTAGGAGTAGTTCCAGAGGACTGGAGAGAAGCAGATGTGGTTCCTATTCATAAACATGGAAGTAAGGAGGAAGCTGGCAAAAATAGGCCAGTTAGCCTGACCTATGTGGAGAGCAAATTAATGGGATCACTGCTAAAACAGAGGATAGTGCAGTTTCTGGAATCCAATGGATTGCATGATCCAAGGCAGCATGGTATTACTAAAGGTAAATCTTGTCAGATTAATCTGATCAAGTTCTTTGATTGGGTGACTAGAGAGTTGGATTAAGGGAGAGTACTAGACAGTGTATTTGGATTTGACACAGATCCACACAGTAGATATAAATAAATTGAGTACCCTTGGTATGGAACCTAGAGGGACTGATTATTGGGTTAGAAACTGGCTGAGTTGGAGGCTACGAAGGGTTGTGGTAAATAGTTTACTCTGAGTAGAGGGTTGTTGCTAGTGGTGTGCCTCAGGGATCAGTCCTGGGACCTGTTCTTTTCAACACTTTTTTGTGAGCGACATAATGGAAGGAATGTCAGGAAAGGTTTGTCTTTTTGCCGATGATGCCAAAATCTGTAACAAGGCAGACAGCCAGGAAGGTGTAGAAAACAAGAGATGGGATCTAACGAAGCTTGAGGAATGGTCTAGAGACTGGCAGCTGAGATTTAATGCTAAAAAATGAAAAGTAACAGTATAGGGAAAGGAATGGTCAGCAGAAAAAGGGAGGTGATATTGCCTCTGTGTAGATCCCTAGTGAGACTTCATTTGGAATACTATGCACAGTTCTGGAGACCATACTTTCAAAAGGATATAAACCAGTTGGAGTCGTTCCAGGGGATTGCTACTAAAGTGATCAGTTGTCTGTTCTAAAACATATGGGGATACACTCAAAGATCCAAACATGTACACCCTAAAGGAAAGGCACGATATGGGAGATATGATAGAGACATTTAAATATCCCAATGGTTTCCATGCACAGGAGGCGAGCCTCTTTCAAAAGAAAGGAGGCTCTAGAACGATGCGGTCATGGGATGAGAGTAAAAGGGGGTAGACTCATGAGTAATCTTGGGAAATATTTCTTAACTGAGAGAGTAGTAGATGCATGTAACGGCCTCCCAGTGGAGGTGGTGGAGGCAAAATTTGTATCTGAATTCAAGAAAGCATGGGATAAATACAGGGATCTTTGAGGGAGTGATGGGAATTCTAAGAGCTACATAAATTAGATGGATGGGGCCATATGGTCCTTTTGTGCCGTCAATAGATTCTCATGTAAAGAGCCTACATATCTTCATCAATTCTAACTTATCCTTTCAGTAGCAAATTAAATCTGTGGTTAGAGCCTGCTTCTTTAAATTACAAACGTTGGGTGGTTTCTTTTAGGCCCAATTGAATTTCAATCCGTTTTCTAGGCTTTTATGCTACCTCTCCGGGATTACTGTAATTTTGGTTTACATAGAACTTCTACCGCCATGAGGACATTGCAATTTCTTCAAAACGTTACCACTCATTTGATCGCAGGGCGCGGTATTAGAGACCACACTAATTCCCCCTGTTCTCTTTGTGCTATGCTGGCTGCCAGTTGTTTGGTGAATCAAGTATAAAACAGCTGTGCTGGTGCATAGACTGCTGAGGCCGTCCCTTGGGTGAACTCAGTGCTTCACATGTATAATCCTACTCCAGCACTGCATTCCTCTCAAAGAGGGTTACGGTGTTTCTTCTATGCATATGATGCACCTGGCTGAGACCAAAGAGAGGCCTTTTTTGTGGCTGCTCCTAGAATTTGGAGTTGGCTACCCAAGAGCTTCTGCCTTATGACCTGTTTGAAAACTTTCAGCTCAATGCTTAAAACCTTCCTTTTTCAGCAGGTTTGTTTTTGAACTTGGCGATGTGATCAGTTTCTGTTGCTTGGACTGCTTTTAAGTTTAGAGGAAGTATGATTGTTTGGTTTTGTCCCGTTTTTTTTAAATTTTATTATGTACCTTTGTTTTATACATCACCTAGAGCAGGGCTTCCCAAACCTATCCTGGGCACCCCTCAGCCAGGATATCAGCACTGAATATGCAGGACATAAATTTGCATATCATAGAGACTCAATATATGCAAATTTATCTCCTGCATATCCACTATGGGTATCTTGAAAACCCGACTGTGGGCTCCTCAGGACAGGTTTGGGAAACCCTGGCCTAGAGCCTGGCACCACGCAGATAAATAAGTATTGAACATTTTAACTGAATCTGTTCCTCCAATATTCAGGGTATATACTCTCCCACCTTTAAAAAAACAAAACAAAAACAAAAAAACCCCAAAAAACCAACAACAACAAAAAAAAAAACAGAAAAGGAGATGGTAGAGAGAAGAAGCTGGAGATCCTAGAGGAAAGAGATGGCTACTTCTGCTTTTCTGACAGTTAACTTTATGCTGGATCCAGAGTGGCTCCTTCAGAATGTTTTGTTTTGTTTTGGGGTTTTTTTTTCAATTTAAAGATGTTTTATTATTTAATTTTCAAGCAAGATTTTTTCTGATGTTGCAAAGGCCACACAAATGAAAAATGATTTTGCAACTTAGATCTAGAGCATGACAATTGGATGCCTTACTCTTTCAGGGCTTTTTCAGGGGGTACTTGCTGGTACTAAGTACTGGCACCTTTTTTCTTTCACCTGCTTGAGAAAGATTTGCATCCAGTGGAGGCAGTGCATGCAGATCTTTCTCATGCATATTCATTGTGGTTATCCTGAAAACCTGGCCTGTTTGCAGCCCTCGAGGACTGGAGTTCACCATCCCTGACATAGAACAAGGGGAGGCAACTTCGGTCCTGGAGCACCACAAATAAGGCCTAGTTTTTAGGGTATCCCTAATGAATATGCATGAGATAGATCTGCATACTGTGAAGGTAGTGCATGCAGATATACCTCAAAGAAAATATAAACTGGCATGAGGTATATCTGCATGCACTACCTTCACTGTATGCAGATCTATCTCATGCATATTCATTATGGATACCCTGAAAACCAGGCCTATTTGCGGATCGCCAGGATTGGAGTTGCTTACACCTGACATGGAGGATGATTATAATTTCTCCCGGGATTGAGTCTTCGATTTTTCCCAGTATGTGGACTTGAGACCACACTTAAGTTTAGAAAGCATATAGATAGGATTGCTTTTTTTAAAATGTTTTTGTTTTAAAATTGAGGTGTGTATTTATTTCAAAAGAGATATCTTGGAAGTTTTTGTGAAAACTGTATAAACATAAAATGAAATAAAGAAAAAGACGTGCTGCCTAACATTTCAGACAAATACTAGTAGCCGCGTACCCCTTACTTAAAACAAAATTCCTTAGCTATTGAATTGCTTATTTTTTTTCTTTAAGCCTCTCCCTGTTGAGACTTTTTCTGAGAAGTTTGCTGAAAATGGAAGTAGTCTGCTTTTGACCTGATAATTATTTGAATGTAAGAAACTTTACTGTGCTGGAACTATTTCCCGTTCTGTATCCCTGGCATAGACCATGACTCAGGACTTACGCAAGAAAGCAAGAGGTATTGCATCGTCCTTTTCTCCTGTAGAGCTGTCAGTGGGGACCTTATTTGCAAAATAATGTGATACTCTGCTCAGCAAAAAGCCAGTTCTTCAACCGTGTCCCTGGTGTGCAGGGAAATCAAGAAGAGACAGCACAGAGAAGCACTACCTGCCTTCTTAGTATTGGATCTGATTTCAGCTCCAAGTTTCCCCTTGTGTACTGACCCACAGAGACCAAGTGAGAGCGAGAAGAAAGATGGGTAGAGAGGGGCCTTAATGTAACTGATTGAAAAGTCAACCAGATTGACATGCACTTACACCCAGAAGATGAACATGCCTTTATTTTCTCTTCAGTTTGGGACTTGTACCTGTCCTACTGTTGCTGCCAAGTCTTACGCCGCATTCTTCCGCTGGTGCCCTCTGTTAGGCTCGGCAGCTTTGTGCTGCTTGCTTGGAAGAAATTCCTCGATTATAGATACCGTTTATTAAAACACTGTCTCTTGGGCTGGCAGAAGTTTGGAATAGCGATTGCCATACTAACCTTGCAGTTAAAAAAAAAAAAAAAAAATAGTAATGTCTATAATGTTCACCAAAGTCATTACTGTGAATGTTGATTTCAGGAAATGCAATTTCTCATTGGCTTATTATATCTCCCATACGAGCAAAGCAGGTGAAAATTACTCTTTCTGATAAGTATCTTAAGGGTGCTGCAAGGGGCAAGCACTTTCATTGCTTATGGGAATGTCCACAACTTGAGAAGTTTTGATATATGGCAATGATCACAGTCCATGCTGTGGTCGTCTTGCCAGAGTTTTGTATACTTAATTATTTGGATAAACATTTTTATTGGGCGTTGTCATAAAATTCTTTTGGCTAAAGCTTATTTGTTAGTTAAGAAATATATCTTGTTTAATTGGTTAGAGGAGATGCCACCCTTTCTTTCTGAATGGAAAAGCGCACATGGCGAATCTGGTCTGCATGGAATTCCGCATTATTCTCTGTAGATTGTCGAAGTACAATGCTGCTTTTCGTCGGATTTGGATTCCTTTTCTTGATCATCTTCTAACAGACCTACAAAATGTATTGAAGCCTCACTGAGCTCTAGTGTGAACATAAATGGACATGCTTAGCTATAGTCATAGTGTAGATGAAGATATACTGTCCTGGACTGTATGGGATTATATATGGGGTTATCTGGGGAGTGTATGTTTGGGGTTTAAAATTGTAAAATCTTGGCCTTGCACTCTTGGTATGTACCATGTTGCAGATTATGTTTAGTCATAAAACTGTCTCTTTTTGGGGGTGCATTGGATGATTGGAACTTATATGCATGTGAGAACCATTTGAATTTTCATGACTTTTTGAAACTGGCCAAGCTGAAGGACCTCATTTTACAGCAGTGGGTACTGGCAATTTTTTGTTTTAGATAGTTCAACTGATGACTAAAATAGACAAAATCATTGGGGGGGGGGGGGGGGTAGGGGGAACCTTTTTTGGTTTATGCTTCATTTCTGAACATGTATCACTGTTCAAAATTTTTAAGAGTGCCCTTCTTTTCCACTCCTCTGTTATGAACTGGAGACAGGCCATTGCTGTGCTTCTCTTGCGGGCATCACAGTAATGCATGGTTTTGGGGGAGGATTTAGTGATACAAGCACTCTTTTTTTCAACCTTTTGCAAAAACAGGCATAAGATTCATTAGGACACAACAAGAAAATTAGAAATCAGGTATCTAGAGAGAGTTGGAGATGCGCAGGTAAGGCCAGAGAGTACGTAAAATAAGAATTAGCATTGTAGGTTAAGGAGATGGGCCTTGTGGCTTTCTGTCATTATTTTTTGGGGCTTATGACAAACATCAAGAGGATATTTAAAGGAATCCTGGCTAGCTAGCACTACTTTGCTTTCTCGTGAATTTCTTTCCTGAAGTTTTATGGTTTTACTTACAGTCCTGCGCAATCAAAACCTTTTGAAGCCGTGTAGATTATCATATTTGTGTCAAACATCTCTCCAGGTGCCTTATTTAGAAACTTTTTTTAAAATAAATATTCCAGGGATAATGTATGGTGGTATAAGTTTAAGAAAACATGCACACCCGTCTTTTTTTTTTTTTTTTCTAGAGCTTGGGTTCAGTAAAGGAATGCTGCAAGATGGAGATGCTTTCTTGGATAAATGTTGCTCATTCTGTGCATTCTTTCACTACATCATACTTCCCCTAACAACCAGTGGACAGTGTGACATTCTAGATAGCCTCAGTTCGACCCCATGCCATATTTGCTTCCTTCCTTCTCACCTGCAAATCACCAACTTTCAAACAGAGAAAAATCTGATGCCCCCTACCTGCCCAATCACTTTAGTGCAGCTAGGTCTAACCAAAGTGGTAAGGGGGGTGAAGGGCCATATATACACACACACAAACTGCAGCACAGACATTAGTACAATCTCCTAAGCTGCTTACTTCTATTGACCCAAGGTTAAAAATTGTTAGGATAAAATATAAACGAGCCTGCTATAATTGCAGCAAATGTTTAAATGTTGATTTCTGTGTTCTCTAGATTCTTGTCCAAATGTTTGCTGGCGGCCTGTGTGATTCATGTGTACACCTGCTCTGTTTGCGCCAAGATAATACTCTTTGAGGAGTTGGAGACATGGTGGCATTGTGCATGTAACACTATGGCACTCACAAGCAGTAGTATTCATATTTCTTATGTCCCTTCCTTCAAGATGCCTCAGATTTATGAATATGTATTTACAGGAGTATTTCAGGTGGAAGCTAAAAGTTCCACGGGGCGCCAGCTGTCAGAAATATCAAATTTAGTTCAGTTTTTTAAGTTATTACTGAGCAACAGTGATGACTTACTGAGGGTTGCAAAAGCACACTGCTTGAGAAAATGAGACATGACGTGCTAGGTTCAGTTTCCAGGTAAAGCCAACACACCCATCTTCAGAGCAAGCTTATTGCATAAGAAGAGAAGGAGAGTAGAAAACAGTCGAGAGTCAAGTTTGGTTAGTGCAAACTAGATTGGACCAAAACTAATCAGCTTTATTTTGTTCATCCAAGTTCTTATTCTGCACCACCTGGCTAAACTCCTGGCACTGGAATCCTCAGTCAGAGCTGGCTCATAGCTATTACTAGCTGATCTCTCCAGTTGCTTTTAGACACTTATGTTGCCTTTCTTAGTAAAGCAGCTCTGTAAATAAAAATAATCATGCTTTGAAATGTCTGTATGCAAATGGTAGAAGTCTGAATAATACGATGGGAGAATTAGAATGTATAATGCCGAATGAAGAGTTAGATATAATTGGCATCTCAAAGACCTGGTGGAAGGAGGTTAACCAAAGAGACACTTGCAATATCAGGGTACAAATTATATCGCAATAATAGGATGGATCAAATTGGTGGCGGGGTGGTGCCTTCCTATAAAGAGGGCATAGAGTCAAACAGGATAGATGTTCTACAGGAAACAAAATGCACTGTAGAATCTTTATGGATAGAAATTCCATGTGAGAAGGGGAACAGAATAACAGTGGGGGGTGTACTACCATCTACCTGAGCAGAATGAACAGACAAATGACAAAATGCTAACAGGAATTAGAAAAGCTAACAAAATTAGTAACACAGTAACAATGGATAATTTCAATTCCCCTGGCATTGACTGGGTAAATGTCACATCATGACATGCCAAGGAAGCAGAATTTCTAGATGAAATAAATGACTGCTTTATGAAGTAGTTGGTACAAGAACCAACAAGAGGGAGAGCTATTTTAGATCTAATTCTTAGTGGAACAAATGATTTGGTGCAAGATGTAATAATGTTGGGTCCACTTGGCAATAGTGATTATAACATGATCACATTTGACTTGATAACTAGGAGGACTTTAGGAAAATTTACTGCGTTAAGCACTTAATTTTCAAAAGGGAAATTGAGAAAAATGGTTAGGAAAAAATTGAAAGGAGCAACTGCAAAGTTTAAGACTTTACATCAGGCATATGCGCTGTTCAAGAATACCATCTTGGAAGCCTAGAAAAGATGTATTCTACGCATTAAACAAGGTGGAAGGAAGGCCAAATGACTGCCAGCATGGTTTAAAGGTGAGTTGAGAGAGGCTATTATAGCAAAAAAAGATCTTTCAAAAAATGGAAAAGGTATCCAGATGAAGAAAAGGGGAAACAACAAACACTGACAAATTAGGTGCAAAGCATTGATAAGGGAGGCTAAGAAGCAAAAATTCATAATAAAAAAACATTTTCAGGTACATTCGAAACAAAAACCTGCAAGGGAGTCAGTTGGACCATTAGATGATTAAGGGATAAAAGGTGCACTAATGGAGAAAAGACCATAACAGAGAGATTAAATGATTTATTTGTTTCAGTTTTTACTCAGGAGGATGTAAGGCAGATACCCATGTCAGAAGTGATATTTATTTATTTTTATTTATTTAAAAACTTTTCTATACCTTCGTTTAGTAATGTACCATCACAACGGTTTACATTTAGGCACGAAAAGGTTTGGTTTCTAGGTTATCCATAGTGCCAATATTTACGGTTACATAGATCAATAATATAATCTAAATGACAGGTGGGATGAAGTTACCAATTATATGATTGTCAGGATAATCATATATGTGTATACTATTTCCATTTAATATTTAATTATGAGTAAATAAAATAATTCTACTTTTTTATGTATATATAGGTGACTTTCAGCTGGAAGTATTTGTTGCTGTTATTCAACGCTCTCATTGTGAAATGCTTTTTTGAATAGCCAAGTTTTTAGGCTTTTCTTGGTGATTCAGAGGAAATGAAACTAACCTCTGCGAACTTGGAAGATGTAACAGGGCAAATTGACAAACTAAAGAGCAGCAAATGATCTGGACCAGAACTGAAAAATGAAATTGCAGACCTCTTATTATTAATCTGTAATGTATCATTAAAATCAACTACAGTGCTTGAAGATTGGAGGGCGACCAGTATAGTTCCAGTGGTGGTCCAGGAAACTGCAGACCAGTTAGCTTGATATCAGTGCTTGGAAAAATTATTATAAAGAACAAAATTGCTCAGCATATAGATAGTCATAGTTTAATGGGACAAGCCCAATGTGGATATAGCCAAGGGAAGTCTTGTCTCACTAATCTGCTACATTGTTTGAGGGCGTGGATAAAGGTGAACCAGTTGATAAAGTGTTTCTGGACTTTCAGAAAGCATTTGACAAAGTATCTCACAAGAGACTTGAAAAAATTAAAAATTCATGGAGGCAATGTTCTATTGAAATGGAGAAGGTACAGAGAAGGGTGACCAAAATGATAAAGGGAATGGAATAGTTCCCATATGAGGAAAGACTAAAGAGGTTAGGACTTTTCAGTTGGAGAAGACTGATGAGGGGGGATATGATAGAGGTGTTTAAAATCATGTGAAGTCTAGAACGGGTAAATGTGAATCAGTTATTTACTCTTCCAGATAATAGACTAGGGGGCACTCCATGAAGTTAGCATGGGGCACATTTAAAACTAATAGGAGAAAGTTCTTTTTCACTCAACGCACAATTAAACTCTGGAATTTGTTGCCAGAGGATGTGGTTAGTGCAGTTAGTATAGCTGTGTTTAAAAAAGGATTGGATAAGTTCTTGGAGGAGAAGTCCATTACCTGCTATTAATTAAGTTGACTTAGAGAATAGCCACGGCTATTACTAGCAATGGTAACATGGAATAAACTTAGTTTTTGGGTACTTGCCAGGTTCTTATGGCCTGGATTGGCCACTGTTGGAAGCAGGATGCTGAGCTTGATGGATCCTTGGTCTGACCCAGTATGGCATGTTCTTATTGTGGATTGAGAACTGGTTAAGATAGAAAACAGAGAGTAGGGATAAATGGTCAATGGAGAAAGGTGATTAGTGGAGTATCTCGGGGATCTGTACTGGGAGTACTGCTGTTTAACCTACAGTATTTATAAATGACCTAGAGATGGGAATAACAAGTGAGATTGTCGAATTTGCTGATACAAAATTATTCAAAGTTGTTAAATCACAAGAGGACTGTGAGAAATTGCAAGAGGACCTTGTGAAACTGGGAGACTGGGCATCCAAATGTCAGCTGGCATTTAATGTGGACAAGTGCAGAGTAATGCACATAGAGAAGAGGAACACAAATTATAGCTACCCAGTGCAAGGTTACTTATTGGCATTTGCCAGCCAGGAAAAAGATCTAGGCATTGTCATGGCTGATATGTTGAAATCATCTGCCCAGTGTGTGCTGGCAGCTGAGAAAGCAAATAGAATGCTAGAATTATTATGAAACTAATGGAGAATAAAACACAGGATATCATAATGCCTCTGTAACCCTTCATGGTGCGACCACACCTTGAGTACTATATGCAGTTCTGATCACCGCATCTCAAAAAAGATATAATGGACTTAAAAAAGGTACAGGGAAGGGCAACCAAAATAATAATAAAGGGGATGGAACAATTCCCTATGAAAAGGCTAAAGAGGTTAGAACTTTTCAGCTTGGAGAAGAGACGACTGAGGGGGAGATATGATAGAGGTCTATAAAATAATGAGTGGAATGGGTAAACATGAATCTGTTTACGCTTTCAAAAAGTACAAAGACAAGGGGACACACAATGAAGGTACTAGGTGATGTATTTAAGACAAATAGGAGAAACTACTTTTTTACTCAATGCATAATTCAGCTCTGGGATTTGTTGCCAGAAGATGTGGAAAAAGCCATTAGTGTAGCTGGGTTTGAAAAAGGTTTGGAGCAGTTCCTGGAGGAAAAGTCCATAAACCATTATTAAGGTGAACGTGGCGAAATCCACTGCTTATCTCTGGGATAAGCAGCATGAAATATCTCTACCTTTTGGGATCCTGCCAGGTACTTGTGACCTGGATTGGCCACTGTTGCAAAACAGATACTGAGCTTGATGGTCTAATCCACTATGGCAAAACATATGTTTTTTTATAGTCCTTCATTGTTTGCATTTTCTCCTAATCATTCTTGTGTTAGGTCCAAAGGTTAGGATAGCTGTGAGATGACTGAATGTCAAAGCCACATCTGCAAGAGACTAGGTGAGAAAATGATATTGATAACTAACAGTTTGAGTGTTTTTGAGGAACAGCAAGGGATTCTTGGATGTTGCAAAGAGACACCATACCTGAAAGCCTCTGATTTTTAGCTGGGAATGGCTGTGAAATGCATGCTGCTTTGTCTGTGCAGTGGTGGCATCCTAACTCATGTTGCTTAGGTCAGCTGACCCTAACACCTTCCCTTTACATCCCGCATCAGTAGTTCAGATGCAAATCTGTTGTCCCCACTTCTCCCCGCCTCCTTCATTATTTTAATGTATAAGACCAGGGTGTGTATGTGTTTGGTTTTTTTGAGGCGGAGGTTTAATCCGCCTGCATGATACTAGTGCTTACATCATCCTGTCCTCAGTGGGGTCGGGTGGCAGGGTGTTAACACCCTCCCCACCCCTGGGTATTGTACAGGTTCCCAGTCTCGGCCAAAAGACCAATAAAGGACCAGCTCATAGCTCAAAACCCAAGAAGGCCTGCAAGAATTTAGGAGGCCAGCATTGGAATAAGTTGGTGACCTCTGTCCCCTGGGCATCTGTTCAGGGTACTGTGGAATGCATTTCATTTTTGCATCATGCTGGTCATAAGACCACCATTACTGAGGCTGTGCAAGGCAGGAAGTTCCATGGACAGTAAGTGTTCTGTGTTTTTTTTTGTTTTTTTTGTTTTAAAGTGATATCTGCTGCAGGCTGTATATAATTGACAGGCGTAGAAGCTTTCCATTGTGCTGTATTAGTTTGATCTGGAATCGCGTTGAGACCAAGGCTCCTCAGTGCAATGGGCTATTTGTGGTTTGAAATGCTGCTCTTTGGGAGAGCAGACAATTCAGGCAATTGGCACAGGGTGATGGTGTTTTCCATCTGGATGGAACAGATCCCCTATGAGGAAAGGCTGAAGAGGTTAGGGCTGTTCAGCTTGGAGAAGAAACGGCTGAGGGGGGATAAGATAGAGGTGTTTAAAATCATGAGAGGTCTTGAACGAGTAGATGTGAATCTGTTATTTACACTTTCAAATAATAGAAGGACTGGGGGGGGGGGGGGGGCACTCCATGAAGTTAGCATGGGGCACATTTAAAACTAATCAGAGAAAATTCTTTTTCACTCAACGCACAATTAAGCTCTGGAATTTGTTGCCAGAGGATGTGGTTAGTGCAGTTAGTGTAGCTGGGTTCAAAAAAGGTTTGGATAAGTTCTTGGAGGAGAAGTCCATTAACTGCTATTAATCAAGCTGACTTAGGGAATAGCCACTGCTATTAATTGCATCAGTAGCATGGGATCATCTTAGTGTTTGTGTACTTGCCAGGTTCTTGTGACCTGGTTTGGCCACTGATGGAAACAGGATGCTGGGCTTGATGGACCCTTGGTCTGCCCCAGCATGGCAATTTCTTATGTTCTTAAATTGAGCTGATAATAGTGGTTGAAAGTTATTACCATCTGAAGGCTGCCTGTGTGAAATGAGTTGGTGGTTTTGATCCAGTTCCCAGCAGACAAATGTCCATGTCACTAAAAAGCACCATCACAATTTGGTACCACTTGGTGCCCTTGTTGGGAGTCTCAGAGCCTGAATTCCCTCTTCCCTCCAGAGCAGTGTTGAGATACACTGGCCCGAGCAGTGTGGGGGAAACCTGCGCTGTGATTGCTCCACTGTATCTGTTCTGTGGATAAATTGAAGACTTTTGGATTCCAGCTGTCAACTGAGCACCAGTTCATAAGCACTAGCACTTACATTCACTAGGGAAAAAAAGAAGCACGTTAGTCCTGTGGGAGTCAATTTAAAATAACGTTTGTTAGTTTTTTTTAAAGCAAGATTAGTAGCAGGAAGAAAAGCAGAAATGGGATTGTAAGACTGCAAATGTGAAGGGGGGAATACATAGAGGCTGAAGAGTGACAGCGGAGTTGGTTGGCAAATATTTGTCCTTCACTTTGCATCCAGCAGCAGAGTACCTGAAGTGTCTGGGCTCAGCATTTGTATATCCTGCCTGGAGCTCTCAACAATCTTCACTCCCACAGGGAGTCTGAGAATGCTCCAGGTTGTCCCTTTCTCGTCAGCCGCTCACTTGTGGACTGGTTTGTCGGTCCGAGCCAGGATTCCAGATGCAAGTTTTGAAATTTCTTGTTCTTTGTAATTCGGTTCTGTGTCACATGCATGGAACCCTAATGATGGAAAAGCCTGATCATAAATAAACAATGATGATGAAAGTGCGTTTGATTTTAATCCTAGAGAGATTGAAGTTCAAAAGCTTCTTAGGGTTATTTAGCTCGATAGCTGTGCAGCTGAATATCCCATCTCAGTTAGCCGGATAAGTCTATATGGCTAACTTAGATATCCAGCTATGTTTCAAATATCTACCCCAGAGTTTGGGGGGGGGGGGGGGGATGTTTGTCTTTTGTTATACCAGCAAGAGAGAGAGAAACAGAAGTGGAGTAGGGAAAAGTGGGTTTGCTGGCCAGCAAAGAAAGGAGGGAAAACGAAAACCCATAAACTGTGTTCATCTCCACATCCTTCTTTTTTTTATTTTTGAGGTAAGCAGGGATAGGGCCAGGGATAGGGCAGCTTTGACCAGACACTCAGAAGCAGAGAAAATTAAATAAAAAGTGTATATTTCCAGATGAGCACCCTTGAGCAATTAAGTGCACTTGTCAGAGAGAGCTCCAAGGAGATTCTGTTTGTCAGGATGGAAGCTGTCTGTATGATGTGCTGTGCAAATTGAGCGCAGCCCTCTTGACCCCTTATCATCTGTGTTAGGAAATGGGCTGAAACGCGTATGGGGGGGGGAGGATTGCTTTTGAAAGCATGACATGAGATGTGGGAGCTTCTAAACCCTGTTCCCGTGTTCTTTTCTGGTTCACAGCATAAAGAGGTGCAAAACGTACTACGAGGTGCTCGGGGTCAGCAAAGACGCCGGCGAAGAAGACTTGAAGAAGGCTTATCGAAAGCTGGCCTTGAAGTTTCATCCGGATAAAAACCATGCCCCCGGAGCGACGGAAGCATTCAAAAGTAAAGTCACAAACAATTTGCCAGTGTAGATAACTGAACCTCAGACTCTGCAGAGCACGTTACAGCGCCCGCCCACACTGCCGGGCTTCCAGTCCGGTTCCAGGGCCACTCTGGGGCTATGCCTTAGTGATTTTCAGTTGTCATATCTTTAAAGTACTGACCTGAAATACAAATCTTTCTGCAGTTTTCTTTTAACAACATTCGGTCCGTACTTTTAAAAGAATATGGGATATGGTTGAAATCCTTATTAAAATTGTGTGGTGGTTGGATTTGTGGGAACTTTTTTTTTTTTAATGCGGTTAACTGGGTGGGGAGGTGGGGCGAGTGCCTGCACTATCCTGCTGTTGGATAGGTATGGGTCAGGTTTGGTCACTGGGCTCGATGGACCTTGCTCTGACTTTCGTTCTTACTTTCTAATCACTGTCATACAGCAGAGACACAGAGCTCAGCCCACACTGGAGAAGGCCGGACCATGTATGGCTCCTAGATCTGGCCGGCCATTCGCTCAGTGTCACTCGCAGCTGCTCCCTGTGGGATCTGACTGATACCTCAGCCAAAGTTGCCTTTCCTTCATGTCTCCCTGAACATCAAATATTGGATTCTGTGCTTGGCGGATACCTGATGGGGGTAGATGGTTTGCAGGGCAGGGATAGTTGGCAAGGGATGCTGAGTGTGACTCTTTGGTGATGCTGAGCTAAACTGTGCCTGAAAGAGTCCCTCCGGTAATGCCAGTGAACCTCCCTCCCCCTAGAAAAAATATTTCTTCTGAATACCTTAGCAAAACAATCCCATTTCTGTCCTGCCGCCCTTATTTCTAACCTGGGTGTGCCCAGGAGTAGTTCTTTATTTTGGGTATCATTTTTTTTTTTCCAGAACTGTTGGTCGGTACCAGCTCTCTCTCTAGTTCCCGGGTGCTCTGTGACACTTCGCCACCCAGAGCCATCCACTACATTCTCAGGGAGGCCCACGTTCAGCAGGGCTAGATTTACTCGGGATGCACAGAAAGCAGTATAAAAAAAAAAAAAAAACAAACCCTTGAGCTTCAAGGCATCTTTGTATTTTGCCTCTTCATTTCAGGACCTGGATGGGATCTGAGATTTTTCTGGGTTTCCCAGTGGCTAGCGCTGTGACTTGGGCCACAGAAACCCTCCTGGGGGCTGAGGAACGGGTGGAGGGTGAACCTCTGTGTTTCTCCAGGTCCTCCTCCTCCTGAATGGAACCGATGGTGTGAATTGCAGAATTGCTCTCTTTAACAAGACCCAACCTCGTTGCACTGTCGTTGACTGCAGAGATTGGGAATGCGTACGCCGTGCTGAGCAATCCGGAGAAGCGGAAACTCTACGACCTGACCGGCAGCGAGGAGCAAGCGAGCAGCACCCAGGCTAACGGCGGCTTTGATTTCCACCGGGGATTTGAAGCGGACATCACTCCGGAGGACCTCTTCAATATGTTCTTTGGCGGAGGGTTTCCCTCAGGTATGCTGTCTAAAGCAACTGCACGCTTAGTCACCAGAGCTGGGGGCTCCTCGGTGCCGGCGGGGGTCGTTTTACACTCGGAGACATGTTTTGGATTAAGCATTCTGTGCCCCTTATCTTGGGACCAAGGGCCCGTTTTCTTTCAGTCATGGACTGTCGGGGGATGGTTTCTATAGCCATTAAAAAAGGGAGTGCAGGCAATATTTGTCCCTGAGGTTTGTGCGCAGCAGGGACTGTTACGTAGGAAGGACTTTATGGAACGGTGCCTGAAAATTCTCATTTCTCACGTCCTCCATCGTTTGCTTCACACCCTTAGTCCCTCTTGTGGCCTTCGCTCCTCCCTGTTTGCCTCTTCTGCCTTCACCTGTCTCTTTTTTTTTTCTTTTTGTCAGTCCCTTCCTGGGACTGCTGGCGGGGGTGGGGTGGGGGATATATAGATGTAGATACCTACATTATACAATTTATATCTATGTTACATAGACACACGGAGGATAACTTTGTAACTGCCCAGGTTGGTGTAAATCCCATGGATATCTTTTACCCCAGACTTTGCACTAATTTTTAAAGAAAAAGCATGCACATACTTTCCCTTTAAAAATGTATCCCAGAAAAACTTCCTGCTCACGTTTTATACTTTTAGAATTTGTGTGGGTAATCTGGGCATGATTTTGAAAATTCAAAAGTGTGCGTACCACGTGTTGGGCCTGACGGCTCCACACGTGGACCTCCTCCTGATCAGAGAGCGGGCAGAGGGATGAAGCGCCTCTGAAAATGACCTTTGTACTGGTTGTCAGGTAACACTTGTATCCTCTTTCGTTAAGAATACAGGAAAGGGCATGTTTAACTGAGAATGTAAAAAAAAAAAAGTCAAACCTGGCAAACCTTCTATTGGTTAATAATCAGCTTTTGTGGCCCCGTTTCCTCTTTGTTTTATTGATAAAAAGTGATGTGCATATAATTAGACAATGTTGAATTGAAAAATGCATTGAGGCCAATATTCAGAAAAAGCTGAGCCCCTAAACTTAGGTTCTTAAAAGTTAACTTCCTAAGTTTAGGCCTGCTGGTCCTTTTCCTAGATTTAGGCCCCTAAGTCAGGTGCCCAGTGCTGAAAATCAGTGCTAAGCTCCTAGCTTTTTTTTCCCCTTACCATAACTCTGCCCATATAGCCACTCACGTTTTCAGCCCCTTAATGTATGAGCCTAAAATTAGGCCCCCCCCACCCCCCGGCTCCACTACATTTTCAGAAGGGCCAATTTGAGAGCCTCGTTCCCCAGGTCAGGCACCTAAACTCTTTGAAACTTGACCTCTCTTGTAGTCATGGGGCTTGCAAAACACCGATGTCGTGCTTTAACCAGATATTAGAACTCGCTGGTGGCCTCCGGGATACTTCTGAGTGTAAGCTCCCTGTCCCGTTTTGAAGCTTGCTTGCAAGGTTTTTGAGCCAGTAATGCAATGGGGGGGTGAGTGGGCAAACCAAGTCCGAGAATGTCAGGCTTGGGCCCGCCGTTGCTTTTCATTCTCGTGTGTGTGTGTGTGTGTGCGCGCGCAGCAGGACTTTCTGAAACGGAGGCTGGCCTTTCTTCCCACAGGTGGCATGCATTCATTTTCGAATGGACGGGCCAGGTACAGTTACCACCATCAGCACCCTCCCAGCGGCCATGAGAGGGAAGAGGAGCGGGGAGACGTGAGTACACGGGCTCTGGAAAGGAGCTTCTGTGGGGGGGGGGGGGGGGGGAGGATGGGGCTGGCGATTTCATGTCAAGGTCTGGAAGTAAATAGGGAAATTTCTAGGAAAAATACTTTTTCATTTGAAAGTCTAACATAGAAAACTTGAAAACTGGGGATGAATTTTCCAAAAAAAAAAAAAAAAGCAGCACACCTGTGTGGACATATAGTGCATGAGTTCAGAGATTTATAGGGTGTCTTATTGCTGCAAGAGAGCCTTGCAGGTGCAGCCAAGCTGCTGCCAGCCTCCCTGCGCTCCTGCAGCTCAGTGGCTGTATTTCCTGATATCCCAGTGTTATCACTTGCCTGGTGGTAGAATTTTCTTTCTTTTTTTTTTGTGTTTATAATGAAATGTCTGAGTGCTAGAAATCACACATAATCATGTGTATGGGGAGAGTTTCGGTTCACGAAGATCTCCCGTGTTTGATGAACTGCTTACAGAGTGAAACGTTTCTTGCCTTAAGCTGCGTTTAAACTTTGCGTTCTCTTCAAGCCGGCACCTGTGCTCAAAATGAGAAACCTTTTAAGACAAAAGGTTCCGGCCTTCATTTTGTTTTGAGCAGATATCCCCATGGCCAGCTTTAATGCTCGCCCTCCTGGTACTGGAAGTTATAGAAAAAAAACCAAAAACAGCGGGGCATTGGTAGCAAAGCTTTGCTCCAGCTTGCAACAATTATTCCATGTTTGTGAATGGTGAGATCCCAGGAGTTAGAGTGGGGACAATTTCTGGCCAATAACGTTGCCCCATGTCACTATAAAAATGTGCCTGGGGGAGGAGAGAGGGTTAGATATCTTCCCCCCCCCCCCCCCCCCCCCCCCCCCCGTTTTGTAGGAAATAGATTCTAAATGAGAGGCACATAATCCATAATTTGAGGGGCTTGGTGACCTCTAGTGGTCGTGTTTGGTCCTGGAGAGACTTGGATTCTTTGCAGGTAGTGATCCCCCATATTGGACCGACAGAAATGGATATCCAAAGAGCTTCCAAGATCATAAAGGGCCCCTTCCCGGCAGCAGTATTGCCAACTGCAGAAACGAGCAGCTCATGAAAATATTTCTTTTTCAGACGTTTCTTTGCTGAAACGTTCTCCTAAAGTTATTGGGACACATACGGACTGCCCAGCAGGGCCACTCTGGTTCCACCCAGCGAAGTGCTGCTTTTCAGGGCTCAGTGAGCTGTTTTGCACATCTCCTTGCTCTCTTCTGCTCCACAGGGCGGCTTCTCCGTGTTCATCCAGCTGATGCCCATCTTTGTACTGATAGTGGTCTCTCTGCTAAGCCAGCTGATGGTGTCTAACCCACCCTACAGTTTATATCCCAGATCGTAAGTACTGTGCTTGCAATCTGTATTACAGCTGAAATGGAAAGGTTTTAGGGTTTAGAATCTTTCTTGCTTGTTCCAGTCTCTTCCTCAAAGTCTAACAGATTTTGAGGAAGAGACAGGGGCCAAAGAAAAATCTACTGCAAGTCTGTTCACTTGCCCAGTTTTGCTGCTTTTGCCCCAGGAGTTTATTTCCTGTGGTTTCGGGAAGTGCCACACAGTTTCCAGAGCAAACAGTGCCACAGGAATAAGCACCATGGGACTTTTATTTGACAATGCATAAATTTTAAGAACCTGGCAAAAGCTCTGCATGATTTTTGCATATAGGACTTTTTTTTTTCTGTTCCCAAAATTAAAATCCTTGGGGTACAGTCATGCAAACAGGCTGCTGTGGAAGCTTTCCCCATTTTGGTTATGCTAAAAATGGGGCCTGTTTGCATTTGCCACACAACTGCTGCATTTTATGTTGCAGGTTGAGTTTGAAGCGCAGTTTTGGTTTTGTTTCCTCTTGACAGCGGCACTGGCCAGACCATTAAAATGCATACGGAAAACCTTCGTGTTGCCTACTATGTCAACAAAGATTTTAAAGCGGAATACACTGGCGTGTTATTACAGAAGATAGAAAAGAGCGTTGAGGATGACTATGTGACCAATATCCGCAATAATTGCTGGAAAGAGAGACAGCAGAGTAAGTGCACTTCGTGTGTGTATGTGTTTGTGTGTGTTTACACAGAGAGAGAGAACCCTCTATATGCAGGATACATGTACCTGAGCCCAAGGTTTGACCCTGGCCCCTAGGGGTTCTTGTGCTGAATGATTTGAGATCCAACTTCCCACTTGCAAATCGCTTTACTCGAGGCCGGAGTAGCCAGATGCCCCACAAGTGCAGAGCCCTATAATGCACTGCTGTACATGGTCCCAAGATGAAAATGAATCTTTTCTTTTAAAAGTTGCCTTTGTACCTCTTGTGCCGGAGTCATTCCCAGCTTCCCCCCTTCCGCCCCAGGCCCTCCTGTGGGGGAGCGTCTGAGTCAGTCTCCTCGGGCCCGCAGTACGTATGAGGGTCGAAGAAGTAAGATTCTGCCTGCCTCGGGCGTGAGGCAGGAAGTGTAATTTTCCGCACGTGAGAAGAGAGAAATTGGGTGCCTGCAGGCACGGTCTTGATTTCTTCAAATTCATTTTATTTTAGGAACCGACTTGATCTACGCTGCAAAGGTGTATCGTGACGATCGGCTGAAAAGGAAGGCAGATGCCATGTCCATGGATAATTGCAAGGAGCTGGAGCGGCTGACCAGCCTCTATCGGGGTGGATGAGCCTTCCTCCAGCACACGGACTCTCTCTGTAAATATGTACATGGGGCTTTATTTTGTACTGTGACATGAGAAGAAATGGGGACCTGAAACTGGAGAAGGTGAACACTAAAACTGCTGTGCAGCTGTCCACAGGGACCTGAGCCTGGGAAGCATCATCCCTTTGGTTGACTCTTTTTCAGGTAGCCTGAAGGCTACAAAATGTCTTTGAACGTTTATTTCAACTGCTTGATTCCTTCAGCAGCAGGGCCTCCTCTGGAATGGCCTTCATGAAGGGAGTCGCCACCTTACTGCTTCTTGTCTAATGCGCATTTGTTATGTAAATATAGGAAGGAAAAGGCATCTTCTGTATAGAGGGACCTGTTTGTTTTCTGTTTACAAACTCAAACTAAGTGTCCCCTTGCAAGTCTGGTATCAACTGCAAGATCTAAGGCCCTCAATTCTTGGCATATCTGCATGGGAAATCATCCGGCCGCTTACAAGACAAGCGAGTGAGGGCAAATTGAATTTGCTGTTCCATTTCTAAGAATTGCTAAGCCATGAACTGTAAACACCCACAACAACCACTGGCTGAGATTTTGGTAAACCATCATTTAATTTCCCCCTAACTCCCATCCCCTCCTTTTTCTCATTTTATATCTCTTCACCCCTCCCCCTTCCCAGACAGTGCAGCCTGGCACTGTGCGTTCTTTCAATAGCCAAGGGCTTGGGGTGAATTTCCAAGCGTGAATTGCGCAGCATTGCTTTGGTACCAGCAGAGGCCCGCCACTGCGGCATTCGCCTTTCCTCCTTCCCCAGGTCCTCGGTGCGTCCCCTCTGCAGCTGGGCTGGCCCTAAAAGCTGCTGTTTGAAAACTGTGACATTGCGTATGACTGATAGATTCTGCGCCACCAAAGAATGCTGCCTTTTGAATGCCCAAATTTTATGAAGTACTGAGGTATTTTTAATATACAGTCACATGATTTTTTTTTTTTTTAATATATCTAATTGAACCCCCCACCACACTCACACGCATACAAGTGAGCGGCAGTGTACAGCCCAGTTAGGGGGGAAAAAAACCTTACTGTCAGGATATTGCAATCACACCCCTTCCCTTACTTGGTGACAGCAAAGCTAAACTGAAAACAAAGAGAATCTCCCACAAGAAATCAAGAATACACAGATTTTTCAGGATTATCCTGTTAAAACAAAACCTGTGGTTTTTTGATTATTTGGTTAGCTTTAAGAACCTCGACTTGCTGATAGCTTGCAAAACAAGCAGATGTAATAGGACTTTTGATTTATTTTGTCATATCGGTACAGTTACATCCTGAATTAAGACCACATATCTTGCTAAGTGCTACAGAAAAGGTAACTGTTCCTTACTCCTTGGATACACCAGACTGTAACTCCATAATTTGACTTGCTTATTATTTATGCTGTGATACTCCCTGCAAGGATTCTGGCCTTGTTCTCCTCCATCCTACTGCTACCAGAGTACCAGCCTACAGTTGCCGGCAGTCTTCACATTCTGGTCTTGCATCTCTACCGGCGTATTTGCCAACCAGCAAAAAGACCTAGACAAAAAAAAAAACAAACACCTTCTGAGCCACTTTTGATGCTGTTCTTCAGCTGACTAGATGTTCCTGTAAGAGCAGAATAACCTGAGGGTAGATACTAGCCACTAGGCCATATGGCCATCTCCATACCCCCAACCAAATGACTTGCACATGGACCCAGTGACCTGGATTAGGGTGTGTTCATAGACCCTCAAGAAGTTACAAGAAGTCCTGTCACATCATATCCAAAACGGTAGCATGTCCTATGCCAGCGGTTCTCAGACTTGTCATTTTTTTAGTCTAAGCAGAATCAAAGGACTACCATAAAATAGAATGGCTCCCAGCCAGAAGTTATGTGGTACATTTATTTTCAGAGATTTCACACTAGAAGTGTGATGTTATGCATTCACAGTTATTTACATAGTGCGGTCTTGTTGCTTTATGCTTTTTCTTGTAACCTTCCCTCAAGTTTTCTAAGCCCCCCCCCCCACGCGTTGAGAATCTCTTTCCTCCCCTCCTCCCCAGTAATCCTATCCATCCGGAGAAGTAGTGGGTGAGCGAGCTGGGTCCCCTTGCCCAGCATGCTCACATCATAGACCAGGCACGGTTGATTTAGGCGTCTGGTTATACGAAAGGCTCCACGGAAGACCCTAGCACTGTTCGGGCAGATGTGCATCTTGTTTTGAGGTGGCTGGGTTGAGGATCCCCTTGTCTCAATGCTAAAACTGAGTGACAGCACATTTTGCTAGTTTGTGAGAAGACCCTTGGCTTGGAGGTTTCTGGCTTGGACTAAATTTGAGGAAGATTTTAGGGAATGTTTGATTCATTGGTGGGCTCCAGCTCAGGTGGAACCTGTCTTTTTATTGGGCTACAGTGCCATGTGCCTTCGTTTCGCAGCTTCGTGGGGTGTTCTTCCCCCTCCCCCCTTCCCTTTTATTTAAAATCTTGTCCTTTTTCCCCTCCTTGCTTTTTTTTTCATAGCCATTGCAGCGACGGCCCTTGGCCAGGGGGTTTCTAAAATGTATCTGTACCATGCCACTCTACTCCAGCACGTTGGAAGGCAGCCATTAGTCAAGATACATATTACCACCAATTCATTGCCTCTTAAAGGCTGGCAAGCCCGGGTGAGAAAAGGTTAGTGCATGTTTTGTTTCTCTCCACCTCGCGGAAGTCCTGCTTCTGCTGCAGAGCAGGGCTCAGGCTGATATCGGCCTTCCAGTTGCAGCATGATGCCAGAGCCCCTGGCTGCTGCGTGGCCGACGGCAGCACATTCCTCACTCTTGCTTCTTTCTCACAGGACTAGCAGGATGGTAGTCCTCACATATGGGTGACATCATCAGGATGGAGCCCAATCACAGAACACTTTTGCCAAAGTTTCTAGAACTTTGACTGGCACCACTGAGCATGCCCAGCATGGC
Organism: Rhinatrema bivittatum; assembly: GCF_901001135.1. Classification (NCBI taxonomy): domain Eukaryota; kingdom Metazoa; phylum Chordata; class Amphibia; order Gymnophiona; family Rhinatrematidae; genus Rhinatrema; species Rhinatrema bivittatum. The sequence continues at coordinate 309,756,590 of NC_042615.1, forward strand.
ACCAACCCTGCATCCAGCAGGGGGTCTCCCTTCAGTCGCTTTTATTTCTGCGCAGCTTTTGCCACGCGGACTTAGGAGCTCTATCACACGTTTTTGACACCAGGTACGGAGTAGGAGGTATGGATTGCATCGCCAGAGGGTCCACCGGTCCCAGTGGAGTCTCGGCTGCCGCGCCCACGGAAGGCGGGGAATGCCTTGGTGTACCCGGCTCAGAGGAGGTTGGGGGCTCCTCAGCACGGGCCTTTTTTCTTCGGTGGCTCAATGGATTTGGAAGATGAAGCCACCGGTGCACCTTGCGTAGAGGGCACGGATTTTCGATGCCTGTGCCGATGCTTCTCTCGGTGCTCAGTTTTACCCATGGGCGGCACCGAGGAGGATGACGCAGTAGTCTTCGATGTTGACCTAGAGTCATCAGTATCCGACCAATGGTGCGACTTGGCTGGTGACAGCACCAATGACGCGAAAGCCTGAGATGGTGGGCGCTGCTTTGTATGGAATAACAAAAGCCATTTTCTCCAACCGAGCCCGGCAGCCCTTAGGGGGTCAATTGGGCGCAGTTGGTACATGAATCTACGGCATGGGTCGGGCCCAGACAAAGTACACAGACCTGGTGAGGGTCTGTGATAGACATTGTCCTAGGACAATCAGGGCACCGACAAAAACCCGTCGCCATCGTTGCCGTCAAATTTAGGCCATGCACGCTGTCTGTGCCTGTCAGGCCTATACTGGTAACCAACGGGAACCGACCGAAAAACGGGGTGAAACCTACCGTACGGACGCGGTTATCGATGGTGAAGAAGGGAGACCCCAACGGGGTGAAAACTTTTGCAAATTAGCAAAGAAATTCTTGAAGAAAAATTTCCTGTCAGGAACGTGTGATAGAGCTCCTAAGTCCGCGTGGCAAAAGCTGCGTGGGAAAAAAAAGAGACTAAGGGAGACCCTTGCTGCATACAGGGTTGGTGCCATGCTGGGCATGCTCAGTGGTGCCAGTCAAAGTTCTAGAAACTTTGACAGAAGTGTTCCGTGATTGGGCTCCATCCTGATGATGTCACCCTTATGTGAGGACTAACATCCTGCTGTCCTGTGAGAACACCTGTTCCAGGTAAGCAACTCTGCTTTATGCTCTTAGAAGAGCTCTGTTGTCAGGATGGTAGATGATGGGCAGCAGTTGGGGGTCTGTTTGTTTGTTTATTTTTTTGGACCACCCATTCCGCAGTTTGATAGCCTCGCTGCTAGGACCCCGCCACCAGGCAGGGGGAGCGCCTGGGAATGCTGGCCTGGAAGTTGGTGTGCTTTTGTTTGGTTCCCTTCCCCGTTCTTGCTCTGCCCTTTACATTTGCTATCACACTGTGCAGTGGGGTCAGCATTATGTCTAGTCTTAGTACATAGGCGCCTGTGACCTCCTGAAGGCTTTAGCGTGATTTGTGCTGAACATCGAGGCTTTACAGGCATTCACTGTTTTTTTGCATCAACTCTGGCATTATTTAGTAGGCCCTAGTAAGCAGTCGTGATCAGCTGATTGGTGTTTTTGCTCCAATCAGATATTTTCAGATCTTACCACAGTGGGTAGTTCCAATAAAACTGGATATATGCCTGTACCTGCTTTTCTAGAGTAAGTACAACAGTGAGTGAAGAAATAAGCCTAATGTGGCAGGCATTTCTGGCACTGTAAGTCTTGTTTGCGTCCCCCCCCCCCCCCCCCCCCCCCCCCCCCCCCCCCACTGTCAGCTGCTCCTTGTAGTGGGAGGGTTACAAATAAAACATGCACTGTATAAAGCACATAGTGAGCGGTGCTACCCCTACCAGCTCTGTTAAAAATGTACCTCTGGGATGTTGGCACTCACATTCTGGATGCAGTTCTGCTGCAGCTCCCCTGAATTGTATCCGATTGATTGCGTTGTGTTTGGGGCATGTCATTTATGACATCGTAGCAAGCACGGGCAGAGAGCTCTAGAGTTGTGAAATAATTTGTGTTCCACTGGTACACGTTGGAAATATTTATTTATTTAATTTTTATTTTTTTTTAACAAAGAATTCCAGACTTACTAGCAAGGAAAACACTTGGTAAGCAGTGGGTATCGTGGCTGATGTGCACTTTAAATTGTTGCACAGGACACCGTGGATGCAGTTTTGCTTTGAAATAATGGAATGTCACCCTCACACACACACACCCCCATGAAGCGCTATGGAAAAAAGAGTGAGCAAGCCTGGGATGGACTAACAGAGAAGAAATTGCCTGATGAGGCACGAGAAGGCTGTTGGCCAGGAGCAGGGTATGAAACCCTGTCTCCTCGTATCTGGCCTCCTGTGCTCATGTGAGAGATCAGTTAGAAGTTTCCTGGTTTTACATCCGTGCTGGGTTATGGTAAATGGAATTTCTGGTGTTCTGGCTGAGGATTTCCTGTTAATGCTGCAGTGCATGACTGCGATTCAGTAACAAAACACCTGCCATGTCCGAGACACCAGCTGTACTCTGCTGTGCTCGGGATTTTTTTTTTTTTTTTAACTTTGTAGTTTCCTTGTAATAAATCTGGGAAATTTTAGTCTTCAAACTATGTAATAGCATTTTACCTTATTTGTGTCAAACCAGCCTAAAATGTCCAAAAAAACCCAAAACAAAACAAAAAAAAATTCCACAGGCATCAAATGAGGATGTGGTAACATACTAAGTTGATTTGCCCCCATATCGCCATGAAGGATGATGTGGCTTCCGATGATGACCACACTGCTTGCCAAGGGGCAAACAGATGAACTGGGCTGCCTATGGCAGTCTAGAGGAGGGTTAAGAGAATGGGGGTCCTGTGCCACTGAAAACAGTTAAGCATCCTAGGCTTTGTCTATTCAGGTGACAGGAAGAAAGCTACAGCTGTTTAATAAAGTGCCTAGATCGGCATCGATCAGTCACTTTAGGAGCGCCCTGTGCCTAAGGGATATGTATAAAATAACGGGCTATTGTTACATGATAAGAGCGCTGTTAGGCACATCATGCTTGTAGGGAAGGTAATTTTCAGCAGCCTCATGTCTGGCTAAACTTTCGACCCACAGACTTTGATCAGATTTTGTTAAAGCGGATTTATGCATACAAGTCTGCTTTGAAAACTTGCGTGTGTCCCTAGTACACGCATACACACATGCACTGGGAGTTACACCTGCATATATATGTTTACAGGCATGCTTTTGAAAATTGTGTGGGTAAATGCTGTCTCTGACTGCCCCCCCAGAACACCTAATATTAGTGCAATGAATGCAGGGGAAAGTATGCGCCTAATTAATTAAATTACGTGCGTACTTTCCCCCACACAACCCCGTGGATGATTTTCCAGCTGATTTACATGCCGAAAGCAGGGTTTATGAATGTCAGTCCTTTTTGAAAATTACCTCCTGAGTTTCTAATGATTTTTCAGCATACCGACGTGTGAATGTGTCAGATGTTGTGCTACATCCTGCAGGACCTGATTCAGAAATGCTGCAGAGGTTGAAATTACCTCCTCCTCGTATGGGGGTGCGAGACAAAAGTGTACTGCTGTATGCCCTTAGAAGGGGAAAAGAACTTTGAAATGAAGAGTTTATTTTCCCTATAACTCAAGGCTTATTTTTTTTTAATTGCCAAGAGAAACCCCCCCCCCCCCCCCCGGCCTGCGTCCCTGCAGAGATCACTGGGGGCGGCCCCATCTCTCTGCAGCCTCTGCCTGATCGACTCGGGAGGGGGTCAGAACGCACTTGGAATCAAGTCCTGAAATCCTCTCTCTCTCAGTGAAATGGAATTTATTGCTGTGGGTGTATTTTAGCAGCATGCACCCTCCTGGAACCTTTCAAGCTGCCTTCTGATTCTCATCGAGGCGCTGCTTCCCCTGGCTGAAGGCACTGGGCCCTCACAGCCTACCTAGGGCAATAGTTGCTGAAGCTCTTTAATGGGTACGTTGACTGCCAAGAGGGGCACCCCCTCTTGGCAGTCAACGTACCCATTAAATAGCTAGCTTTTCTTTAAAACCTTTTCCTTTAACCGCACTTATGGATCATTGAACAATAGCGATGAGCATTCTCCTTATATTAAGGGTTACGTGAAAGTAGTAGTAATAGCTATATTTTATAAAAAGATATATATATATATATATATATATCTTATATATATATATATTTTAGCTTGTGCTTTTCTTTGCGTTGTTTCTTTGGCTTTCTAAAGCTTTTTTTTTTTTTTTTCTCATTAAAATGTATTTTTGCACTTCTGGAACAAAGCACATACGGTAATTCCTGTTGCTTTTCAGGCTGCGTGAAGCCTACATGGGTGGGGGGAGGGGGGGTCCTGATACAGCAGTTAATTTGGAGGGAGCTTTGTGAAACATCGTCAATATCAGCACCTCAAGGATGGCAGGGAAATCAGAAGGAAAGAAGAGTAGCTCAGTTAGCAACTGAATCATTAGGTTGGTTGGCTGGCAGCTTGTTTTCCGCTTGCTAATACTGCTACTTTTATAGATGGTGGACAGAGATTGGTGTCGCACGTGGTACTTTTTTTTCCAAACACCCAGCATCTCTTCACGTGCTATTCTCCCGAAGGTCACGAGATTTGTTAATACTCTTGTGTGTATGCATGCGCACTGTACAGGGTCGTCTACTGGGACCAGGGCAAAGCAAGCTTTCTGCTACCCCTGTAGGTGGGGGACAGGAGGGTGTGAGATCATCACAGACAACGGCAGAAAATCAGACAGCTGGGTCCTGGCAGCTCTTCCTTCTCTTCCATTGAGGCCACGTTCCACAGGCAGGACTCCTCCTCAAATATTCTCCCCTCACCTTGGTCGTTTTGAAGTTTTTATCAAATGTATTAGAAGAGGATTTAATTTGGGAGCCTTACAGCAAATGGATAAAAAAAAAAAGAGAATTTAACACACAAGATGGTGTCTTAACAAAATAAAATGTACCTACTTTATCTCTAGTGCATTTGAGATTTAACAGTTTTGGAAAAAAAAAACCTAGTTTTCTGATTGTAATATATATATAATGTAATATCAGACATATATAAAAATAAAATTATTTTCAGTGTGAAAATGGTCTTGGATTTATTTTTTGGCAGGTGGTTGGTTTGCAGGCTGTTATTAATCGTTACATGTGTCTGAAAATTGTGTATGTCTCATAAACAAGGACACTGAAAATCTGATTAAGGATTTTTCCAAGCCATTGAAGGACATTTTTTTTTTTTTTTTGCATGAACTTTATGATGCTTTTTCATGTTTCATAGAAAAGATGGACAATATTGCAAATCAAGATCATAAACGGTGTCTAATCGTTTTGCATGGGCAGGGTTTACTAGATTGCGCCTCCCGATTGTAGTACTCCAAAACTCTGAATTAGAGACCTGTGAGTCCTGGAACGTTCACAGTATCTTTCGTCTGTTGGTTCTCTAAAAAGGGTTTACAGCCTGCTGAGACTTTGGATAATAGATCAGCAATGTCAATATTTTTTGTCTTTGATTTTGTGAATTTGTTATTGCCATGATCCGCACTAAGCCCCTCCCAGCGGAAGCTCCCAAAAGTAGAAGTGGGGGTTTATCATTGCGAGCACCAGCTGAAGTTCTTATGCTCAACTCCTGCTAATTTTCTGGTTCTCTCCTTCGGCCTTTCAGTAAACCTCCAAGTCCTCGATGACATCCCCCTCTTCCCCAAACAATTACAGGAAAATGTAAATGTGGTTTTTTTCCCCAGAATATTTGATTCACTAAAACTGCTGACCTGGCGCAGTAGATTTCCATAAAGCTGACTCGGTCTACTTTGGTGAAATGCTTGCTTTTCAAACAGTCTGTCAGCAAGATGCCTCAAAATATCAGCTGTTTCTGAGCTTGCTTCCTCTTTAGATCTTTCTCCTACAATTACTGTTTATTTAGACTTCACATATTGTTTCTTGTATTTTTTTACACTTTTGACATAAATGAGGAATATTTTTTTTTTATTATAGCCAAACCCATTGTCCTCTTGAGTTTTTGATTTGATTAATTTTGATTTTTCATACTGTGAACAAGACTGGCAGATTAGGGAAAAATTGGTTTAGTGCTGAAAGGGTGAACTTGTCACAGGCCATATTGGTGAATAGTGTCCCCCGGGGATATGGAGTCAGCTGCCACTGAGCATGCCCTAAACAAACTCTAGGTGTTAGGGGGAGATTTTATGATGATGCACAGGGGAAGGTGAAAGTTTTCTGTACTTGCTCTATGGATTTAGATCCTAACAAACTACCTCTTTCGATTTTGCTGGGAGAAGAGGTGTCTGTTTCCTTAGTCACTATGGGGAGTAAAGTGTCTTTTCCCCTTAGCCTCAGTGGGGAGGGTGGATGTTCTATTCCAGCCTTCTAGTAGTTGGCAAGAAAAATTACAGGCCCTATTAAGAAGTGAAGGGAGAGCTCTGCAGGATGTGGCAGGGATTCTACCCCCAAGCTGGACAGCCAGCCTATTCCCCTGGCACACTGATTGGTACCATGAGGAAGGTGTTAGAGAAGTGCGTACAGCTCCATTATGATACCAGTCCATACAAGAGGTTGAGAGTATTCTCAGGAGTTGAGCCCACCCCCACCAGGAGAGGAGGAATTTGACCACTGGATGGTCTTGGCCCTTCCGATAATACAAAATTTGCAATGTACTGAGTTGGAGAAAAAGAAGAGGGTGGTAGAGATTTTACGAGCCCCTGCCCTTGATGCAGTAATGTCTCTGACCCTTTCCAAGCCTGATGCTACTGCCCAGGATTGCTTGTACATTTTAGAAGGCATGTATGGTAGTACAGAAGACAGAGGATTGCTTAATCTACTTTAGAACCTCCATGCAGAGGCCTGGGGAAAAGCTCTCTCAATATGCATCCCATCTAGAACGTGTCCTATTTAAAGCTGTAAGAAAGGGGGAAATCACGGCACAAGACATGGACAGGACTCAAATTGAAAGATAGTCGGGGGGCCTTATATTCAGTTGTGACTGTGATGAAATTGGGCTAACATAAGAGGAGGGACCCTCTTCCCTTTGCTACTATAATGAAGGGGATCAGGGAAGAGGAAAGTCGAGAAGCTATGAGGAGCTAAGTCATCCCAACAGAGAGGGACCCCAGCCCAAATTGGAAGGGAGAATAGTAGCAGAGATTAAGACCCTTCAGGATCATCCAAAAACCCCTGCCATGGCTCAGAATCCACAGGATCAAAGGAGTAGGGGAGGGCACAATGAACCCACCTCAACTCCAGAGAAGGAAAACCAGGCTAGGATCCATGAGTTGGAGTTAAGGCTGGAGGCCCTTCAGACCAGACTCAACTCTCCTACGAGGGCTGCCTCCCCATAGGGGAACAGGAGGGGGGAAGCACTATCCAGACAGTCCAGAGACAATACGCTTGCATCCAGAAGAAACACTAAGTATTCTGGTGTGTGTTACAGATGTGGGAAGCCAGGGCATTACAAGAGAGAATGTAGGTTCCCCCTAGCCATGGAAGATCCAAAGAGAGAGAACACCCGGGAGCCCTGTATGTTGATAGCGCTCAGTCACCCAAGAACTCATCCAATTGGGCGGGAGATGATATGCCAGAAGGATTAGTGGGGCCCAAAACATCTGTCCCAATCCGAATGGAAGGTGTGGCCACCCAGGCCTTATTGGAGAGTGGGTCCCAAGTCTCCCTTGTATACCGGAGCTTCTATGATGCTAGTTTGTCACACATCCCATTTCAACCATTGCAGGGACGAGCTGAGGGGTGAAAATAACCATAGTTGTCCATATGAGGGCTATATAGTGGTGACAGTGGAGTTTCCGCAACACCTTACTGGGGGAGCCCAGCAGCTAGAAGCTTTGATGCTAGTGTGTCCAGATTCCCAGTTTGGAACCTATATCCCAGTACTTTTAGGTGCCGATTCTCACATGTTTGGCCGATTTGGCACAGGCATGACAGGAGGCCACGGGCAGCCAAGACTGGCATCCCTCCCCAGATGTGTTGCTGTTACAAGTGTACTTTGTAAGGAGACAATACAGAAGTGAGGTGCTGGATTTAGTGGGGAAGATATGGCTAAGGAGCAAAACCCCTACTGAAATTCCCCCAGGAGGTGTGAAGGAGTTAAATAACCGCTTGACAGTCGATGCCACCTTTGCACACAGCACAGTGATAGTCGAGGCCCCAGTAGAGGACCGATTGCCTGCAGGGTTACTAGTGCAAAATGGTGTGCTAACTTTAAAAGGGGGACGGACACAGAAAGTGTTTGTTAGGCTGAACAATGAGTCTAACCACCCTGTCCAGTTAGCCCCAGGGATCAGAGTGGCCACAGTGAGTCAAGTGGAGGCTGGGCAGAGAGTGGAACTTAAAGGGAGGTGTACCCAGACTATTGACCCCAATGTTTTCCAGTTTGGGGACTCCCCAATTCCCCCATCTTGGAAGGCCAGACTACAACAAAAATTAGCACAACGCGCTAACATATTCTCGTAGTTTGAGTGGGATGTGGGGTGTGCAAAGAGTGTAGAACACCACATACATCTTACAGATGACACACATTCCAGGAAAGAACAAGGAGAATAGCCCCAGGTGACTTAGCTGATGTGAGAAGACATCTGGAGGAACTCAGGCAGGCAGGAATTATCATTGAATCAGATAGTCTTATGCCTCCCCCATTGTAGTTCTCAGGAAAAAGGATGGGAAGGTATGATTGTGTTGATTACCGTACCCTAAATTCCAGGACTGTATCTGACCAGTATACTATATCATGAGTTGAGGATGCCCTTGACTCTGACTGGAAATCAATTGTTCCCTGTACGTACCCGGATCAGTCCAGACTCCTGGGTTTTGCCTCCCCTCCAGCAGATGGAGATGGAGAAGTTTTAACGGACTCCGTCTTATACCCCTGAGGTGCCACCTAGAGTTTGTCAGTATTTCTCTGTCTCCAGCAGATGGTGGAGGTGCAAATCCCTTTAGTCTGGCTTAGTTAAGATTGGTTTTGTTGGTTAGCTATATAGCTCTGTGTTGTACTGTACTCATTTCTTTTTGTAAGGTATTGATTTGTTTAAAAAAAAAAAAAAAAAAGTGAAACTGGTCTTTTAAGCCTCCCAGGGGGGTTGTCAGGTCCTGTAGGACCATCCCCCCTGGTAGCAGAGGCAGAGGAGCAGAGGGTTGAGGACCCGGTAACCTGCCCTGGCTGACAACTGAGGGTGATACCGGGGAGCCCGGTTCACTCACCCCCAGAGGGGGAGGCAACACTTTTATTTTAAAAAAAACACGAAGGAGCTGACAGGATGACCGAGGTAATTTTTTCATTAATTTCCCGGCTCAGTGTCTTCTTTGTTCCCCCGCCCGCCCGCCCCCACTATTACTTCTTCAGTCTTCTCGGATTCGGGGCTCCCGGGTTATTTTTAGGCCGTTAATTATGCTACGTGGTGTGGCCTGCACGGCGTGCGGCAGCACATGCGCAGGGCTCTCTAGAGCCGGTGTTTGCTCCAACTGCCTCCCCGGGGGGAGGGTAGTGGCCGAATCTTCCCACGACAGTGGTTCCTGAGGCTCGACAGTTGGCGGCAGCCCTCGGACCTGTTCCTGCTTAGCGTGGGAACGGAGGACATATTGAAAACCTTCAGGGAACAAGAACAAGCAGCTTTGAGAGGGAATTCCCCTCCAATGCTTTCCCCACAGCCTAGGGCTTCTGGCGGGGCGGGGGGGCAATTTGCAGGCAGATCGTGAGGACTCCTCAGAGGAAGACCCTGGTGGTGCCTCGGACGGCTCTTCTTCGTCGTTCTCCGAATTTATTTTACGGCTCCACAAGGCCTTTAAAGCTCGGAAAGCAGCTAAGAAGCAGGGGAGCAAGGACTCTTGGTCAGCCCCATCGCCCTTGGAGGGGGGCAAGGGCACACCGTCTTGTCTTGTAAGTGCTCCAAGTCCCCACTGGGGATAGGGGCCACAAACTCCAAGTGGCCTCTTTGATCTGTTGTGGGTCCAGCGGACACTTCATCTTCGTAACAGTCAGATACGGAGGAGACCCATACGCAGGATCCCATAGGTCCTGATATTGATCAGGATTGTCAGCTACAGTCTCCCAAACAAGCTGGCACACTGATGGTTGAAGCGGATGATCTGACGGTAGTACGATTATTCCCGAAGGATGAATTGGGCCCTCTCATCCCAGCTATTCTGGAAGAGTTGTGGATTGACGTACCCCAGGAAGATTCACGGATGGGAGCTGTGGACCTGGTAATGGACTCGGGTCCAGCTCGATCCTTTCCTTTCCATATATCAGTTACTGACCTATTGTTCCGAGAATGGGACACTCCGGACTTGGGCTTGAAGGTCAGCAGGGCTATGGACAAATTGTACCCATTACCAGAGGATGCTTTGGATCTCCTCAAGGTGCCCAAAGTTGATGCAGCAGTTTCAGCGGTCACAAAAAAGACCACCATCCCGGTAACCGGAGCCACGGCCCTTAAGGATTTGCAGGATCACAAATTAGAGTTGCAGCTTAAAAAGATTTTTGAAGTCTCGGCTCTCGGAGTCCGTGCCACCATGTGCAGCAGTTTTGCACTGAGGACCAGCCTCCACTGGGTGCAACACTTGCCGTCAGTGGCATCCCTTTCTGAGGCAGAAGCGGTTCAGGCTGGTTGCCTGGAGGCCACGGTCGCTTACAGTGCAGGTGCTTTTTATGATCTACTGCATACTTCAGGCAGAACTATGGTTTCGGCTGTCTCGGCCCACAGGCTCCTCTGGCTCAGGAATTGGTCTGCGGATGTTTCTTCTAAAACTCAGCTGGGTTCCTTGCCCTTCAAGGGAAGGCTGCTTTTCAGCCAGCAATTGGAGGACTTGATTAAGTCTCTGGGGAAGAATAAAGCCCGTAAGCTACCAGAGGACAGGTCCAGGACGAGAGGATCCTTTCCTCAGAGGTCGAAATTCCGTGGGAATCGCCGTTTTCACTCTTTACGCTCCTCCGGATCCTTGTCTCGTCAGAGTCCCAGCCGTCAACATTCCTGGAACCAGTCCTTTCAAGGCCTGAGTCCCTCAGATTCATGGAGGCATCAAGTCCGCACAATGAAGCGAGGCCGGTTCACTCCTCCATTCCAAAGATAAGGGGTAGGTTGTCTCTTTTTCTAGAGGAGTGGACCAATTTGACCTCAGATCAATGGGTCCTAAATATAATAGAACATGGCTATGCTTTAGATTTTTCTCGGCCACTCCGGGAATGCTACCTGGTTTCCCTGTGCTCTTACCACCAAAAACGGCAGGCGGTACAGGTCACCCTACAGCACTTGCAGACCTAGGTGCCATAGTTCCGGTACCCGCAGGAGAACTCAGGCGAGGTCATTATTCCATCTACTTCCTCCTGAGAACCTTGCCCACCAGAGGCCATGGAGGAAACACGAAGAGCAGAACTTCATGAGGCCAAGGAAGCACCAGGGCATCGAATCCTTCCACTCTGTGCTCTTCTATGACTGAAGGAATACGGAGCCTTCCATTTCTCTGAGTTGCCATCAGATCCATAAGAGGCATGCCCCATCAGTGAGAGATGAGGTCCCTGGCATTGTCCAATAGTTCCCACTCCTCGGGATCCAGTTGCCTCCGAATGAGAAAATCCACTTGCACATTGTAGGACCCCGCATTGTGAGAAGCTGCTATCTGCACCAGATGCTGCTCTTCTCAGGCCATCCGTATCTCCACTTCCAGAGCTACCGGCCGACTCTTGGTTCCTCCCTGACAGTTGATATAGGTTACCATCGTCGCATTGTCTGACAGGACTCTTGACTGCCCGGTTCTGGAGGAGAGGAACAGATCTCTCCAGGGCAACCGCACCGGCCTGGTCTCTTGGCGATTGATTGACCAAGATTCTTCTTCCGCTGACCATTTTCCTTGTACCAACTGGGCATGACACACCACCCCCCCAACCTTAACAAAATTCTGGATAGTTCGCACAGGACACACCGACATATCCACCGCTGGCACTAATGTTAAGAAATGACCCCTCCCTTGTTGATCAACCTTAGAGTGATGTATACAAATCGTCACCGCCCTATTGCATACCCAAACATTCTTTACCATTAATCCAGTCCCCACTAAGTTTTTTACTTCTTCTAAATGTACTGCTTTTACCACTGCCCTGTCTGTACTAAATAAACATGCTTATATTTCTCTCACAGTTTATTTATTACCAACTCTGCTGATGGATATTTCAGGTATCTACCACCCTACAGTACAGAAGTAGTTCGACTACTACTACTTACTTCTGTAGCACTACTAGACATGTGCAGCGCTGTAGAGAAATGCACAAGACAGTCCCTGCTCAGTGGAGCTTAGTAACATAGTAAATGGCAGCAGAAAAAGACCCAAGTGATCCATCCTGTCTGCCAGCAATCTCATTCTTTTTTTACATTTTATTCTTAGGGAAATTGTTGCTCATGTTACACCAGTCAACATGGCTTACCTTGTCTGTGTCTCCCTCATTTAGCCACTAGGAATCCTCTTTGTTTATCCTATGCCCTTTTGAATTCCCTTACCGTCCTTGTTCTTGCTTTTTCTGGGAGGGCATTCCATGCATCCACCACGCCCTTCCATGGAGAAATACTTCCTGACAATGGTCTTGACTCAATCCTCTTGGAGCTTCATGTGGCTTGTTCTACAGTTTTCTTTCCATCGAAAAGGTTTGATTCCTGTGCACTATTAATACCTTGCAGATATTTGTGTCTGTGTCATATCACCCGCTATCTCCTCTCCTCCAGTGTATACGCATTTAGGTCCTTCCGTCTCAACTTTATAACTTTTGGTTCAGGCTCCACACCATTTTGGTTGCCTTTCTCTGGACCACTTCGATCCAGTCTCTATCCTTTTTGAGATAGGAGGGACGATGTAAAAAAACCCGCGCTAAAATCAGAGTTAGAGTTTAGTGTGGGTTTTATTTAATGAGCACGTCAAATCCTCGGGTCCCCACAGCATGCAGGATGCTAATAATATGCCAATAGACCAGGAGTTTAAAAAAAAACAAAAAACATGCTAAACCGAAAGAATGCACATTTATTGCTTCTGGTCTGTTTGCATGCCAATCTGCAAAAAAAAAAAAAATTTCAAAAAAAACATGTGCCCCCCCCCCCCCCCGCCTCCTTGAGTGGATCATGGCTGCTAAACTGGTAAAGGGGCTCAGCTAGCAATTTTTCTTTTCCTCTCCTTTCAGGTACCTTTAAGGTTTGGGGTCTAGGTCCCTCTCTCTACTTCCTCAAACTAATTCTGATAACGCCTCCACTTCACCGGGAACCTCAGCTAGAAAACACTCCTCCAACTTGGCTGGTCCCTCCCTTTCTAGCAGGTGATTGGTCCCTCCACTGTGACATGTCAGTGAAAGCACCAATCCCCTTTCAGAATTCTTGAAGGCCAGCCTTCTGAAAAGTGCCCTGTGAAGGAGTAAAGAAATTAATAGCAAGTACCCAATACACAGGCCGATACAGTACTTATCCCGTGTTTGGACGTGCTAGCTTTACTCCTCATTCAGTAAGGGGTAATAGCGTGTCGAAAACGCGCGTCCAAACTCCCCCCCGAAACTAATAGCTCCCGCAACATGCAAATGCATGTTGATGGCCCTATTAGTTATTCCCGTGCTATTCACTAAGTAAAATGTGCAGCCAAGCCGCACATTTTACTTTCAGAAATTAGCGCCTACCCAAAGGTAGGTGTTAATTTCTGCCGGCACCCTCCGACTGAATATCATGGCAATATTAAGTTGAAGGTCCCAAAAATTAAAAATAATTTAAAAAAATATATTTAAAATCGGCCCGTGGCTTGCGGAGTGAAAACCGGCCGCTCAATTTTGCTGGCGTCCAGTTTCTGAACCCGTGGCTGTCAGCGGGTTTTAGAACCGACGCCAGCAAAATTGAGCATTGACTGTCAAACTCGCTGACAGCCGCTCCTGTCAAAAAAGAGGTACTACCGCCTCTTTTTACAGCGGGCCCTAATTTAAATATTTTGTTTTAGTGAATTGCGTGCACAGGAGAGTGGCCTGTGTGTGCGCCGGGAAAGCGGGTGCTCACCCGCTCTCCTGCGAACTTTACTGTATCAGCCTGTCAGATTGGAAAGTGGCTAGTTGGTTCCATTTTTCAGGTAGGTTTGTCTATTGTGCATTAGCATGCATCCAGAGGGAGGTTTGATTTGTTTAAGATAAGCAGAAGCTGTGACATTAGGTAAGGACAGTGTTACTAGATTATTGTATTTTGCAGTTTCGGAGTTGCGATTCAGTTCCAAGAAGTATAGCGTTATGCATTTGGGGTGCAGCCCTCCAGAGGAGCTGTACACAATGGAAGTGAAAGACTGAAGTGCATTGTCTGGGAGATTGCGGGGTGATCTGAAGTTAGTAAAGCACTGACACGGCAGTTGCTAAAGCCAGAGCGATGTATTGAATAGAGAGGCATAAACAGCAGGAGAAGGTGATAATGGCACATAAGGTCTTTAGAAAGGCCTCACTTGGTGTACTATGTCCCATTCTGGACAGCATGTCTCAGAATAAGATAGAAGTGTTCCAGAGAAAGGCAACCAACCCATCGAGAGAGTATTTGTTAATTAAGATGTACAATGAAGGTATTTTACCTGCATTAGAAAACAAAAAATAGAAAAATCTGGAACCACTATTTAAAAGAGAGAAAAAAAAAAGGCAAAACGGCATTAAAAGGGTACAGCACAACTCCAATAGTAACCGAGAAGTTACGCTACTCCCGCTCTCTAATTTACCGGACAATAGCGTTCACTATCAAATCTTAATACTCCCCTTTCCTTTTTTTTTTTGTCATTTATGCTTAAACTAGAAAAATGTGCATTGTCAACATGTAAAAGAAAAAGTAAATAACCCCCCCTCCCCCCCGGTAAAATCCAATCTTTCATAAATAATAGGTCTAAAAAAGGATTCGATCTTAGGAGCTGCAGCCTGAGGCAGCAGCCCTTAGCATACATGCCATCATACAGTTATTTATTTTATTTATGAAAACAAAGTTCCAGCTCCCCTACTCGTGGTACCTTCAGCCCGGAGACAAGGACCCCGAGATCAAAGTGAAGCAGTAAGCTCTACTCCATTATAGTTTCCAGTATTTATAAGCAATTTTAAATAAACAAACAAACAAACAAACTGTTTAACTCAGCCCTAAGCAGCCTACAAAATGAAACACACATACTCTTGTAAAATACTAAACATATTTTATTTTTTGTTCCTCTCTTTTAATCATTCCATCTATTACTTTGGAGACTTGTAACAAAATCATAGCAGCAAGGTAATCTCAACGTGAGAAGTCAATAAACTGTTATCAATCAAGTAGATTTAGGCATTAGCCACGAGTTAGCACTGCGCGATAGCAGCCTAGGATCTATTTACTGTTTGGGTTGCCAGGAACCTGGGACCTGGCTTGGTCACTGTTGGAAACAGGATGCTGGGCTTGATGGGACTTGTGGTCTAACCCAGTATGAAAGACAATCCTGGTAACGGTATGAGAGAAAGCACCGCCCCCTCCACTCGGGAATTGCGAAATTCAACTTCCTGCCCGCCACAAACGGGAAAACAAGCCCCGCCCTCGTCCGCGGGCTTGCAGAGGGGCAGGTGCAAGGACTCTTATCAGGATCAGCTGATTGGCTACAAGCAAACAGGAAGTGAAACGGGACGACAGGTTAGTTACTTTGAAGCTAATGATGAACCCTTTTCGTCCCCCGCCGCATAAAATTACAGTGAATCAGTAAGAAAAATAATTCTGTCCTTTTTGAAGTTTTTTTCGATGGGTCCAAAAACACGGGGTGAACGGTGCTGTGAAAAAACTAGCCTTGGTGGGAGGAACGGATGAGGAGTCGGCCTCCCTATACGATACCGCCTCGCGGAAATGACGGCGCACGCACTCCCGCCAACCCTCTCTCGGGATTTCCTGGTTGGGGGGCAGTCACATGACCGGTGGGCCTTTTATGACTTCACGGGCAGGGACGGAAACCTACGCTTGAGTGCAGGTAATGTGTGGGCTGTCGAGCGCTGATTGGGGGGGAGGGGGTGCGGAGCAGCGGGGCCATGGGCGCGCGGCTGGGTACCGGGAGACGCTGTTTTGGCTCGGAGGTGGGAGAAATGGGGAAGTGCTTGAGGGGGCAACCATCTTAACTAGAAGCAAGAGGAATTTTCGGTGTACAGTCTAAGATCAAGATAGTCCCGTGGGTACGTGACGTGACTCGCAATAGGGAGCTGAAATAGCAAACTAGAGTCATAACGTGCTAGGGCTAAACGCGTCTGTGCACAAGAGTATTCCGCAGGCTCGCAGACTTTCCGTCCAGAGCTCCATTCGGTGTTGATGAGAAGTAGTAAATCTTTCTATCGGATGCGTGAGCACTTCCCGATCTTAAATCTCATTAGAGTAATACGGTGTGTCCTGGACGTGCAGATGTATCTCTGGTCATGCTAGCATGCAATTGACGCTCTTTGCAGTCGTTTGTTCTCCTTGGCTGGTCGGGTTGTACTCTGCATAGCACTGGAGTCTTCCCACCACTGCATGAATGACAGTCCTTGTAATGTTTAGTGGGTGGTTTGTATGTTGGCCTTTCCGCTGTTCATCATTCTGTTTTGTTTTTGCTTTTAGGAGTAATTTGGCGGCACTAAACTCTTCCTGTGCAGCACTCTATGGATATTCTGTAAAATAGTTACAGCTCATTGATACGGTGCATTATTAAAGGTAGCCAACCTGAGCCTGATACTGGGAAATATGTGTGAGTGCTAAGTAGTCAAAGCAGCAGTGTTGGCTAGAGCCTGCCGAAAACTAATTTGCCTGTTTGGCAAATCTATTTTTTTTTTATTCCTTGGCGTCTTACCTTTAAGTGGTGTTTGTTTTGTTTTATTTTTATTTTTTGCTCTTTTACAATGTGGTGAATTGGGGTGCTGTGCTGCTAACTCTGCACCTGAGTGGCTAAGGAGGAGCAACCTTTTAATCATTTAATCATTTCATAGCAATATCTCCTCAGACATGTATTTTATATTTGGATTTGAAAGGGGAAATCATGATTAAGGTCATTCTAACTGGCAGGTGCACTGTGTGTGTGTATATATATGTGTGTGTGTGTGTATATATATATATATGTAAGTATGGTATATAAAAGTTTCTAAATAAATGTGTGTATATATATATATAAGTTTCTAAATAAATGTGTGTGTGTGTGTGTGTATATATATATATATATATATATATATATGTGTGTGTGTGTGTATACACATATATAGGCAAGAATGCCAGTTCCAGACCTCTTGGTGGTATGGATCCCCAAAATATTCTAAAATTAAACATTAAAAAAAAACCAAATGAAAATAGGTGAATCTTTCTTTGGGAGGAAATTTTTAGGACGTCCTGAGGAGGCACTGCTTTCAGTGTAGGAAGGATGGGAAACGCATGACACTGACATCTTGTGATGAGAGCAACTGCTTTTTTTCCTTTCTAGGAATTGGATTACAAAACAGAGTTTTCACAACATGGCTGATGTAAGTAATTTTGCAGATTAACATTTATAGTTACGAAGGGTTAAGTTTCTGATTGTTGTCAGTTTTGTAGAAAATAGAAACCTGGGTATAAATTACTTCAGAAATGGGTGGTTAGAAATGCTTCAAGCTACACGTTCAGCAAACAGCCAGAGGACAAAAGTGTTCACCTGTCCCTATCAGTTGGAGTCCATGGTCTTGGTGGATTTTTAGAACTTTAAAGTAAAATTATTATTCAAAAAATGCACTTACTGCTTCACCAGCTATTAGGAATTTTCTTTTTTAAAATACTGCAGGCTGGGCTGGTGACCAGTTCAATAGATTCTTCTACCCAGAATGCCTCAATCTTAGTGTAGTCCCTCAGCACTTCCAGGTTCATGTTATATTATACAGAGTGGGGCGGATTTTAAATGCCCTGCTCGCGTAAATCCGGCTGGATTTACGCGAGCAGGGCCCTCGTGTGCCTATTTTGCATAGGCCACCGGGACGCGCATAAGTCCCGAGGTTTTTTAAAAGGGGCGGGAGGGGGCATGTCGGGGGCGTGGCCGCATGACGTGGCATTTGGGGGCAGGCCCGGGGGTGTGGTTTCGGCCTGGGGGCGTTCAGGGGGCGTGGCTGCACCCTCTGGAACTGCCCCTGGGTTGGGTCTTGGCGCGCCAGCAGCCCGCTGGCGCGCGCGGATTTACGTCTGCCTCTGGCAGGCGTAAATCCATGGATAAAGGTAGGGGGGTGGGTTAGGTAGGGGAAGGTGAGGGGAGGGCGAAAGAAAGTTCCCTTCGAGGCCGCTCCGATTTCGGAGCGGCCTCGGAGGGAACGGAGGCAGGCTGCGCGGCTCGGCGTGCGCAGGCTGCCCAAAATCGGCAGCCTTGCGCGCGCCGATCCAGGATTTTATAAGATACGCGCGTATCTTATAAAATCCAGCGTACTTTTGTTTGCGCCTGGTGCGCGAACAAAAGTATGCGTGTATTTTTTAAAGATCTACCTCCCTGTGTAGTGCTAAAAGTTACTGTGAAGGATACAGAGAAATGTCATTAAGCAGTCCATATTCAAAATAATTGTGGGTAAAATTGGCATTTACCTGCAAAAATCTGATCTTTTAAAAATATTCTTCTGTTACCTGGATAAAAAGGAGTTGATTGGGAGGCATGGCAAGGTAAGGCTAGCATATTTAGCCAGATAACACTCAGTATGGCACTATCTGGCTAAATCTTGTATGGACAAAATCTTCATACAAATAGCAGGCCTAAAGTTATCTGAGTAACTTTATCCACGTATTCAGTGGAAAACTTAGATAACTTATCTGCTTACTGAATATGGACTTCCTAGGTATTATAACTGACTTGAAGATTTTTGAAAAGTAGTAGAATTCCTCAAAATGTAATCAAATTTCAACAAATGTTGAAACACCATGCCATTGAGAAAGTACGGAGTCAACTTTTCTTCTAGGCTCTGTAATGGGGTGGTGGTTGGCAGGGGAAGATTGGCTGTGATGTGATCTCATAATGGGAGACATGTCACTGCCCTTTATCAGAAGTAGTTGCTAAGAGACAACAAATCTCCCCAGTGAGAGCTGTCCGTACCACAGTTTTCCCCATGTGAAGTGGTGGTGGAGAGAGTGTGTGAAAAGGAGAGCCAGAGATGAGGCGGCAATGATGGAGGTAAGCGGGACAGAGATGAACAGTGAACAGATTTCATAACATCACATCACAAAAAAATGACCTAAACTTTTTTTTTTTTAAATGACATAGATGGGGTCTGCTTTGCAACAGCTGTGACACACATACATCATTTATTTATTTTTTAATTCTTGCAGGACTTGAAAAGATTCTTATACAAAAAGCTACCAAGGTAAAGTAGTGCACATGGGCGTATGAGTACTCCTTTCCTGTTGCCTTTCAAACAGGCCCATATATTTTTTTTCACACTTCTTTTTAAGCATGCTGAGTTGAATGTTTTATTTGATTGTGCAGAATTTAGATTAAAACAGAATGGCTCATCCCTCTTCAGCCAGCCAGAGCAGTCCAGATGCAAGGGTTTGTGTCACCCAACCAGTAAATGGAGGCAGAGACTCAGACTTGTGACATCACCCTATATAAGGCTCCCTTGCTGACCTCAGCCTCCCAGTAATCTCTTGTCTGTAGCACATGTTAGGCGAACATCCTGTGAGGCCTGGTAAAGAAGATAGAAATTTGGATAGGCTGCTCCCCAGGTGAAAGTGGTTCACTCCCTCCCTTGGTTGAGCACAGCCAGTGGACCAGGGGCTTCCAGATGTTGGAATAGAGTTTTTCCCTGGCTACGGTAGGTGAAATTATCCCTTTTTATCGCCGCCCCCCCCCCCCATCCCCATGCTTTCTCTTCTCTTCAATGGTCTCTTCTTCTCTTGAAGAAAGAATAAGAGACTAAACAAGGCCTCCCCTCTTGGGGGCTGATGCAATAAAAGTGCATGGTAAAACGGGCACTCGTGTTGAGCACCTGTTTTCTAAAGTGTGCACATCCACAGCCCCGAGGCGCCCGGTGCAATATATAAATGAGCTGCCACACTAAAAAGGGCACGCTAGGGAACATTGTGCGTGCCTAGTGCTCTTAAAGCATCGGCCGCCCAGGGGAGCTGTGCTCAATGTGAGTCTCCGTTTTTCTCACCCCGCAATTTGATTAGTGAGAGAAGAAACGATAAATATGGATACATGACGAAATATATATCAAGATCGATAAGTGGGTTGAACGTGATAGGAATTTGTTCCCCAGGACATGAAAGTACTTTGTTTTTGCAATGCAGATCTAGAGCTCTGCTTTCCCGCAGTCCCCTTCTAGTCCATTTCTCTCATTTCTCCAAGTGGCAGTCACATCATCGCGACAAAAATAAAAATGTGGACAAACGTTGCTGCACATTATGGAGAATCCGCAGGAGCCAATGATCTTCCTGTTCTCGAAGGGTATTGGGGGGGGGGGGGTGTTACTGAATCGTTTTCCCGCTCCTCACTGGGGTGGATACTTTGCTTAGAGAGCAGTTACCTGAGAAGTAATTTTGTACCCAGATCAGTCCAGACCGTTGGGTTATGCCTCCCTTCCAGCAGATGGAGACAGAGAAAAACTTGTGAGCCACCCCCTCTTAGTCTGGTGTGCCACCTTCAATCCTTCAGTATTTCTCTGTCTCCAGCAGATGAAGGTGGCAGAACCTGCGGTCCTGATCCTTTAAAAAAAAAAAAAAAAAAAAAGACAGAAGGTGTTGTGCCTTTACTGTTTTGCCTTTGGCTAGATCAAGCTATTTAAAAAAAAAAAAAAGTGTTGTGTTTTTTCTGGAGGTGAGCAGTATAAGTCCTCCCAAGGCTATTCCCTTTGGTAGAGGAATGGCTGGGGTTGGACACCCCGTGAACTGACTTACCCGGAGTTGACTTTTTTTTTTTTTTTTTTTTACCGGTAAGCAGGGGGATTTACCAGTGGGCCGGTCCCTCCCCCTAGCACCCTGAGATGCTTTAATTCCTCGGGTGTGATCTGTGCTGATATTGCTGTCCCAGGGACGTCTTGGTTGTTTTTTCCCCTGGTTGAGTGCGACATTTGTTTAAAAAAAAAACGGCCAGGTTTCCCGGGGCTCCAGAGGGGCGATTTTTGCTGCATTTTGGATTCTTGCTGTCGCAGCACCGCATGGGAATACCACGGGGATAGTCTTTCTCAGCATGCGGGGAGTATCCGGTGCAGCTCTCCCGCAATGGCCTTTGCTCAAGATGCCTTCCGGGTGGTGAAGGCCCGTCGGGAGCGTCTGGGAGTGGCATCGAAGCGGTCCTGAGGTGCAGGAAAGAATCTGCATGCTCGCGGGCCTCGCGCTGGCCGGGGACAGGGCAGCCTGGGAACGGTGGCCATTTTGGCTCCACCACGCTCCGATCCAGGGCTGGAAGCAGGAGGTGGGGAGTTCCCTCCTCCGCTTTCTCCACCGAATCTGAGCCCTGTCAGGCCTCGGAATTCAGTGCCTGATTCCCTGCCTGGTTCTGACTGACCCCCGGGGGGGGGGGGCCTTAAAGAGGCAGCACCCATTTTCTTCTCAATTTGTGCTGTTGATGCACAAGGTATATTTGGAGGCTGAGGCTAATTTATAGTTGTTTGAGCCTCCATCAGCAAAGGTCACCAGGCTTTCTGAGGGTCAAGTTTTCTTTAGGATGCAGCTTCGGACGAGTCGGGGACTCCAGTTTCCAATCAGCCGGATCCCCCTTCGCAGGACCCTCTCATAGGGGATATGGACGGGGATGCTGATGAGTCCGCACTAGTGGAGGGAGATGATCCACGGGTCCTCATATTATTTAGAAGAGAGGAACTTGATCCTTTGATCCCTCATGTTCTGGCGGAGCTAGGGTTTGAGGCTCTGCAGCTGAGTTCGGAGCCTACCACTGTGGATTCCGTCCTCTCGGGGCTTCGGGCCCCTCCTAAGACTTTTCCTTTTCACTCAGTGCTGCTGCAGCTCGTGACCCGGGAGTGGGATGCTCCAGAGGCCAGTCTTGGAGTAGGTCGAGCTATGGAAAAGCTCTACCCGCTGCCGGAGGAGTGTTTGGACATCCTTAAGGTTCCTAAAGTGGATGCGGCCGTTTCAGCCATCACTAAGCAGACAACTATTCCGGTGGCAGGTGCTAAGGATCTTCAGAATCGGAAGCTTGAGGTCCTTCTTAAATGGTTTTTTGAAGTTTTGGCCCTTTGCGTCCGGGCGGCAGTCTGCAGTAGTCTCATGCAAAGGGCGACCCTTAGATGGGTGCAGCAGTTGCTCACCGTGCAGAAGCTGCCTGAGGCGGAGCAAAAGATTGGGTGGAGGCTGCTGTTGCATACACTGCAGACACCTTATATGACCACCTTCGTGCTTCCTCGCGCACGATGGCTTCTGCAGTTTCGGCCAGGAGACTCCTGTGGCTCCGAAACTGGTCCACTGATGTTTCCTCCAAGTTCCAGTTAGGCAATCTTCCCTTTAAAGGGAAATTCTTGTTCGGGGACGATCTGGAAGCTCTTATCAAATCCCTAAGAGACAAGGTGTACAAGTTACTGGAGGATAAGCCTAGACCCTCCAGGGCTTTCAGTTCAGTTCAGCTCATCCTCTGTTTCGGGGGCAGTGCCGTTTTCGACAGGGCAGAGCCCCTTCCTTTTCTCCACGTCAGCTGTCAGCAAAGTCTCAGGCTTGGGCTCATTCCTTTCGCAGTCTTCCCAATGAAGGTGTGCTGACCCACTCCTCAGTTCCAGTGATTGACGGTCGCCTTTCTCTGTTTTTCGAGGAATGGGTCAAGATTGTCAGACCAGTGGGTTCTAAGCATCATCAAACACGGCTACGCTTTAGATTTTGCTCACCCTCCACGAGACCTGTTCTTGGGGTCTCCCTGCAGATGCTGCGCAAAACGGACAGTAGTGAATCAAACCCTGTCTCGGTTGAAAGCCCTGGGAGCCATTGTCCCGGTTCCTTTGACGGAACACAGGACCAGCAGATATTCCATATATTTTGTGGTTCCCAAGAAGGAAGGTTCCTTCTATCCGATATTGGATCTGAAGAAGGTAAACAGAGCACTTCGGGTGCCTCGTTTTCGCATGAAAACCCTGTGGTCAGTCATTGCGGCCGTCCACTCCGAATATTTGGCTTCCTTAGATCTGATGGAGGCGTATCTTCACATAGAGATCCGCGAACGTCATCGGCGGTTTCTACGGTTCATGATCTTGGGCGAGCATTATCAGTTTCAAGTGCTCCCATTCAGATTGGTGACTGCTCCCCACGTCTTCACCAAGGGTAATGGTGGTTGTAGCAGCAGCTCTCAGGCGGGAGGGGAGTTTGGTTCATCCTTACTTGGCTAATTGGCTCATCCAAGCAAAGTTGGAGGAGTTTTGCAGGATAGCAGTTCAGTCTGTTTTGCACAGTCTTCACTTTTTCGGATGGGTCGTCAATTTTGCCAAGAGCCAATTAGTCCTGTCCCAGGTCCTGAACTTCTTAGGCGCTCGGTTCAACACGTCGGTCAGCAAAGTCTTTCTCGTGCAAGAACGGATCGACAATCTAACTGTGCAGATTCGGCATCTGTTGTCCCTGCCACTGCCCCGAGTTTGGGATAACTTACAGGTGCTTGGTTCTATGGCATCTACTCTGGAATTAGTCCCCTGGGCTTTTGCTCATATGAGACCTTTGCAGAGAGCATTGCTTTCTCGATGGGATCCGAAGTCTGAAAAATTCCAGGTTCCATTACCACTCTTGGAACCCTCCAGGACCAGTCTCAGTTGGTGGTTGGTCCTGGACCACTTGCATCCCAGGATGGACCTGGAAGACCCTCAGTGGGTGATTGTGACGACGGACGCCAGCCTCTCCGGTTGGGGGGGTGGTTTGCCAATCGCAGTCAGCGCAAGGACGATGGACAGGTCAACAGGCACACTGGTCCATAAATTGCTTGGAAACCAGAGCAGTAAGCCTGGCATTATGCAGTTTTCTCCCTCTCGTGCGCCATCGATCAGTGCAAATTTTGTCAGACAATGCGACAACGGTGTTTTACATCAGTCGTTAAGGGGAAACAAGAAGTCGTCCGGTGGCCACGGAGGCGGACAGGCTAATGGTCTGGGCGGAATGCCATCCTGTCCGCCTGGCAGCCTCTCACATAGACTGAGTTGACAACGTCCAGGCGGATTTTCTCAGTCACCAGCAGCTAGATCCTGAAGAGTGGGAACTTTCCGAGGAGGCAATGCATTTCTTAACTTGTCAGTGGGGGGGGGGGTGCCTCACCTGGACTTGAAGGCGGCTCTGTTATCCAGTCGCAGACTGGATCAAGGGGCGGAAGGAGTGGATGCTCTGGTCCTTCCGTGGCCCCGGAACATTCTGCTTTACGTCTCCTTTTTTTTTTTTTTTTTTTTTTCCCCTCCCTGGTTGTTGGTGGGCAAAGTCTTAAGAATAGAGGCCCACACAGGGTCAGTCATTCTCATGGCCACAGAGGCCATGGTTCGCAAATCTGATCAACTTGCCGGTGGACGGTCCTGTCCGGCTCGGTCATCTCCCGAATCTTCTTCGACAAGGTCCAGTATTTTTCGATCAAGCGGCTCGCTTTTGTCTAGTGGCCTGGCTTATGAGAGGAAGCAGTTGAGGAAGAAAAGTTATCCTGATTTGGTCATTTCCACCCTCCTACAGGCACGAAAGGCTTCTACTTCGCTCACGTATGTTCGCGTCTGGAAGTTTTTCGATTCCTGGTGTAGCGGGTTGAATGTGTCCCCACATCGCGCCTTCATTGTTCATATTCTGGCGTTCTTGCGGGAGGGATTGAAGAAAGGCTTGGAATGTAGTTCTCTCAAGGTTCAGGTGGCGGCTCTGGGCTGTTTAAGGGGTAGGATTGATGGGATATCTCTTCTTGAAAGGTGCTAAACATTTGAACCCTCAGTTCGACCAGTGTGTCCTTCTTGGAGTCTGAATCTGGTTCTCTGTGGGTTGTGCAGCCTTCCTTTTGAGCCTCTCAAACGGGCCACTTTAAAAGACCTAACGCTCAAGGCGGTTTTCCTGGTGGCTATCACTTCGGTGAGACGTATATCTGAGTTTCAAGCGTTGTCCTGTAGGGAACCTTTTCTGTGGATTTCAGATTCAGGGGTGTCCCTTAGGATGGTGCCCTTTTTTTCTACTGAAGGTCGTATCGGGGTTTCACCTAAATCAGACCGTAGAGTTGCCAGCTTTCACGGACTTTGATCAGGATTCCCTTCAGGCTCGTGATTTATGAAGATTGGATGTCCGGCGGATTCTGCTTCGATATTTGGAGGTGACTAACGCTTTTAGGGTGTCTGACCACCTTTTTGTCTTATGGAGTGGTCCTAAGAAAGGTCATAAGGCATCCAAAACTACTATTGCCCGATGGCTGAAGGACGCCATAGCTTCAGCATATATATGTCATGGACGCGCAGTAACGCAGGGTTTAAAGGCTCATTCAGTCAGATCTCAGGCAGTGTCTTGGGCTGAGAGTCAGTTTGTTTCGCCGCATGAGATTTGTAGAGCAGCGGCTACCTGGAAATCTCTACACACTTTTGCTAAACATTAGTTTAGACGTCAGAGCTCTGGATGTCGACTGTTTTGGCAGCAGTATTCTCGGAGCAGGACTCTCCAGGTCCCATCCCATTTAGGGCAGCTTGAGTACATCCCAGCGGTCTGGACTGATCCAGGTATGTATAGGGAAGGGAAAACTGGTTCTTACCTGCTAATTTTCATTCCGGTAGTACCACGGATCAGTCCAGATGACCGCCCAGGATATTTTAGCCTGGAGAGTCCGTTCGGTGTCATATTTGTCCTTTTTCATTCTGCAGAATATTTTGAAGAGGAGGAAAGGATTAAAGTTGATTATCAAATTACTCCCTCCTTGTACATAGTTTACACAGTTTTTGTTAAGCTACTGTTTGATATAGCCCTTGGTTCTTAAGATTGGATTTATGATATGTTAATTCTGCTATGGTATGGATTATACTGAAGGATCGCAGGTGGCACACCAGACTGAGGGGGTGCCTCACAAGTTTTTCTCTGTCTCCATCTGCTGGAAGGAGGCATAACCCAGCGGTCTGGATTGATCCGTGGTACTACAGGAACAAAAAAAAAATTAGCAGGTAAGAACCAATTTTCCTATCTGTCACTTAAGTAGTGTTTTGGGTTTTTTTTGTTTTGTTTTGTTGGCTCTTGCATAAATATTTAGGCAGTTCTCTGATTTCTCCTCACAACTTGTTACTGTTTTAAGTTGAGCCAGACAATTGGCAGAGAAACAAGGATTGTTTGCAAAGGAAGGCCAGAATTCAAACATTTTGATCAATAATGTGCTCTTCACTTGCTGACTTCAAATGTCAGCTCGGGGCTGATGTTAAATTTTCCTCGTTAAAAAGGGTGTGTTAGCCGAGCAGCAATTTTTCTGCATCAGGGAATATGCATCATTTATATGGCATTTATATGTGATGAGTGCTCTTAACTATGCGCATGTTTTGGACACACTAATCCCCATTATTGCATCAGGATTTATTCTAGCGTGTACGACTGCGCATTAAGCTATGCGCTAGGCTGAGCGGACTTTATTGCATCGACCCCTTTATTTTTTCCTCCCCTCTCCTGAGCCCTGTAGCTGTACCTGATTCCTGCTATGATGTTTATATTAAAAAAAAATAAAATAAAAAAAGGAAAACAATGATTTGCCATCTGAAGGACTATGAGCTGAAGCAGGAGAGATAAGGGAAGCAGCAATGGCATCTCTTGAGGAGCTCTGGAAACGCTCAGTAGTTTGCAGTGCATGTGACTCACACTGGGAGGGGAAGCCTCTGTAAATCTTGTGGGAGAGAGAAAGGCAGAATGCGGAGTCTTCTGTCCCAGGAGGTCAATTGCAGGCCACTCCTGCCAGCGTGTTTGCCGCTGCGGCAGGAACCAGTGGCCATATTGGAAGTGTAAGAAGGGAGTAGCTCAGAGCAGGGGCCTCCTATGCTGGTTTTTGGCTGTCTTGGACATTGCCCGTGGCCTGGTCCATGGCTCCTGCAGGTGGAGATGTGATTCCTTCCTCTTCCTTGTCTTTCCTTCTCATGGAGTTTGAAGTGTTTGCATCAGGCTGTTTTCTATAGGGCAGAGTGCAGTTCTGGGTTTCTTCTGCAGGATCCCCTCCCTGGGAATCCAGAGCAAAGAATGAGGGGGGAAGAAAGGAGAGGATTGGGTGGGGGAGAAAGTCCTGTGGTTTTTGGATCTGTTACTTGTGGGCCTTAAGATTTTAAGGGAAAGCAACAGTGAAGGGAGAGTTGGAGGAAGAATGTCCCCCCACCCCCCCCCCCAACTAGGGAAGAGGATAATTTAAGCAACAAAGAGCAATTTTCTCTTTTTTAATCCCTAAGAACTCTCGGGTGTGTGGGCAGGAGAGGGGGGGAGAGAGAGGACAGGAGTCTTAACACAGAAGATGACCCTATAATATCAAGTTTTAAGGAAATTGTTCAGTGTTTCTGTGACACAGACTATTTTTTTTTTTTTTTTTTTTTGTGATGGGCTACCCCAGAGTTATGTTTTAAAGGAGGGTAAGGCTGGCAAAAATGTATTCCTTCCTGGCAGAGGAAAGGGGAAAAACTTGAACTTCCTCATGTGGATGTGCTCATTTGTGCTGTTGCTAGGAGGGCTGCCGTTCCTGTGGAAGGAAGCTCTGCCTTCAGAGATGCTCAGGATAGAGGCTGCGCTAAAGCAAGCTTTGGAGGCTGCTGGTTTGTTGCTGTAGGCTGCTGTGTGCAGTGGTATTATTGTAAGAGATCTTTAAAATGGTACTTCCAAATCCACTCCTGGAGGCGCACACCTGGAGCCTGCACGGTCTCTGTCCGCTTGTTGGAAGGCATAACCCATGTATCTGGACTGGTCTAGATGGACTCCAGAAAGGATATTATCAGGTAAGAACTAATTTCTCCATATTGATGAAAGAGTTAGAATTGTCAGAAGGCATAGGGATGATTTACTCTTGTCTAAAGACTGGTAACATGCTATTTATCCTAAAGTTGTCTCACAGAATTAAAATCAGCAGTTAATTTCCATTTGTGTGAATCCTTTGAAACAGGAGTCTCTCTCTGCTTTCCTCTCTGATCCTCCTCACCTTTTTTCAGCTGTGCCTTGCTTTTCCTGGGCACATTTAGCAGCCCTCCCAGCCCCTCACTGTCTCAGGAGTTGACTGATATGCCCATAGGGGAGAGGGCAGCCAGGTGCTCCTGGATTATGTTTCTTTGAAGGAAAATGTTTAAGTCTCTGGTGCTATCTTGTGGTGCCTTGTAGACCTATGTTCTGTCTCTGAACACCTGTAGGGGGCATTTTGACTTAGCTTGAGGCCTTCCCAAACTTGTCCTGGGGACCCCACAGCCAGTCGGGTTTTCAGGAGATCCACAATGAATATGCATGAGATAAATTTGCATATCCTGGAGACTCAGTATATGCGAATTTCTCCTGCATATTCATTGTGGATCTCCTGGAAACCCGACTGGCTGGGTGATCCCCAGGACACGTTTCGAGAAGCCCCTGCCCTAGCTGGTGTTTCTGCTTTGGCAGGGTTTAAGTGCCTCTCTAATTGACATGCCTGCATTGATGCAGAGCATGATCAGTGCTGTTAGAGGAGGAGGGAGTGCTGCATTTTACTTGTAGCAGGTATTTGGGAGCATCCTAATAGAGATCCAAACATGCTCTCTAGTCCGTCCGTCCGTCCCCCCCCCCCCCCCCCCCCCCCGAGAGTGAGAAGCAGCTGGAGTCTGCCGAGTTATTGAACTGATTCTTCTCTTACTTTCTGTAGTGTGGAAGGTCTTCATGCGATCGTTGTGTCAGACAGAGATGGAGTTCCTGTTATAAAAGGTATGTTCTAAATGTCAATTTGAATGGCTGCTGCAGGGTGTGAGGTGTTAGCAGAAGGGAGAAAATAAGTAAAACATTGAAAAGAATTTTTAAAAGGTTCATGTGAAAATGCTTCATTTGCGATGTTGGGGGTATTTGGGTCACACCATATCAGTGCATAATAAATGGCAGCTATATTCAAACTCAAAGGCATATCATTACAGTTAGCTGGGGCCAGGGATCTGAAAATTTCTCCAGGACTTACTTGCCGGAAACGAAAGGCACTTGCCCTACTCCCTCCCCCACCCCCCAATAATTTGTTTTGGGGGGAGGGAGGGTAGCATGAATACTTGCTGTCCTTGGCAAGTGTAGTTCTTTCTCCTCTGCCTTCTCCACCCAGGTGCATTCTTCTTTCCTTTCCCTTTCTTCTCTCCCCCTCTCATTGTCCTTTTTCCCCCCCCCCCATCCCAGTGCAGTCCTTTCTTTCCTCCCTCAGTGCCCTCGCACCCCTCCCACCTTAGCGCAGTTCTGCACCTCTTCTCACTTTCATTCTCTCCTCACCTTTCTTCCACCTTAGTGCAGTCCATTTTCCTCCCCCTCAGCCCTCTTGCCTCTCTTCCCCAGCCTGGTGCAGTTCTCTCATTCTCCTCACAACCTTGCTGCTGCTTCCAAGTTCCCAGTGCAGGTGCCAAAGATGCTTTCTTCTCAGTGGAGCCTTCCCTCCACTGTTATTTGCTCCTGGGCCTTTGATCAGGGCAAAAGATGGCTCCTTCCTCCCAGGCGTCTGATCAAGACCAAAGATGATGAGGCCTCCTGCTTCACAGATGTTTCACCAACAGCAAAAATCCACACATCCCTGGCAAGTGGATTTTCAAAAACCTAATTAGGGCTTCATTTCCCTGTACATTCCCAGATCAGTCCAGACCCCTGGGTTTTGCCTCCCCTCCAGCAGATGGAGACAAAGTTTTGCTGACACTGCCACATAACCTGAGGTGCCACCTACAGTCTGTCTGTATTTCTCTATCTCCAGCAAATGGAGGAGGTGCCTAAGCTGTAGTCTGAGACTAGCTTTAAAAAAAAAAAAAAAAAAAAAGGAATATATAGAAACTTCTTCAGCTGTCTGAGCTTGCCTCCCAGGGAGTTGATGGGTTCTGGAGGCAGATGAGCAGGGGGTTGGGGACCCTTATTGCTCAGTCCTTATCGCCCAGGGTTGAAAGCTGGTGGTTCCAGTTCCTCACCCTGTGGAGGACAGTCAAGCCTGCTGCCTCTTCAGATCTCGGAAGTGTTTTTTGGCTATTTTTTCTCTTTGTAAAGTTAAAAAAAAAAAAAAAAGTAAACAAGTGAATGAGCTCCTTCTGTGTGTTTATCTCTGGCTGGCGGCAGGGCTATGCTGTCAGTTTTAAGCGCCTGCTTTGGCTCTGTTCCTCGGGCGGCTGACTGTGATTCAGGTCCCGACCTCCCAACTTCATGCCATGCAGCTTAGCTTTCAGAGCCTGCGGTGGTCTCTGCCCCCAGTGCTTCTCCAGAGGAGACGGCAGCGCAGGAATGCTTGTGCTGGCCTTGGGGAGGCAACACAACTCAGAGGCTTACTGGTGCTTTGGTAGCAGTAGGGTGTCCCTTCTCGGTCAGCGTGGGAAAGGCAGCCATTTTATCTTCCTCTGGGACTGTTTCGCGGGCTGGGGAGGGGGATTTCCCTCCTCCTCTGTCCCCGGCAGATGAGTGCTCCGGGGGGAGGTCTGGGAGCGCAAGATCTGCAGTCAGGAGAGGATTAGGACCTCCTGTGGGAGGCTTCTGATGATTCCTCAGTCTTCTCATTTTGTCCTGTTGCTTCACAAAGCTTATATGACCAGAAAGTCTGCGGGGTGGCACAAAGCCAAGCAGGGGATGTCTTTGGGACCCCAGCTGGATAAGAAATCCAGACCATCTCAAGCTGCAGTTGTGATGAGGGTTCGTCGAGTGCTGCTCCAGTGAATGAGGTGGATTGAGGTTTCAGAGGCTGAAGATCCGCAAGGACAGATTCCAAGAACGCAGATCCAGCTATGGTGGATCCAGACTCTGATGGAGGCTGGGGGAAAGCCCTGGCCATGGAAGGAAATGATCCAAAGAAGAACATGCCCTCTGATTCCCCAGGTTTTGGAGAAATTGGGAATAAATGGTTCTGCAAAAGGAGTCTGATCAGGAGGATGTGGACCTGATCATTGAGGGCCTACGGGATCCAGTGAAAGCTTTCTCTTTCCAGAAGTCCAACAATAAGTTAGTTTTTCAGGAGTGGGACACTCCATAGACTGGCTTGAAGGACAAATTGTATCCTTTTGCTGAGGATAACTCTGGAGCTCCTGAGGATTCTGAAGGGGGATGCCTCAGTCTCGGCGGTCATGAAGAAGACGACAATTCCGGTGGCAGGCTCTGCTGCGCTAAAGGACCTCCAGGCTAGGAAACTTGAAGTTCGCCTCAAGATTTTCGAGGTATCTGTGCTTGGCATACGTGCTGCAGTGTGCATCAGCTTTATGCTAAGAGTGGGTTTGCGATGGGTGCAGCAGTTGCAGGCAGACAAGGCCATGTCTGACTTAGAAGCAAAGAAGGCTGTGCATCTGGAAGCTGTAGTTGCTTATGGAGCTGATGCACTCTGACTTCATCCAGAACAACGATGTTACCGGTATCAGCCAGGAGACTCCTCTGGTTGAGAAACTGGTCTGCTGATGTGTCATCCAAGTCTCAGTTGGGAGCATTTACCTTTAAAGGGAAGCTGCTCTTTGGGCAGGACTTAGAGGAGCTGATTAAACACTTTGGGAGAACAAGGGTCATAAATTCTGAGGATAAGCCTAAAGTGGGAAAGGGTCCTTTCCTTAGCACTCTTGCATCAGGTCAAAAATGCTTATTTCTTCTAATAGCCTCAAGTGGCATCCTCGGGGAGGCAATCATCCTGGAATCAGTCCTTTCAGGGGTGAAGGCAAAATAAGGATGGCTTCAGCCAGGGTGGTGGTAGAGCCCAATCAACTCCAATGAGGCTGGTCCCCTCCTTGGTTCCACCTATAGGGGGTCGGTTGACTCTCTTCTTTTACGAAGTTTGGACCAGGATCACATCAGATCAGTGGGTTCTAAGTGTGATAAGACAAGGTTACGCTTTAGAATTTGCTCATCTGCTAAGAGACTTGTTCATTTCCCTGTACGTACCCGGATCAGTCCAGACAGTGGGTTGAGCCTCCTGTCCAGCAGATAGAGACAGAGAAAAACTAAGAGTATCCTATATCAGGACAGAGCCCACCCTGCATCCCTTCAGAATTTCTGTCTCCAGCAGATGCAGGCAGCTGAACCAGCTGTTCCCTTTCTTCCTCAATTTCTCTTTCCGTGAGTTTTTCTTCTCATTTTTGCAGGATCAAGCAAGTATTACCTATAATTTTAAAAATTAAAAAAAAAAAAATCTGATTACGCAAAGTTTTCTTTGTCTCAATTCAAAACTTCTGCTCTGAGGATGACAGTATTGTCCCCTCGCTCTTATGGGGTCCTAGGGGGCATTGCCCCTTGATTATTCAGCCTAGGATTCCTTTCCCGATGACCTGCTTGTCTGCTGGGGCGATACTGGTGGTCCAGTCACGCCCCCTCTCTGGCTGCTCTGATCCTTGAGATGCTCAATACATCAGGTCTGCTAACAGGGAAGCTTAATTCCCCTGCAATTGATCCTGATCCGGACTCTGACTTGTTGCTACCAGGTCCTCCACTCGAGGGAGACGATCCGCGTGTTCTCCGCATGTTCCAAAGGGAAGAGTTGGAGCCACTCATTCCCTTCATCTTGGACGAGCTGGGAATTGAAGTTCCCCCTGAGGATTCCACTAGGGCCTCTATGCCAGCCAACGTGGACCCGGGCCTGGCAGGGCTTAGGGCTCCTCCACTTACATTCCTGTTTCATCCCATGCACATGCAACTGCTCCTTCGGGAGTGGGAGTCTCATGAAGCGGGACTCCGAGTGGGTAGGGTGATGGACAAGCTCTATCCCCTCCCTGATCAATGCCTAGAGATGCTTAACGTTCCCAAGGTGGACGCTTCTGTCTCCGCTGTCACCAACACATCACCCTCCCGGTGGTGGGAGCTACGGCATTGAAAGATATTCAAGACCGCAAACTGGAGTTGTATCTCAAGCGCATCTTTGAAGTCTCGGCCTTAGGAGTCTGGGCGACAATCTGCAGCAGTCTCATGCAGAGGGCAAGTCTCAGGTGGGTCCAACAATTGCTCAGCACCGAGGACCTCCCGTCTGCAGAGGCGGAGCAGGCAGAACAGCTGGAGGTGGTTGTGGCATATGGGGCTGATACCCTCTACGATTTGTTCCGGCTGTAGGCCAGGGTTATGGTTTCAGCGGTGTCAGCCAGATGTCTTCTATGGCTGCGCAAACTGGTCGGCGGATTCCTCCTCCAAGTCGCACTTGGGCACGCTTCCCTTCAAGGGTAAGTTGCTTTTTGGTGAGGACCTTGAACAGCTTATTAAATCCCTGGGAGAGAACAAGATTCATGAACTGCCGGAGGACCGCCCGAAGCAGTCTAACTCCTTTTTTTCCTTTGCGCTCTCGCTTTAGAGGTCAGCGCCGGTATAACAGAACACGGGGATCCTTCTCAAGAGGTACTTCCTCCAGAGTCCTGGTCCCATTCCTTTCGTGGCCGTCGTCCCTTCCGTGATGGTAACCCACAACACTCGACTGCAAAGTCCTCTTCCCAATGAAATATGACCGGCCCATTCCTCCGTTCCCAACTTAGGTGGACGTCTGTCCCTGTTTCTCAAGGAATGTGTCAAAATCACATCTGATCAGTGGGTCCTCGAGGTGATAGAGGTTACGCATTAGAATTTGCTCGGGACCTTCCAGACCTCTACATAATCTCTCCCTGCGGAAATCTGAAGCATACGGCAGTCTGCCAGACTCTTGTCAAGTTGCAAGAGCTCTGAGCCATAGTCCCAGTCCCGGTGGAGGAACAAGGATCCGGCCAGTATTCCATCTACTTCGTCATCCCCAAAAAGGATGGCTCCTTCCGTCCCATCTTGGATCTCAAGAGAGTCAACTGAGCCCTCAAGGTTCCCCATTTCTGAATGGAGACCCTGAGGGCGGCGATATCGGCGGTTCGCTCAGGCGAATATCTGGCCTCTCTTGACTTAACGGAGGCTTACCTGCACATACTGATATGCCACGACCATCAGAAGTATCTCCGGTTCAACATTCTGGGGCAACACTTCCAGTTTCAGGCGCTCCCTTTCAGTCTCGCCACTGTGCCACGCAATTTTACCAAGGTCATGGTGGTGGTGGCGGCTGCTCTCTGCTGGGACAGAGTCCTAGCCCATCCTTACCTGGACAATTGGCTCATTCGAGCCAAATCGGAGTCTCTGCAGGTCAGCGGTCGACAGTCTTGGCTTTCCTCACCTCCCTCGGGTAGATAGTCAACTTCTCCAAGAGCAGTCTCCAGCCCTCCCAGGTCATGGAATTCCTGGGAGCGCCCTTCGACACCCAGGTCGGCAAAGTGTCGCTGCTCGACACTTTGCCGACCTGGGTGTCGAAGGGCGCTCGAACTCATGGATCAAGTGCGCAATTTTCTCTCCCTCTCGCTACCCACGGCCTTGGGGACTACCTTCAGGTCCTAGGTTCTATGGCTTCCACTATCGATCTAGTTCCTTGGGGTTTTGTGCATATGCGTCCATTATAGAAAGCTTTGCCGTCCCGCTGGAAGCCAGTGTCTGAGCAGTTTCGGACGCCTCTACCACTCTCCGACTCTACCATCGCCAGCATGCAATGGTGGCTCTTGCTAGCTCATCTCCTGAAAGGGATGCCCCTGCAGACTCCTCAGTGGATCATTGTTATGACTGACGCCAGCCTCTCTGGCTGGGGAGCGATGTGTCGAACTCAGTCTACGCAGGGATACTGGCCCCAGTTCAATCCCACTGGCACATCAATCGCCTAGAGGCCCGAGCGGTCAGGCTGGCTCTCAAGGTCTTTCTGCCCCTGATCGTCGCAAGGTGGTGCGGGTTCTCTCGGACAATGCCACCTGCCTGGTAGCTCTGGAAGCCAGCAAGCTGTTCGCCTGGGCGGAGCATCACCTGGATCGATTGGTAGCTTCTCACAATGCGGGGAAGGAGAATGTTCAAGCCGATTTCCTCAATCGTCAGCGTCTAGACCCCGGAGAGTGGGAGTTGTCCGGATCGATGAATCTGATTGTCCGCAGGTGGTGACCTCCCTACTTAGACCTGATGGCTACGCTGACCAATGTGAAAGCTCCCAGATCCTTCAGCCGCAGAAGGGAGCACTGCTCTGAAGGGGTGGATGTCCTGGTTCTCCCCTGGCCTCACGACGTTCTCCTGTACGTGTTCCTCCTCCCCCCCCCCCCCCTTGGCTTCTGGTGGGAAAAGTACTCAGAAGAATAGAACTTCATCGGGGACCTGTCATTCTTGTAGCACCAGAGTGGCCCCGAAGACCGTGGTACGCGGATCTGGTGAATTGCGCAACGGACGGCCCTCTTCGCCTCGGTCACCTTCCACACCTGCTTTGTCAGGGACCAGTATTTTTCAGTCAGGCGGATCGTTTTTGTCTCGTGACCTGGCTTTTGAGCGGCAGCGACTGAGAAAAGGGATATAAGGAAGAAGTGTTATCCACTCTTTTTTGCGGGCGCGTAAGCCTTCTACCTCTCTCGCTTACGACCGGGTTTGGAGAGTTTTTGAGAGTGTGTGTGCTGTCGGGAGTTCCAGCGTGCAAGGCTCCAGTATCCCAGGTCCTTTCCTTTCTCCAGAATGGTCTTTCCAAGGGTTTGTCTTTCAACTCCTTGCAGGTACAGGTTTCTGCTCTTGGGTCCCTCTTAGGCAGTATCGATGGTTATGATGTGGTGGCGGCTCATCCGGATGTCGTTCGATTCCTCAAGGGGGCCAAGCATTTGAATCCACCTGTCCAGGCTACTTGCCCCTCGTGGAGCCTTAACTTGGTGCTTCGGGTTCTTTGTGAGGCGCCTTTCGAACCCCTCCGGCGGGCTACGCTCAAGGATCTGACTCTTAAGACTGTTTTCCTAGTCTCTATTTGCTCCACCAGGAGGGTGTTGGAGCTCCAAACATTGTCTTGTAGGGAACACTTCCTATGTTTTTCTGATTTAGGGGTCTCCCTTAAGACCGTACCTTCCTTCTTGCCAAAGGTTGTCTCTTCCTTTCACGTCAATCAGTCGGTGGAACTCCTGGCCTTTTCTTCTGAGGACATTGCGAAAACACCTGGGGGTGACCCGTGTCGTCTTGATGTAAAATGTGTACTACTGCAATACTTACAGGTTACAAACCAGTTTAGAGTCTCTGATCATCTTTGTCTTATGGAGTGGCCCAAATAAGGGAAACAAAGCTTCTAAGGCTACGATTGCTTGATGGCTAAAGGAGGAGATTGCGTCGGCGTATATATGTCGGGGCCGTGCGGTTCTAGAAGGCTTAAAGGCCCACTCGAGTTCACAAGCTACTTCTTGGGCGGAGAGTCAATCTGTCTCTCCGCAGGAAATCTGCAGAGCAGCTACTTGGAAGTCTCTGCATACCTTTGCTCGGCATTATTGCCTTGATGTCCAGGCACCAGTTTTTGGCTCCTTCAGAAGTCAGGTGCTTCGAGCGGGACTGTCTCTGTCCCACCCTATTTAGGGAAGCTTTGGTACATCCCACTGTCTGGACTGATCCGGGTACGTATAGGTAAAGGAAAACTGGTTCTTGCCTGTTAATTTTCGTTCCTGTAGTACCACGGATCAGTCCAGACTCCTGCCCGTGTACTTGTGATACATCCGCTCAAAGTTTTCCTTTTGTCGTCTTTACAGCATTTTGGATCTATCTGCTTCCTATTAGAACTTTAAGGCACCGGATGTATCTACTAGATAGAGATAGAGAGATATATCAGTCACAGATGGGGCAGGCCGCACATGGATCTAATGGCCACTTAACCAAAATGCTAAGGCTCCCCTGTTTTTCAGTCAAAGGGAAAGAGGAGCAGAGGGAGTGGATGCCCTGGTTCTACCTTGGCCGAGGAACACATATAAAAGAATGTTCTCATCATGGCCACTGGTGGATAGGTCTGTTCGGGCGACGTGTTTCTGGTGGCACTGGAGTGGCCGCGGTGTCTGTGGTTTGCGGATCTGATCAACCTGGTGGTAGGCGGTCCAGTACGGCTAGCTCATCTGCCAAAGCTGCTGCGTCAGGGCCCTATATTTTCAGATCAGGCAGATTGCTTCTGTTTTGCAGCTTGGCTTTTGAGAGGAAGCGCTTGAGGGAGAAAGGACTATTCAGATGTTATTTCTACTCTGTTGTAGGCTAGAAAGACTTCACCTCCTTGATGTATATGAGGGTTTGGAGAGTATTTGAGTCCTCATGTGAAGAGCTAGGTATTGATTCTATGCAGGCCTCCTGGCATATATTTTAGCCTTTCTACAAAAAGGATTGGTAAATGGTTTATCTTTTAACTTCCTCAAGAGTTCAATTGGCGGCCTTGGACTGCCTGCGAGGTAAGATTCAGGGAACGACTCTAGCTGCACATCCAGATGTGTTTCCTCCGGGGGGGGGGTGAAACATTTTGTGTCCTCCGGTTCAGAAGCTTTGTCCTTCCTGGAGCCTTAATGTAGTCCTTAAGAGTCTGTGTGGTGCTGTTTGAACCTTTGAAAAGAGCTACTATTAAAGATCTCACTTTAAAGGTGGTTTTCCTGGTGGATAATTGTTCGGCTCGGTGGATCTCGGAGCTTCAGGCCTGATCATGCAGAGAGCCCTTTTTGAGGATTTCGGATTCCTTAAGGATTGTTCCTTCCTTTCTGCCGAAGGTGGTATCATCGTTTCACTTAAATCAGTCAGTGGAGTTCCCGACGTTTCCAAGTTTGGATACTACAGTGCCTCAGGCGAAGGAGTTGCAGAGTTTGAATGAGAAACGGGCATTGTTGCTTTATCTTAAGGTTACTAACAACTTCGGATCATCTTTTTGTGCTATGGCATGGTGCAAAAAAAGGGTCATAAAGCATCAAGGCCATGATTACTTGGTGTTTGAAGGAAGCTATTGCTGTCGTGTATATCTGTACGGGTCGCCCTGTCCCGAAGGGTTTGCGGGCTCATTCTACCCGATTTCAGGCAGCGTCCTGGGCCGAATGCCAGCAAGTTTTGCCACAAGAGATTTTCAGGGCAGCTACTTGGAAATCATTGCATACTTTTGCTAGGCATCATCGTTTGGATGTCTAGGCCCCAGAGGCCAGGGGTTTTGGAGAGTGTGTGCTTCGAGCGGGACTTTCACGGTTTCACCCCGTTTAGGGAAGCTTTGGTATATCCCAGGAATCTGGACTGATCTGGGTACGTACAGGGAAAGGAAAATTTGGTTCTTACCTGCTACCTATCGTTCCTGTAGTACCACGGATCAGTCCAGAGTCTCGCACAGTGAAGTTTGAGTGGACTCTCCAAATCACCTCAATCTGTTGTTATAATTAATCTGAAGATTGACACAGGTTTTGTTAGTCCTGCATGTTTGGTTTTTTTTTTTTTTTGTGTGGTTAAATTTTTCTCTTCCCCCTGCTTGTTTGGGTAGTTATTTCTCTATTGGTATGATTGTTTTTTTTATTATTATTTATCAATTTTACAATTACAAAATCAAGAACATGTTGATATTATCATACATTATATGGCCTTCACAAGAAATATTACAAAACATAATTGTAATTTAAAGATACATTTTTCCTAAGCCATATTCTGTTATTCAAAGTCCTCAAAAAGGGGGGATTTCCTTTAAACATTGAAGGCTATTTAAATTAACTTATTTTATAATTACAGGAAATACACACAATCCTACCTGATGAGTTATATATTACAATTTAGAGAGCATTGTAACATTTCTAGGGAGTCGTTTCTCCTAAATTTTCCACCATACTTCTAACAGTAATGAATTTAATGAGATGTGACGGCTGAACAAAACAATATTTAACATTCTGTTATGTTATGCAACATTTACAAGGGAACCTTAATTTAAACAAGACTCCCATTTGCAAAAGTTTAGGTTTTAAAATCAAAAATTTTCCTTCTCTTGTGTATCTTTAGCGACATCTGGAAATATTCTGACAATTGACACAATTTCTTTAATGTTCCTAAAAAATAACTTTAGAACCCACTCTTTATCAGTATTTAACAAAAAAAAGAAATAATCAAGGTAGCTGGTTGAGCCACTTCCAAATTAGTAGATTCCAATATATCTGAGACATTTAAAGGAGATATTACTTGAAAATCCTGATCCTTCCCAGGACTAGTCTTCCAGGAAGGAAGGTAATTAATAAATTAGAGTAAATGGGAGAGCTTGCTGAGGAATTTTTAAATATTCCAATGCAAATTTATTCCACATTTTTTTTGCTGATATTGCTGGTATCTTACGAAAATTTACCAGTCTCAGATTTTTTACTGCGCATCTGATTTTCAAGATTTTCCATTTTTCTTGTCAAATACTGATTTTCTTTTAACATCTCATTTTGCTTGCTTAACTTTTTTAATTCACTACTAGTAGACTCCAAAGCCTGATCTCTTCAACTATCTTCATCAATTATCTTATTGACCTTGGATTCCAAATTTACCATTTTTATAGCCAGGGGCTTTTAACTGAAAAATAAAATTCTTATTTAAAACTACCAAGGTCTCCCAAATTACTTCCAAAGAAAATACAGGCAGTCTAACTATAGGTAGTATACCTAGTTCATCTCCCATTTAAATCACCAGAAATATTAACAAATTCCTGGGGTAGTGACTGTCCCTCTGCTACAATACCTTCTGAGGTGCCAAGTAAATTGACACCCTCTGCGATTGGTATCACCGTTGTTCCTGGGTCTCCTCTTCCTTCGCTGTTCTTATCGAAGAGCGACGGGGTATCTGAAATTGATACAGATCTGACTGTTGCAGGGTTCCCTGGAGGTGTTCTCTGGTCCGGGGACAATGAGATCAGAGTCTCGAAGGGATAACATGCCTTTCTGAACCCCTTCAAGCAACACCTCACCTGGATTTATAACTCCTCTCCTGATGTGGGCATCCATAGGGCCCAATACTGGGCTTGCTATAGTGC
This sequence comes from Rhinatrema bivittatum, assembly GCF_901001135.1. Taxonomy (NCBI): domain Eukaryota; kingdom Metazoa; phylum Chordata; class Amphibia; order Gymnophiona; family Rhinatrematidae; genus Rhinatrema; species Rhinatrema bivittatum. Next base: position 309,796,361 of record NC_042615.1, read on the forward strand.
CTTCCATCCTAGACCTCTCTCTAGCCCTACATCTTCAGGCCGAGTGAGGCATTTAAATTTTACAAGAAACAAAATCAATAATATATTTCAAAGAGAGAGCACTTAGCTGGGTAGGTTGTGTAACTTCTGGATTTCCCCCGGTGGAGACAGGAAGAATTGTGAGAGCGATCAAAAAGTGCCCAGTTGAAGAAAACAAAGCCGCGCGCCCCTTTGGCGCGCTTGGCTTCAGCAACACGTCAGCGGTGACTATGGTGCCGCAAGGGGGCAGTTTTTAAGCCCCTTCCGGTGTCTCCAGCAGATGACGTCACTCTGGGGAGTTTCCTCGGCCCGCCTCGTTGGAGCATCTGCAGGTAATGGCCCCGATAGGCCTCTGGTCTCCTCCTTAAGACGCTCTCTCCTTCCTTCCCGGTCTCCTCTATTGGTATGATTATCTTGGCATGGGTACTTGTCAATACTGACAGACTGCAGATGGCACCTCCAGGTTATGTGGCAGTGTCAGCAAAATTTCTCTCTCCATCTGCTGGAGGGGAGGCAAAACCCAGGAGTCTGGACTGATGTGTGATACTAGAGGAATGAAAATTAGCAGGTACGAACCAATTTTCCTTTAACTATGGCAAAAGACTGGATTAAATGGAATGCTTATACGACATGAATTGATTAAATAATATCAGACAGAATCTCAACTTAACTCTTAAGTAAACTGATTGCAGTTATTAATTTCTGGAGTCAGAAAGTCCCTGAAGTGATCCAAGAATAGTTTGGTGAAAGTGCAGGGCTTGTGTGATTGAGAAGCACAGAGGGACACCAGCTTTGCTTCCTAAAACAACAGTGCTAGGGGGAAAAAATAGATCAGTTCAAACAAGCAAAATCAAATCTTTGGGGATCCCCTCATTCATGAAGAGAGATTAGCATTTAAAAAGCTATAAAGTGTGTTTGTTCTTAGCTGCTCTGCATCTAGGGAAACGGGTGCTGCTTTGCTGAAACTTATCAGGGCCCATCACGCTGAGATATGGGAAAACTGTAAAACTCCTTGCTGTTTACTGTTATAACTACTGTGTCCAGAATATCATGAGAAGGCACATGTGCCTAGAGCTCTAGCTGCAGCCAGTGCTTTGGCAGGTATGTGCATTTGTATATGAAGATAGATATATATATATATTTTTTATTAAAAGCCTGTGGGAAAACACAGCTATTGGGAGTGTCCAACCTTGTTCTGTATGGATTGCAGAATAATAAAACTGTGATGCCTTTACCAGTGTGGGTTTTTGTTTTGTTTTGTTTTGTTCTGTTCTAGTTGCTAATGACAATGCTCCGGAGCATGCACTTCGCCCAGGATTCTTGTCCACATTTGCACTTGCAACAGACCAAGGTAGCAAACTGGGACTTTCCAAAAACAAGAGCATTATCTGCTACTACAGCACCTACCAGGTGAGGGGCTGCAAGCCACGGGAGCACCTGTTGCATAACCGGTATGATGTTGCACACTAATGTCGGTATATAAAAGCTATAAATAAATAGAATCTCCCTTTCTATGCTCTCTTCAAATGCCAAGCGTTTTCCCAGAGAAGCAGCATTTAGCTCTAGTCCTGCAGGGCCACCTATGTATGTGTTCAGTGGGGGAGTCTGTATTTCCATATTCAAAACATTTTATTGTATTTACATGCAGGGGCTCTAGCCTGAGGTTGATGTACGTATTTAAGCAATCCAAAAAAATAAAATCCCCAGCAGACCAGAGTTGACATCCTGTCCTAGATCACTTGCTTCCCTATTTTGGAAAAGGGGCTATTTTCATGTGTGTTTGGAGGTGGCTTGTTCCTCCTTCAGTAGAGGGCACGACTTCCACCTAGCTGCTTCCAGACTCCTCCATCTTCAAATGCCCTGCCAGCATTTGGTATGCGCCTAGGACTTTAACATAAATGAGCAAATAGCTGTTTGTTTTCATGTGTACGGGATTAGTTCGTGACGGGAACCATTGCTGTCCCTTCTCTGTGGCGTCCTGAAGATAGGTAGCAGTGCAGCTCATTCTTGCTGTAGGATTTCCATTCTCTGCCTTTCTCCCTTTACTATGTGTTTTGAACTTATTTTGTGGATAGTGATTATATTTGCTGAATGGTCATGTTTTCACCACAGACTGCCCTTTTTAGAGCAACAACTCTTTTTTCCTGTGTCTGATCAGACCTGCTCTTTGATGTGCTTTCCTTGCACACACACAGCTGGCATTTACTTATTCACTGTCCAATGCAAGTTAAGATTAAAACAAAATACAAATTTATAAATCTCCAAACAAAGCAATCAACTTTTTTTTTTTTTTTTTTTTTAGGATCCATGGTAGCTTTGTTTCACATCCCTGCATGATTTGCTGTTGCTTTGTGCAAAAGTAGCAGCTTCTCCCCCAGCGTATGGACATGTGATGCCATCAGCTTTTCCTGGGCAAGATGTACATTTTGAGATTTGAAACAATGAAAACTAAACCAGATTTTCCCATACTTACCTAGTGTGCTTTAGAATAGAAATTCTCAACCGGTGTGTTGCCAAGCAGCGGCAGGTGTGTCGCGTGCTACCGGCCTCCCGCTGCTCTTCTCTCATCTTCCTTTACCGAGCGAGAGGCAGGCTATCTTCCACTGTTTCCGTTGCCGCCCGGGCTATCAGCACGTTCAAGCCCGGATGGGAACTGCAGCAGCGTTATTAGAAGCTGGCAACTGCGGCTGGGCCTTTTCTTCTTGCACCTGCCCTCCTGGCCCGGAATAGGAAGTGATGTGCAGTGGGATGTGCGGGAAGAAAGAGCCATGCTGTACGGGAAAAAGTAGTGGCAGTAGCGTGGGCCCGGAGCAAAATCAGAAGCAGTCAGAATCGGCACAGGAGACAGCAGAATTAGCCTCATGTGGCCGATGGGATTCTACTATCTCGGCCTGCAGGGACTAGAGGAGGAGGCTGCTGCAGCTATTATTTGTGTTCTTGGGGGGGGGGAGGGGACATGAGAGAGACAGCCAGCCTGTCTGTAAGTGAGAGAATGTATGTGTGATTGAGTGTGCATGTATAACTGTGATTAAGAGCCTGTGTGTAAGTGAGAACATTTGATTGATTGAGATCTATGTAGTGTGTGAGAGAAACTGGTCAGAGAGGTAATGTGTGTGTAGGAGAAACAATGGAAGTGACTGGTCAGGGAGATGACTGGAGTATGTGTGTGTGAGAGAACATGATTATGGGAATGAGAAGCCTATGCGAGAGCTAACATAGGAGTGAGAAACCTGGATGTGTGAGACACACAGCATGGGAGTGAGAAGCCTGTATATGTAAGATAGAACATGGAAATGGGAAGCTTGTGTGTGTGTGTGTGAGAGAGAAAGAAAGTGATTATGGGAATGAGAAACCTGTGCATGTGAATAGTGAGCATGGGAGTGAGAGACTGGTGAGTGTGTGTGTGTGTACGCGCATGAGAGACTGGTCGGAAGATGACTGGTGTGTGAAAGACAGAAACTGGTCATGGGGGTGTGACTGGTATATGTGTGTGTGAGAGACAGAGACTGGTCGTGGGCACTAAGGAAGAGGACCATGAGTACAGAGCTTCAGCCACTACTGCTTCTGGTGTGTGCTACGGGCCTGCATGGAAGAGGAGTAGGAGAGCTGCTGGAAGGGATTAGTAAAGGTGGTTTTTTACATTTATTTTTCTTGATTACTGTTTTAATTACTGAATATTATGTGATGTCTGCTGTTTTGAAATATTTTATTGGTATTTGGAGAATTTTAAATTTTTACGAGTTTTTAATTGTTGGATATTACTCTGTTCATAGTTGTGAAACACTTATTCTGCTTATTAGTATAGTTATACAGTTATTTCTGTGTTGGGAGCTATAGCTGCTTGGCTAGTTCTGTTTTCCTAATAGGATGTGTATTGGTGTTTAGGGCCTGATTTAATATTTGTAGTGTTGCCTTTTCATAGGTAGGGTTGTTACTATTTGAGTGTATTCCATAATACAGGTGTAACTGTGTGCAGACTAGTTTGTGCATAACTGCAGATCCTGGGAGTATGTTAGGTCTGTTCTTTGTATGTGACCGAGGTGAGGTATTTTACTAGCATGTAAGCATTTGTATCAGCCTTAGTTGTTGTATTTTCTCAAGAGGACATGTATTGGTGATAAACTGCTGTCTTTTCATAAGTAGGGCTCTTGAGCCTGGTAGTAGGAGTTTGTGTTGCTGTTACTGAGATGGCACTAGAACCAGAATATATATTTTTTTTTTTGTACGGTGAGTTGTACAGGGAATGTCATAATTCTGCTTTACATCCATAAATGTGAGTCGGGGGGGGGTTCCTGTGGATGCAAACTGAACTTTTACATTTAGCCCTATGATGGTCATGTGTTCAGTGTGTCACGCATGTGAGAACCATCTGTCAGGTGTGTCCTGTCATAAAAAAGGTTGAGAACCACTGCTTTAGAGGATACATATAGGGGTTTTCATTTTCTATTTTATTTTACCTGGGAATTTGTCGCTTTCACTCGCTCTGTTTTTGTCACCTGTTTTGTTATCTATAGTAAGTCAGCAGCTATGACGTGTTTAGTAACTCCATGTCATAAATGATGGCCTGAGCCGATCCTGCTATTACCTGGTCACATCTGTGAAACTTGTACAAATTTCTCTAAGAACAGCTGGGACTCCAGGCTCATGGATGATGATGGGATAGGATTGCCTCAGCCTGTCCCTTATGGCACAAAGCTAGATCGTCACCTTTCTGAAACCTGGTTCATTGCCCTTTTTTTTTTTTTTTTTTTTTTCTTCTTCCTCTCTCAGCTACAAGGACTAGACCATCAGGCTGGTTTTCCCTTTTACTTGCTAGGCTGTCAGAATGAAGCCTTTGGCTTTTTCACGGAGGAATGAAGGTGGTGGTTTTATAGAAACAAAGTTGCTTGTATACTACTACTAGTACTACTACACATTTTCTATAGCTCTACACAACAGCAGCACTGAACAAACACAAAAAAGACAGTCCTTGCTCAATAGGCAATACTATATCATAGCAGAGATCATTTTTGATATTTGTTAGTATCGCACTTTTAATGGATGTTGCTTTCTTGCTTTTACAACAGTAAGTAAATTTTTTTTTCTCCCCCAGGTGGTCCAGTTCAATCGTTTACCATTGGTAGTAAGCTTCATAGCCAGCTGCAGTGCAAACACAGGTATCGTTTTGCTGTGTGCTCGAGTCCATATATGTGTATAACTCTTGTCTCATTTGTACTACTGAAGGTTTAAGTATCTGATAACCAGTATAGTCAGAATACTGAAAATAATCACACCCAGGCTGATGCAATACCATGTGCTCAGGCTAGCTCACTGGTTAACCCGCGGTTGGACGCAAGTCCATAACCCCCTATGCAATTGGATTAGCGCATGCAAACCAGCACATAGCACTCATCACATGTAAACACATATTGATGAGGCTATTAGCTATTACTTATGTAAAAAAATAAATGTGCACCCGACGCGCACATTTTTACTCTAAAAAACAAACAAAAAAAAAAAAAAAACGCCTGCCCCAGAGCAGGTGTTAAGTCTTGAGGAGCCCCTAAAGTTAACAGAAAAACAGAAAATACTGCTTTTCTGTAGTTCCTCCAACTTAATATCAAGGCAAAAAAAGGAGTAAGGTAAAAAATAGTCTTGCCAGTGGTCAGGTTAGGAAAACAGATACTCATTAATGAGTGTCCATTTTCCTAACCCTTGGCTGTTCACAAGTTAGGAAAATGGACGCTCGTAAACTTGAGCCTCTGTTTTCCTAACAACGCACAGCCACTTCTCCTGGCACCCGATGCCGAGGAGGCGCTAGGGATGTACAACTTTCCCTAAGGCCTCCTTTTAATGCAGTGGCTCATTTGCCTACTGCATCGCGCACCCAGGAGAGGTGAATGAGTGCGCACTAGGAAAGCGGGCACTCGGTCATGTGTCCACTTTTTGTGCACTGATATTGCATCGGCCTGATCAAGTGTAACTCCTAGAATGCATCAGAAAGGAGTAATTTGCATATTTGGTTGGGCACTAGCCAATAGCAGAAGAGCATCTCTCAGCCGTGCTTGATGTCCACATAGCCTGCTGCCCTTCTCTCATTGTCACTATCTGCAAGGATGACATTGGCTCTAGGTTGTTAGAAAAATAAAAAGTGAATTGTATGCCGCCATTTTGATTGTTAACTGGATACCATCAGTTGTTAGTTTTTCCTGTACTATATCGCCTGGATATTGTGAAAAGTAGCATTTCACCACTGCTGTGCAGTATGCCACAGAGTCCATATTTCAATAATGGATTTCAAAGCTTGTGCCACAAGTGGGGGAAGCACACACCCGATAGTCTCGGTATTGTCCTGCTTTAAAAAAAAAAAAAATCCAAAGAAAAGTCAATAATAGCAGCTCCCTATAGTACAGCAGACTCAGTAAACTGGCTGTAGCATGGCACACCATAATGACGGGCACTGTGTGCACAAGTGCCTTCCGACAACAGCCTTCATGTGCAATTTCATAACTGCACACTATGCCCAAATATCTGTTTATATTATGCCTAGATACTTCTTTATGTAATCTTAACACACAACTAGTTGTCTCATTTCAACAGGAAAGGACCTTTTAGTTATTTTGTACAAAAGATGCCTGTCTCACCTGCTCCCTACTGCAGTTTGGTTTCAGTTCTAGCAAGATGAAAATTTTGCCCTGGAATGTTTCAGGGCCTGTTTGATGCTCTTATCCTTCCCCTGATAGCATGCTGAAAACAAACCGCCAGCAGGGTGCACCCAGAGTATATATCTGCTCAGGGAGGCCTGTGTATCCTGACAGCCTGCAGTACATTTCTGATTCCTAAACTTGTTCATGTGTGGACTGGAAATATGACTGACTGTCTTCCCCCCTTTCCCCCCCAGCAGACTCTTCTGCACAGAGAACAGGAAGCAGTATACTCAGGACTGGGGTGGGGAGTGTCCTTCATTGGCCTGATGGTTGGACAGGCACCCACTCTAAGACATGCCATCAGTGCTGCTCATTGGCTGATAGGGTCCACCAAAGTAGTGACAGCTGGCTTCTCTCCTTCCCTAGGCCTAAGTGTACCAGTTCTCTGGCACGCAGCTGACTGGTTCTGAACATGGATTCCCTGCACTCCAATATGAACCAATATACTGTCCTGAAAAGTTTTAATTTATATTTACCTAACCTGTTCCAGAATGTTTTTATAAACTTCTAGATAACTTAAAAAAAAAAAAGGCATTGTCATGCAAGGGATTAAATCCTAGCCACTTGATGGTCTTGTTTGCACCTATTCATGTGCTCCTATACATAGAACTCTCACCTGCCAACTGGTTTTCTACTTGCTTCTGGGCAGGTACCTGTCCACAAACTAATCCCTGGTGAGTTCTGGGGAAACGGAGATGCCACAAGAGCCCAGGAGTCATGTAGTTTCCAGAAAGGAAACTTGAGATCACACAGCAAAAATAGTGGGATCATCTGTAACACATTTTATGTGAATAACTGACCAGTTACAGAGAGCTAACAGACTAAAAAGATTAATGAAAAAGAAGAACAGTGAACATGAAAAGATTAAATCTACGAACAAGCAGGGGAAAAGGAAAATTGATTATATAGTAAATACTAACGAGTACTGTTAACAGTAACTTGCTAGCAGACTTAAACTCTACACGTCCCCAGTCAGAACCACTAGTTCTTGTCGTAAACTCACAGCCAGTCTTTTTGGGCTCTTTGGTAGAGGTAGGCAAAGAAACTATAGAAGGCCCATTGGCTACCTGCTAGCAGAGTTCTTGCACTCTCTCACTATAAGGGATTTCTTGGTCAGCTGGTAACAGTAGCAGCTGTCACTTAGCCTCCTTCTGAATCAGAAAGTAGGCTACCTGTTGAATGCTGCAGGATCAGGATGTCATTAAGAAAAACGAGTTCTTAAAGGAGGAAACAAAGCCCTAGGGTAAAACAAGGCATAACATTATCCCTAAAACCCTTATTTCACTGCAATCATTGTTGCAGATATCAACTTATAGATTGATTGCCACCTTGTGGCTGATTATTGAATCTCACTGTTTTCTACTTCCTGTCTTTGTTACTTTAAACTTCTGAGCTGTTTGCTGGATAATATAATACAACTTGGTATCATCTTTATAGAGGTAGTCTTTGGCATCTCTTCTAGTTCTTTGCATGGTGTTTCATCTCTCATGATTTTTCTGAGCCCCATAGGCCTGCATTCTCTACTCTTCATGTGTTTGCTTCCCTCTCTCTTACCCAGGATTGGCTTGATGCATTGTATAAACTTGTGGCACTGTACCAAAATTGACCAACCACCTTTTTAAAAATGAATGTGATTAGTTGATTTTGGTATAGTGCTATAAGTTTATACAATGCATCAACGCAATCCATTGCATACATTCATTTATATATTTATATATATTTTTTTCATCTTACAGGATTAATCGTCAGCTTAGAGAAGGAGCTCGGCCCCTTGTTTGAAGAGCTGAGGCAGGTGGTAGAGGTTTCCTAACCCAGCGGTGCACCATTTCTACTGCAGTGTTCTTTCATGACCTTTACTGGCAGGACTCAAGTAAATCTCACGCTGACAAGTCTCCAGCAATATCTGCAATGGCACTGCTGCTGCCCCCTCATAGCATATGTAGGACTTGACATATGTGTTTTCTAGAGGCAAACGTCTGATAAATCGGGTCCTTCGTGCCATGGTGCAAGCTTTTCTAGCATGGGAAGCCTTTCTGCACTGTCCAGGAATGAGTCTGAGCAGGACTCTTGGCGAAACTCCTGGACAAAACTACATCAGCGTAGCACTCGAGTGCTTTGTCGGGGGGGGCTGGGAGTCTGTAGCCAGTGCTGCAGGTTCACAGGCCTATTGTGCAACGTGTGCTGCTTCTCGGCTTGCTGTAGCTCATCCCTCTTCCTCACTTTGATTGGTGCTCGCTTCAGCACCAGACTGCAGATAATCTCAATGTGATGCTTCTCCTCTTCCTTAAAACATTGTGTAAATACCTCCCAAGAAATGGCGAGATGAAATTGACTTACAAAAACAGGTTTTCTGTTCTTACTGTTTCCTTAAATTAGGATTTTGAAGTAGACTTCTAGACAATCGAAAAATATGTTTGTATAAAACACATCAGGTTCTGTTCAATAGAAACTAATGAACCCCTCTTGTTGGTATACTTGTGTAAACGTGAGACTTTCAGTATGTCATAGCTTTTGTATGTCTCCTCAGAGTGGATGTCTGCTAAAACTGCCCACTGCCCTGGCCAGGAAAGAAAGGGATTCAGGTGTTCCATTTCACACTTCTGCTTCCCAAGGCCTCTCTCTATTTTCTATTTGTTGGTTTGGGGAGATGGACAGAAATAGCATTGTGATATAAAAATGGCATAAAAACAGCAGGTATAAGGTCTGTGTATGTATGTATATATGTCTGTACATAGGTGTGTTCTTTTTTCTCTCCCCTCGTGTAATCGAATGGGAGCCCTCCTGTCACATTTCTGGGAGATTGCCTCGTTTCTGATATTTCCTTCCTCTGTCAATGTCATGGAAGGCTGCTAAAATCAAAAAGCATGCATGACGCTTAATTTTTCTAATGTACACATTTCATTGCCTAAGCAGTGTTCCACTTTATGTACAGATTTTAGGGTTTGTCTCCTCTTTGCCGCCTAACCTGAAATGTAGGTGCATTAATTCAGTACTGCCAGTTTTTTTGCCTGCTGTTTCTTAAATACATATGAAAAGTAATAATAAAGTGTTTACTGTCTTTGGGGGAAGGCAGTCCCTTGGCTGTGGTTATTTGTAGGTGATTTTGTATGGGGAGGGGAGTCTTGACCATGCTGCTAAAGGATTCGTGATTATGTGTCCTTACAATGTTTTAAATTTGTTGTGATGGGAATTTGGGGTTAATGGAATGAAATTCAGAACACTGTAAATAAAAGCTGACCATGAAACAAATTAAACCTAATGGAGGAATTTAAAAAAATAAATAAAGAAGGTAGAACAGTTCTATAACTTCACCTGAAAGGGAAAGGCTCACAGAACCTTAGAACATACTGGCAGTTTTATCTCGTCTGCCTATTCTGTTATCCAACTGCAGTAATGCAAACCCTACTCAATCTCTAGTTTTTCTTCTTCTTTACACTTAAAGGTCATGTGTGCTTATATTATACCATACTTTACTAGCTTTTTTTTTTCCTCTCCCCTACCACCACAGTGCCATGCATGTACCATCCCTTCTGTGAAGAAATTTGTGCACTGCTCCAGTGTCCACCCCCCCCTTTTGATCTCGCAGCACCATCTGTTGGTCTGGAACTTCCTTGTGACCAAAAGATGTTTTGCTGCTTGTGCATAGCTTATGCCAGTGCAGCTTTTTGCTTTCCAGTGGGTTCTGGTAGCATTTCCCAAGGCTGGGGCCCCCATCTGGCATGATTTCTGTGCTCTATTTCCCTCTCTCCTTTCTTCATATAGCTTTTTGAATTTTCCACGTATTTATTTTCTTTTTGACAAAGTAGAGCAAGAGCCATCCAATGCAAAGATTGGGGGGAAAAATAGCACTAAAAATGTTAGTCACGGGGTTTCTTTAAGTTGGCAATATAATTGCTCTTAAATCTTCAACTAAAGCTCGAGAATAATGTGAAAAGGCTAAATAGCGAATTCAAATTCTTAAGTGAAAAATCAGATGATCCTACAGTATCCTTGTGCTGGTGGTTCCTGGGAGTGGGGGCAGGATGTTGTCAGTAGGTGCTGATGCACTTATTGGAAGCAGCTGAATTAGAATTTTTTTTCTTTTTTTTTTAATTATGTGGGAGTTAGAATGAACAAAATCTAAGCTCCTCCCTCCCCCCCACTCCAAAAAAAAAAAAAAAAAAGTGTTTTCTTTGCATTTGGATAGGTGGCTCCTCAACCAGTGGGTTATGCATCTCTACCTGACATCAGTCTGTCAATATTCTCCAACTCCAGCAGATGGGTGTGCATCTCCCTTCTGGAGATTGCATAAAAAAAAAAGAGAAAAGGAATTTAATTTGCCCCTCTCTCCTGTGGTGATACCTTATGCTCCCTCCCTCCTTTGAGATTTCCTGAGATGATATCTTTGGATCCCTCCCTCAAATGAGTGCCGTGGTCCAGTAGCTGGTTTCAGCTGGTGTGGACTTAGCTGTTTAAAAAAAAAAACAAAAAACTCCACTGGAAGGCAGGCAGGCAGGAAGCAGAGTGTGGCGGTGAAGGTCTATGCCCTCTCCTTCCCACAACCAGAATCAGACACTGTACTTGACTGGGCCGGGCTGAGCGGTTAAAAAAAAAAAAAAAATAGGGGAGTTGATTTTAGGGATTCCTCTCCCCTCCGGTATTCCTGCTTGGCGCACTGATCTGACATCCGTTCCTTCCCCTGGGGGAGCTTGGGGACTAGCGCAGGTTGAGCAGCCTTTTGGGCTATGCCCCGTTCTCAGCCTTGGATTGTTTGCTGCGTGGTAAGCTGTGGTAGCAGACAGTGTGATTTTTTTTTTTTTTTGTGCGCATAAGGTTGCCCTCTTCAGGTATGTTAATTCAAGCTTACGCTCCTGGCTGTGAGTCTAGTTGTGCGCCTAGCTGGTGGCATAGCTGCATCTACCTGGGCACTCAGTTGTGCGTGTAGGGGCACCGAGGTGGACACACAGTGGTGCACTTATGGACGCCTAGGTGGGCACTCAAGTTGCATATGCTTGGGTAGGTGCTCGGTTGAGTGTCTACCTGAATGATTTATTTATTGGGATTTCTATACTGGTATTTGGTAGAACTGTCATATCTGTTTACATCATTTCACATTAATTTACAGATAAAAAATGTACAACTAAAAACACTAAAACAATATTGCTAACACTTTTTTTTTAATTCAGTTACAATTTGTGTAAAAAAAAAAACAAAAAAACTCCTAAACAGAAAACACATACCACAACCATTAACAAACCTGCCTTACTCATCATCCATTTTTCCCTGTTATCTCCATGGATTAAATACCTGTTACTCATTTATTGTCACCTTCATTAAATGCCTGTGGAAAGAGCCATGTTTTGATTTTTTTCTTAAACATTGCTATATTTGTTTCTAACCGTAGATCGACTGGTAGATTGTTCCAGATTTTAGGGCTGGCAAATGACAGGGCTCTGTATTAGGTGCCTATTTTTTTTTTTTCTTCTCTCCAAGCGCTGCTTGTGAGCACAGCTGAGTGCAAAGTTCTCAGATGCCTTTTGGTGCATACTGAAAGCTGTATGGCACTGATGGCAAAGAAGCCTAAGCACCTTAACCTTTGTGCTACTTGCTATATTTGGGCATCTCAGCCTGGCATTCCTTGTACCTTAAAGGTAAACCATCACACCTCTAGTTGTCACATAACCATTAAAGATGCACAAATTTAAAGAATGACCATCATAATAGGCATCATCGATATAAGGCAGAGCACTAAAGAGGTTCCACTATTTAATCATAGTTCAATCAAATAGCAGGAATGTCCACATAGAACTGATGCATAATTTTTAAAATTTTTCTGTTGAATTAAAAATGGCTCTTGTGGTACTTCAATGAATCAAAGGAGAATAAATACAGCATATTTAGACTTACCTGAAAAATCATTGTATATCCAATCTACTGGGTTCTCTTCCAAACTGTTTCATAATAATTCCTAAACAATATGCAATCGTTATGTCACACCAAATATTTGCTGCAGTAAACACTGCCAATGCACAGGAGTGCGGGTGAAACTAAACTCCTTTTTTTTTTTTTTTTTAATGCAATCCCCAGAAGGGAGATGCACACCCATCTGCTGGAGTTGGAGAATGCTGGCGGGCTATTTTGAAGGTCATTCTTTAAATTTGTGCGTCTTTGGTTATGTGACAACTGGAGGTGTGGTGGTTTACTTTTTTTTTTTTTTTTTTTTATTAGCTGTTTTTCCACTTTTCCTCAGATTTTTTTGGATGGCCGGAGTTGGGGGTTTTTTGGGGGGGTTTTTTAGATTGTTCCTTGTAACTTGTCAGCACCGTTTGGAAGCTCAGGGAGAATAGTCTCCCTCTGATTTTGCTAAGCTCATTTCTTCCCAGCATAATGGGGGCAGTGGAGGGGAAGCTACCAGAGGTTTCACGTGTATTTGGGGCTCCCCTAACTGGTTTGTCAGTGGGGGAAGGGTAGTGCAGTGGGCACAGGACTGACTTCTCCCTGGTTTTGGCATGGACCCCTCTGCCTTTCTTGGGTGGAATATTTCAAGGACTGCAGTCCTTTCTTCAGGCACAGTCAGCCCTTGCCAATCTTAACAGAGCAGGATCGCAGGCTGCAGTTTCTCGCTCGTCTGGTGCTACGGATAAGCGTCTAGTAGGTGTAGACCTGCTGCGGGTCATGCCGATAACAGGAGGGAGAAAATTCTTCCAGGGCTGAAGCTGTACGGAACTATGTTGTGTCTCTTTCATAGAGATGAGTTACTAGCTCTGAATTTCCAGACATTGAAGGTACTGGGTGTACCGGGGGTTGATTCCATGTTTGAGCAAAAGAAAGATCTAATTTTGATTTCTTGGCATAAAGCCTCATGTTTCTTCCCTATTATGGAGGCTATTCAAGAATTGATTGATCTTGGATGGGGTACCCCGGAGGTTAATTTTAAAAGGAAATGAGCCTTGGAAGGGCTGTACCCCTGCTGCGAGAGTGCAGTTGTGCTTCCGAAAGTGGATGTACTTGTGTGTGCCGTTCCAAGCGGCCAACTATTCCCACAGGCCATCCTTAAGCAGGCCTTGAAGCAGTGGCAATGAATTTGCGGATAGCTTCCTTTTGCTCCCTGGTGGCTTGCTCTTGTTTTAGGAATTTGAATTTGGTGTGAATTCCAGGGCAGTAATGAAACTGGCAGAGGCCTTTTTGGCAGATGCAGGCTGTGATCTGGTCTGCATTTTGGCAACTCTGGCTCAGGAATTAGCTGGCTGATACAATCTAATATTACAAAATTGCCCTTTAAAGGTTCACTCTTTCAACTGAGAAGAAAAAAAAAAAAGGCCAATAAGTGGGGTGAGACCCAGGTTTCTCAGTTACCATAGGGTAAGAAGCAGACACCATGTCCTTTGGCAGAAGAGGTTGTTTGAGGAGTTTCAGATGCTTTCGACTCTACAGAGAAGCGTCTTTTTAGAGGACTGCCTTTGAGCAGATCTTAGTCCTTTCATTCCAGGCAGCCCAGAAGGGGCGCAGGCTCGTGGAGTGGCCCCTCCCCAAGCCTCTCAATGCAGGTGTGCCAACCCACCCCCAGGAACAGCAGATAAATTCACCTGTGTTTTTTGGGTTTGTTTTTTTTTATTTATTAGAGGTGGGTCAAATTCACCTCAGACCAGTGAGTTCTGCAGATGATGAGAGATGGCTACACTCTGGACTTCCTCGGTGTCTCCCTGCAACTTTGCAGAAGAGACAAGCAGTGGAGTGTGCACTGACAAGGCTCATCAGCCTGTGGGCTGTAGTTCTAGTGCCCATGTCATAAGAAAATATAGGCTGCTATTCCATTTATTTCGTTATGCCCAAGAATGAGGGATACTTTTGCCCCCCATCTTAGATCTCAAGGGAGTCAACCATCATTTGCAGGTGACTCATTTTCGCATGGAAGCCTTACGCTCAGTGATGATGGCTTAATGGTCAGAGTTTTTGACGTCTCTGGATTTGTCAGAGGCGTACTTTCATGTTCCCATCTGTCTGGAGCATCAACTGTTTTTGGGTTTCGCTGTTTTGGGATGTCATCAGTTTTGAGCTCTGCCTTTGGGTTGGCCTTTGCACCCAGAACCTTCCAAGGTTATGGTAGAGGTGGCAGCGGTGGAATTCTTGTTCACCCTTTCTTAAGACTGTTGTCTGTCTGATTGGGGCCAAGAGTCTGGAAGAAAACCTTTGGGTCTCGCTTAAAAGTGCCTCCTTGCTACAGGAACTAGGTTGGATGGTGAATCTGGTCAAGCTATCTACACCCATCCCAGAGACTGGAGTATCTCAAGGTTTGGTTTGACACGAAGCAAGGCAGGGTGTTCCTGCCGGAGGACCACATTCAGAAGCTGATGGCACAGGTGCGACTATTGACAGAAACAATATGCCTAACACCCTAGAGGTGGTTCTGTGGGCAAGGGCACATATGCACCCTTTTCAGGGTACTCTGCTGGCCCGTTGGCATCCACAGTCTTAGGACTATTCAATGTGGCTTCGCCTACTGGTGGAGATCAGCATACATCTGCTGTGGTGGTTGCTAGCGGACCATCTAAGGAAGGGAGTTTCCCTACGTTCACCGGGCTGGCTAGTACTTTTGACGGATGCGAGCTTCCAGGGTTGGAGGGCTTGCTGTCAGGAATTGACAGTGCAAGGGTGCTGGAGAACAGAGGGGAGAGTCTCTGGAGCATCAATTGGCTGGAAGCCTAGGCCATCCAGCTGGCATGCTTATGATACATTGACAGATTGCAAAGTCGAGAAGTCCAGATAATGTCAGACAATGCGACAACAGTGGCTTACATCAATTGCCAGAGAAGGAACCAAGAGCCAGCACGGCTCAAAGGAAATAGCCCAACTCTTGGAATGGGTGGAAGTACATTTTCAGGAGGTCTCAGCATCATATATAGCAGGAAAATAATGTAAGAGCAGACTTTCTCAGCAGAGTCTGGACCCAGGAGAATGGGAATTGTCAAACGAGGCATTCCAGCTCATAGAGGAATGCTGGGGCCTCCAGTTTCTAGACCTGCTGGTGGCATTTCACAATGCGAAGGTTCCTCACTTTTTCAGTTGCAGGAGAGATCAAAGGTACTTGGGCATCGATGCCCTAATGCAGGAGTGGCCAGAGGACAAGCTTCTATATGCCTTCCTCCATGGCCCAGGTTGGAGACAAGGATTCTAAGGATTGAGATATACACGGGGATGGTGTGTTTGGTGGCACCAGATTGGTCCAGGAAGCCTGGTATGCAGATTTGTGAAGGCTCTTGGTGGTCTTTCCTAGCCGATTACTGATTCACTGGGTTCTGCTATGGTAGGGGCCTATTCTTTATGAAGATCCAACTTGATTTTGTCTTTCAGTATGGCCCTTGAGAGGGCTAGGCTGAAGCATGGATTTTTCACTGCTGTGACTGCCACAGTGAGAGTTCTCCACTTTCTTAGCCTATGTGCAAGTTGGCGAGCATTGGAGGCTTGGTATGAGGATCGAAGGGTTCATACTCATTCAGTGAAGATCCCACTTTTGGATTTTTTTACAGGATGAATTGAATAAAGAGTTGGCCCTTAATACATTGAAGGCACAGGTGCCAACTCTTGCCTGTTTTCAAGGTTTAGTGGATAGTGGACTCTTGTTGGCTCATCCAGATATGGCTCGTTTCAAACAGGGATGAAGCATCTTCATCCTCCCCTGCAGTTTCCAGTGCCCTTGTGGAGTCTTAATCTGTTTTGGATTTTCTGGCAGGTGCCACTTTTTGACCACTGCGCAGCCTTCCTTGAGGTTACTTATCTTGAAAATGGTGTTTCTTGTGGCAGTTCTGCATGTAAAGTCTCTGAACCTCAGACCCGGTCTTGCCAAGAACTGTTTTTGCGAGTGACTCCAGGAGTGATACAGTTGAGTACTGTTCCATCCTTTTTGCCAAAAGTGGTCTTGGATTTTCATTTGAATCAATCGATTCCCTGCTGCCTATGGACAGAGAGAAGTGGATGAATATAGTCTGTTATGGTCCTTGGATGGCCAGAGACCTATCTTGAGGTATTTAGAGGTTCTGAATCTCTCAAGAGGATGGACTGGCTGTTTTATATTCCATGGTGGGAGTAAACAGGGTTAGCTAGTGTTGCAGTCTACAAAAGCCCGCTAGATTGAGGAGGTAATCACGGCCGTGTACATGCATGCTGAATGGCCGTTGCCTAGTCACATTAGGGCTAATTCCACTAGGGCTCAGGCTGTGTCATGGGCAGAGATTAGATTGCTGTCTTCCATTGAGAGTTGCGGAGCTGCAACATGGTCTTCATTACATAACTTTTCCACATGTTACCCCCTAAATGTTCAGGCCCGGGAGAATGCACCCTTTGCACGTGCGGTATTGATTGGACTGCGGACAGCCTCTCACACTGTTCTGGAGTAGCTTTGGTACATCCCATTAGTTGTGAATCCACCTATCTGAATACTAAGAAAGGAGGAATTACTATTTACCTGATAATTTCCTTTTCTTTAATGAGGATAGGTGGATCCACCTTCCTGCCCTCAGCTGCTGGATGTTTGTACTATTGTCCTGCGTGGCTAAATGTTCCAGGGGTTTTTGGTAAATTTCAATCCAGGCCCTAGCTTAGTGTTATGCCTTGTCGAAGCTCACTGGTTTCCTTTTAGCTGAGTGCTGGAGTGGTTGGTTGTCTTTTAATATTCACGTTTTTTGTTAGTTTGTCTACAGTTGGCTTTTGCAGAGAATATTGCTGGGCTGATGTCAGTGCAGTGGTATATATACCGTGACGTCAGCTTTGCTCCATCTCTATGTGCTAGTAGAGGTGCCTACCCCACTGGTCGTGGATCCGCTATCCTCATTAAAGAAAAGGAAATTATCAGGTAAGTAGTAACTTTCTTTTGAAGAAAGGGGAGATTGTGAATATCAGAACCTCATGTAGGGTTCAGTCATCAAGGTAAAGGGTGAATATGCCCTCAATTGGTTGGTTTGGGACTGTTTTTGTGTGTTTGTAAACCGGCCGATGGCCTTAAGGAAAGATACATGGATCTTTTATTTCAGAACAGTGCAAAAGTGCAAGAAATACACTTTATTGAACTGAAGAAAGGAAACTGTGTATTACAGAAACATAATTTTGATAGGGTGGAGAAGAGTAAATTGGTAGTAAGCACTAGTTGGTGCTGATTATATCGTACTGCTATAAATGGGACACTCCTGCACCACAGTTTAGTATTCTGGCATTCAATATTTGGCGAAAGGAGTACTGGGAAAAATCTCAGCCCACAAAAGGAGCTATTGGGAGGGGCTCTGGGATTTCCCCCCCCCCCCCCCCCTACAAAAACTACAGCAATTAAGCTTGAATTTGCAAATTATAAGCCTTTGCAACAACTTTCTTTCATGTCCTTTTTATCTCAATGGGATGCAGTAAAAATTGTTGAGATATTTAATAAATATTAAAGATCATCTTTCCTGAAATATGACAGCTTTACAGCACTTAAACTATTACTGAGCACTCTTCGGTAACGCAGCAAGACTTCATTAAATTCAGCTAATAATGGATTTATGGGAAAGGTAAATTCAGTGCACTTAAAAGCGCTGTGGTATGCAGCGAGCCGTCAGTCAACTCTCAGTCCTAATTCCAGGCTCATGTCTACTACTACTTTTCACTAATAATAATAATAGAAGAGTGCTGGATGAAGACAGGCAGCAGATGTGTAGAACTGGAAGCTGGGGCTGGCTATTTCTGTGAGCCCTTGAAAGCTTTAAGTCTCCTAGTCTTCACTTTTGTAAAATTTCTAGTTGAAATTCTAAGTTAGTAGCAGCCAGCACCCAATTGCCCAGTATTAACTTATAAATGACTGCCAAACCACAGCTTTTTTGAAAAATATTTCATCATGTTCTCTTTAAACATAGAAAAGCTTCAGGAAATCAGCACATGGTTATAAAAACACTTTTTTTCCCCTTAATGTGCAATTAAAAAATTGTGCACAAACAGTATTTGTGCTATCTACACTGTAAATGAACCTTTTATAACTGTTATGTGCATTGATTGGCATAAAAGTGGGCAATCATCATAGTTTTACACAAGTCTGTTTAGGATCCACCTGACTGTCCCACGGGATAATGGTTTCCTTTTAGAGCCTATTTCATCTTTTATAGTTTTCTTCACAAAATCTTGTTTTCTATTGATGCCTTGGTATGTGAGGGATTCCCTATATATGATCAAGATTTTGGATACCTTACTTTGAGGTACCTGATACTGTGAATCTGTTTGTTAGAAATATGCCTTAATTGGCAGTCCCTGGCAATATTAGAGGTATTGTCTCATGCATCTATCAGGCTTTGCCTCATAAAATTTATATGCAAGTTGACAAACACATGTTATAAAATAGGCTGGCTATGTGCACATATGCTTCCAATTTTAAGTGGGCGTGCTCCTGTGTGCGCAAATACCACTTTTACCATGTAAATGGGAGAATTTTAAAATGGATACATGCCAATGCCTTTGCCAGTAAAACTAGTTAGCTAGGTTTGCTTGTAAACCCCCCTTAGTTTAATTGTCCTTAGTTCCCCCCCAGATAGCCTTAACTCTACAAATTTTGTAGTTCTGCCTAGTTTTTTTTTTCTTTTATAACTTACACCTCTGCTATAGCAGTGTGTATGTGCACATCTCTAGTTTTCTAGAGATGTGCACATACATACATTTCTGCAAAATTTAGAGATGTGCGTACTGTGGCAGAAATGTGCATATCTGGGCAGCTTTTAAGATCCGCTCGGATCATACAAGCCCAACTTGTGTGCGCACTCTGTAATTGATGCATACGCTGGGCTTTTAAAATTCACCTTTTAGTGTGTTCATGTTGATGAAAAGGAAAACAATGTTTTGGATATTTTGGTGGTTTTAAGACAGTTTTTAGGAAGCCTTGTGATACAAACTACTACCCTGTTACAATTCCAATGTTGTCTTCAAAGGACATTCAAGAACTTATCTATTAGCCTTTTTTTTTTTTTTTTTTTTAAAGGCAGAGGAAATTGTCATGATTCACAAAAATAAAAGAAAGGGAGAGATGTGGGGAGGAGAATCTTAACTAAGTGTTGCCTGTGTGTGTGGCCCATGGAAAAGTAGCTTGCCTCTAATACCAGTGATTTGGAGGCAGGCTACTTTCCCATGGGCCACCCTGTATAAGAGAGCGATCTACTCTAATTACTACTTCTAACATCTGACGGCAAAACTTGTAGCTCCATTCACGTGGCATGTATCTTCCATTTGTTTGCTTTCCCTGAGGATCATTTTTCCATCAGCAATCATGCATGTAGTTTTGTAGTCTGAACAGGCACCATTGCTTTGATTTCCATCCCTGGGCCTACCTCTTCAGTCCATGGGTAAGAATAGGTAAAGGTAAACAATGCACAGGCATTTACCCTCATACAGGTTGTATAATAATGAAAGACCCATTTTCACAGGTTAATGCTATTTTAGATACAGAAATGTCTTTTATTGTTATCCTGCTGGACTATTGTAACATTTCTTTAGCTTTATAATTACATTTTAATCGCTGCTCTATAATAAATATATTTGCTGTAGGCGCTTCTTTGATTGTCTTGACTCAGTTGTAAGCTGTATGAAGCAGGGATTGTCTCTTATGTGTATCTCTCCAGTGCTGCATAGGCATCAGTGGTAGTTTAGAAATAATAGTAGTTTTTGGCATAGTACTCCTCCTCAGTGAAGGCAGCCATCCCTAAACAATGCAATTGGTTACAGCTCCATGATGTTTTCAGGGAACCTCCATCGCTTGCTTTTCTAGAAACAGAAATATTGCAGCTGTTCTTGTTTCCTCAGTACTTCCTATTTAGCAAGTACAATAGATTATGGGTCTCAGGTGCTTTTGAAAGGGTACTTTAAAGGTGGATCTTGTTCCATTTGTTTCTAAGAATCTTTCATCCACATAAACACAGAAGAGAATGTAGAGTGGATTCAGATAGTATTCAGACCCCTTCACATTTTCCATAGTTTAAGTTACAGCCTTATTCTACAAGAGATAATATGCATTTTTCCCTTCCTAATCTACACCCACTACTTAATGACAGAGAAATCAGGCTTGAAGAAACTTGTGCAAATTAATTAAACAAAACAAAAACTGAACTATTGCATTTTCATAAGGATGCAGGCCCTTTGTTATGACATTCAAAGTTGAGTTCAGGTGCAGCCTGTTGCAGTTGGTCATCCTTGATGTTTCTCCAACTTGATTGGAGTCCATCTGTGGTAAATTCAATTGAGTGGACATGCTTTGGAAAGGCTCATACTTATCTATATAAGGTCCCACACTTGGCAGTGCCTATCATAGCAAAATCAAAGCCATGAAGTCAAAGGGATTGGCTGTAGACTTTTGGGACCGGATTGGGTCAAGGCACAGATCTGGAAAAGGGTACAGAAACATTGCAGCAGTGAAGGTCCTGAAGAACACCATGGCCTCCATCAGTCTTAAATGGAAGAAGTTTGGAACCACCAGGACTTTTACTGGAGCTGGCTGTCTGCCCAAACTGAGCAATCAAGGGAGAAAGGCCTTGGTCAGGGAGGTGACCAAGAACCCAATGGCCACTCTGACACAGCTCCAGAGTTCTGCTGTGGAGATGGTAGAACCGTCCAGGACAACCATCTCTGCAACACTCCAAACATCAGATGGTAGAGTGGCCAGAGGGAAGTCACTTCTCAGTATAAGACATCAGCACCAGTGATCATCAAATGGTACGGTTTTATATTGCAAATAGGATACAGAGAAGTCACACGAAGACCCAAGTTTTGAACTTCAAAAATACAGACTTTGTTGAAATGGGGAAGTACCTAGAGGTAGAACTAGAAGACTGGGAGAAAAAGAGAGATGTGGAACAATTGTGGGCCAAACTAAAAGGAGCAATTACTAAGGCAACTAATCTATATGTTAGAAATGTAAACAAACACAAGAGAAATAAGAAATTATCTGGTTTTCAAAGGCGGTGGCTGATATAATAAAAGCAGAAAGAACAGTGTTCAAGAAATATAAAGGATCCCAAAAAGAGGAACACAAGGAAGAATATCTGGTGAAACTGAGGGAGACAAAGAAAGTAATCAAGAAAGCAAAAGTGGCAGGTGGAAGACAGGATTGCCAAAGAGGTAAAGAGGGGAGAAAATATTTTTCAGATACATCAGAGAAAGGAGAAAACTCCACAGTGGTACAATGAACTTGAAAGGTTAAAGATCAATGTGTGGAGAAAGTCAAAGAAAAAGGCAGAAATACTAAACTACTTCAGTTCTGTGTTCATTAAGGAAGAGCCTGGAGAAGGACCATCGCTAGTTCACAAGACATTGGAGGGGGATGCAGTAGACTAAACTCTGTTTACAGAAGAGAATGTATGGGAAGAGCTAGGAAAACTGAAAGTGGACAAAGCCATGGGGCCTGTTAAGATTCATCCCAGGATACTGAGGGAGCTTGGAGATGTGCTGATGGGCCGGCTGCATGACCTGTTCCATAGATCCCTGGAAACGGGAGTGGTGCTGCAAGATTGGAGAAGAGTGGTGGTGGTCCCACTTCACAAGACTGGGAGCAGAGAGGAGGCTGGAAACTACAGGCTGGTTAGCCTCACCTCAGTGGTGGGAAAAGTAATGAAGACTCTGCTAAAGGAAAAGATAGTGACCTGTTAACAGTCAGGCGGCTTGCTGGACCTCAGACAGTATGGATTCACCAGGGGAAGTCCTGTCTGACAAAAACTGTTAAATCTGATTTTTTTTTTTTATGTGAGCTGGTCAGAACACGATAGTAAAACCAGAGGGAAATAAGATACATCACTATAACGATAGACGAGATTGATTATTGTGCATTAAAGAATTTCCAGTATGGATCCCAAATCTTATCGTACAACTGTATATTGCCCTGTAACAAAAGTAAGTTTCTCCAAGAGGGCAATGGAATGAACCTGGGATCTCCAGTCTTCGAGAGTAGGGATCGACTTCCATCATCAGGCTTTGATAAAAAGCGCAGCATGCAGCATTTGTTATGCTAGTAATCTTTGGTATTTACCAAGACTGATCTCTCCAAAGCCTCAGAAGGCAAAGTCCTGGGTTAACTGACAGAGAGCAGCCTATGATTTCCCCAATGAGATGCCCCACTGTTTGCCAAAAAGCAGAAATAAGAAGACACTTCCATCATACATGCAGGTAAGAACCAGATTGACCGCAGTCACGCCAGCATAAGGGGGAGGCAGAGGCCGAGAACCTGGAGATAAACTGGTATCTATAAGTGCACATAATCAGCCGGACCATCAACTCTGCCCTCTTGGCACATAGGGAGGATTTATGCGCCCTGTGCCATATCCCTCTTCATTCCTTTGGACTATAGAGATCTTCAGATCCATTGCCCACTGCCTCTCCACATTCAAGAATGGATATTTATCCAGACCGATCTGTCTGATTGCACGGTACAGGTTAGAACAGGTTTTTCTCCTGGGAAGACCCTTAGTAAAAGCAAGTTCCAGAAGCATAGGAGACCGCGCCAACTTCATGCTTCTTCCTTGCTAACGCCTGTTTCAGATACTAAAGTAACTGATTGATTTTTTTGATTGGTTGACTAAAGAATTGGATTGAGGAAGAGCGCTCAATGTAATCTATTTGGATTTCAGCAAAGCTTTTGTTATGGTCCAGAATAGGAGGCTGGGAGTGAGCGCCAAGGTGGTGGCATGGATTACAAACTGGTTGACAAATAGAAGACAGCAGGTGATGGTAAATGGTACCTACTCTGAAGAGAGAATGATGTTAAGTGGAGTGCCACAAGGATTGGTGTTGGGACTGGTCCTGTTCAACATCTTTGGGAGCAACATTCCCCGAAGGGTTAGAAGGTAAAGTTTATCTGTTTGTGGATGATACTAAGATTTGCAACCGAATGGACGTACCGGAAGAAGTGGAGAGAATGAGAAGTGAATTAAAGAAGCTTGAATGGTGATCTAAGGTATTGCAACTGGGATTCAATGCCAAAAAGTGCAGAGTCATGCAGGTAGAGTGTAGTAATCTGAAAGAGATGTATATGGGGGGGGGGGGGGGGGGCTGTTGTGCACAGAGCAAGAGAGGGCCCTTAGGATGATAAGTGTCTAGTGATCTGAAGACAGAAAAGCAATGAACAAGGTGATAGCTAAAGCCAGAAGAATGCTGAGCTTCACAGAGAGGAATAACAAGAAAAAGGAGGTAATAATCCCTTTGTATATGTCCTTGGTGAGGCCTCACCTGGAGTATTGTGTTCAATTCTGGAGACCATATCTCAAAAGGGCCAGGGCCAGGATGGAGGTGGTTCAGAGAAGGGCGACAAAAATGGTGGAGGGTCTCCATATTGACTTACGAGGAGAGGTTGAAGGATCTAATTATGTATACTCTGGAGGAGGGGAGATGCAGGGGAGATATGATACAGACCTTCACATACCTGAAAGGTTTTAATGATACACATTTGACAAACCTTTGCTGTTGGAAAGAAATCAGTAAAACTAGGGGGGTCACGAAATGAAACTCCAGCAAGGAAGACTCAGAACCAACGTCAGGAAATATTTCTTCACAGAGAGGGTGGTGGATGCCTGGAATGCCCTTCCAGAGGAGGTGGTGAAGACAAAAATTGGAAAGATTTCAAAGGACCATGGGATAAACACTGTGGATCCCTAAAGGCTAGAGGATGGAAATGAGGAAAAGAGCGCATGGGGTAACTTGCTGGTGTGACGGTTTCTACCCTTAACTATCAAGCCTTCATACTGTTGATATAACTCATTATTGCTCTCTACTTTATTGGCAGGGGGAAACGAGGAAAAGGAGAATTAATTTCACACAGCAACCAACAAAGACATGAATTTTATGGTCTGGGAAAACAAGCATGGGGGTAACTTGCTGATGCATCTGTTACTACCCTTAACCAACAAGCCTCTTATTTGTGTTGTAACTTCAACATTTCTCTGCTTCAACGGCAAGAGACAAAGGGGAATTAGTCTCAAACAGAAACCAACAAGGACCTTGACTTTAACAGTTTGGGAAAATAAGTATGGGGGGTAACGTGCAAGGCAGATGCCACCACTCGATGATACCTTTATGGGGGAGACATATAAGGCACTGCTGGTGCTACCATAAGCTTGCTTGGCACACTGGATGGACCACTTGGTCCTTTTCTGCCTTCGTTTCTATAAGACACATAACAACCTGCTTGGAGTTTGCCAAAAGCGCTTAAGGGCTTTCAGAGCATGAGAAACAAGATTCTCTGGACTATGAAACCAAGATTAAACTCTTTGGCCTGAATGCCAAGCATCATGTGTGGAAGACACCAGGCACCGCTCATCACCTAGCAAATACCATCTCTATGAAGTATGGTGGTGGTAGCATCAGGCTGTGAGGATGTTTTTCAGCTGCAGGAATGGGGAAATGTATTCAGGATCAAGGGACAGATGAACAGAGCAAAGTACAGAGAGATCCTTGATGAAAACCTGCTCCAGACCCCTCTGGACCTCAGAGTGGGGCAGTGATTCACCTTCCAACAGGACAATGACCCTAAGCACACAGCCAAGACAGTGTAGGAGTTGCTTTGGTACAAGTCTGTGAATGTCCTTGAGTGGCGCAGGCTTGAACCTGATCGAACATCTCTGGAGAGGCCTGAAAATAGCTGTGCATCAGCGCTCCCAATCCAACCTGCCAGAGCTTGAGAAGATCTGCAGAGAAGAATGGGAGAAAATCCCCAAATCCACTGTGCCAAGATCGTAGCATCATATCCAAGAAGAACTAAGGCCGTAAAAGCCTCAAGGTGCATCAACAAAGTACGGAGTAAAGGGTCTGAATACTTATGCAAAGGTTATATTTCAGGGTTTTTTGTTTTTTTAAATTGCACAAATTTATACAACCCTGATTTTGCTTTGTCATTATAGGGTATGGTGTGTAGATTGAAGAGGGAAAAAAATGCATATTCATTTTAGAATAAGACTGTAACATAGAATGTGGAAAAAGTGAAGGGGTCTGAATACTTTGTGCATGCACTATTCATCGTATGCTTTCTGAGGTAATGCCTCTCCCCTTCTGTTATGTTATGTGTGGACTAAGGGAAGATCAAACAAGGTTTTCAGACAAGGAAGGTAACGTGTCACAGCTGTCCCCATATTTGGAAACTGGATGCATGCACAAGCATTGCTGTCCTGGGATTAAAAAACCAAACCAACTCTGTTGTAAGCACTTTACTAAAATGACATTTCCCTTATGTTTTGAGCTAAGCCATTTTTAATAGAAAACACGTGCACATCAACCCTTATATGCAAATTTTGCCACTTTCAGTCAATAAATAAAGCATGCCATGCGTTTTTGAGACGAAACAAATGCAGAACATTACAGAGTACATTTTGGTGAAAAATTGCCTGTACATGCCATAACACAAATAAGCCCAATTCCTTCTTTGTTATGATATAACCATCACCCTGCTCTGACAGCTGTGCCATAGACTTTGTTACATTGTTTTCCAGTCCTCTTCATGCATGTTTTTTTCTGTGTATGTCATAGGCCACCAATACTCATCATTGTCTATTTGTCTTCTACATTCTGCATGGATGTTTTAATACATTTTGTATGTATCTCTGCTTTGACAGCTTTTGCTCCTGCAGGGTTTTTGTATGGATCACTTTTCTCTGTCTGTTGCTTCATGGCATCTATTATCTAATGGCACACAAACAAGGTGGAGTAAATGTGGCAAACATTGATAACTGATCAATACATCTTAATAAAGAAAGCTTTTATTGTAGCTATAGTCACAATCAGTGATGTACATTAATTGAAGATATCTTAATTATGTAAGCAGAAGGACCCCCGACACGGCCATATTTTGTATCAGAGCTGTATTAAGGGTTCTGTTCACGTGTGGTCGCACAGATCGTATTCAAAGGTTTATACCCTTTTCAGCTTCTTCTGGGAATCGGGGTCGGCGTTCCTAAGATCTTCTTTAAGCCTCTTTTCATGAAATTCGCTGTCTAAAGTATCTTTTCCGGCTTGATACCGCCTTTTACACCGTGGTCGGCTCAATTTTAACCAACCCACGTCTGTGCCTGAACCCCTTTAAATATGCATTTCATCCTCTTCATGCCTTGTGTGAATATAGCTCACCAATAAGTACCGTTTTTCCTGGCTCCTGTCTTGATGCAATCACGTTATTTGCTGCACTGCATAAATACAGCGAAAATCCGTTTTTACATCCATCTCCAAAGATTATTCACAGCCGGGAGTTTCCTATTTAAGATATATACAGTGTCTGGTCCCCCTGACGCAGCCCTGATGCGAAACAAGGCCATGTCGGAGTCCTTGTGCTTACCTAATTAAGATATGGTTAATTAATGTACACTACATCTACAGTAAAAGTGATCTATTATCTAATATCAGTGTGTGTTAGATGTCCTGACAATGAAAGCTTCCATCTACCAGTATGAGCTCTGCAATAAATAATAGAGATGTAAGACTCATCGATTGATGGTCTTAAACATAAGCACATGAACTCACATTTTCTGCTCACATATTTTGTGTTATTGACAGTTTTATTGTGCATTCCTAGCTGCTGTTGGTGGAACAGCTGTGTACTGTCAGAAATATGTTGTTGGATAACAAATTATATAAAAAAATATATGTGCATCTTCCTATCTTTGTTGGTGTCAGCTACAATTCTTAAATGTAGTAAGGCCTCCTTCTGTTTTTTAAAACTCTGAGGGAAGGCTCCTCACCCTTTGTAATATAGTCACTAATGAAAGTGCAGTTGCTTACCTGTAACAGGTGTTCTCCTAGGACAGCAGGATGTTAGTCCTCACATGTGGGTGACATCATCAGATGCAGCCCGGCATGGAAAACGGTATGCCCAGTCTGCCGCTATCCGTGAATCCACGCGAGATCCCCCTTCAGTCTCGTAACATAGCAAAAATACGAGTGAGAAAAATAACACAATAAACCAAAGGTGAACCCAACATCGTGGGGAGGTGGGTGGGATTCCTGAGGACTAACATCCTGTTGTCCTAGGAGAACACTTGTTATAGGTAAGCAATTGCGCTTTCTCTTAGGACAAGCAGGATAGTAGTCCTCACATGTGGGTGATTACAGAGCTCCAGACTACACCCTGTGATCAGAGGGACCCACAGTAGCCGAACAAGGTGCCAACAGGCACAACACAACTGCGGCGCTGTGGGAGCAATAAGGAAGATCTGGCCCCACAAAGAGCACGATGAAACAGTTGAGTTCAGGACTGGAAGAAATTGCGCAAGATAAACTGGCCAAAAGCGCTGACCTGGTGACTATCCCTGTCGAGACAGCAGTGAGCCGCAACTGTGTGGAGAGAACTCCAGGTCACGGCCCTGCAGATTGCGGTGACAGGGACTGCACTCAGATGGGCCACTGACGCCGTCATAGCCCGCACAGAGTGATCCTTCACCCTGCCAGCCAGCCAGCTAGCTGGAAACACCAAGAGCTGCAAGGGCTAGAGGATCATGCGCTCACCATGAGGACCAGGAGGTTCAGGTGGTGCAGAGTGCCCTGGTTCTACGATAGGAGGTTGGGAGCCATCCCCAGAGGAAGCGGTGCGCTCATGGCCAGGTCTTGGAGCAGAGGAAACCACATCTGTCTTGGCCAGGAGGGTGCCACCAGGATAATGGTCCCCCCATCCTCTTGCAGCTTTGTCTGAGTCCTAGAGAGAAGCAGAATTGGGGGGTAGGCGTACATGAGACCTTGTCCCCAGTGAAGGGAGAATGTGTCGCAGGCCGGATGATCCTTCCCCGGTATCAGGGAGCAGAAGATATTCACCTTGTGATTGTGGGGAGAGCGAACAGGTCCATGTCCGGCATGCCCCAGCGACAGAATAAGTTGGCGGCTACTGCCGGATTCAGGGACCACTTGTGTGGCTGGAAGGACCAGCTGAGGCGGTCCGCCAGCGTGTTTAGGTGGCCCGGCAGGTATGTGACCCATACATACATCCCCTTGGAGAGGGCCCAATCCCAGACCTGTATCGCTTCCTGGCAGAGGGGGAAGGAGCCCGTACCTCCCTGCTTGTTGATGTACCACATCGCCACCTGGTTGTCCGTTGTGATGAGGATGACCTTGGAGGACAGCCTGTCCTGGAAGGCCCAAAAGGCATCCTGGATTGCCCACAGCTCCAGAAAATTTATCTGGCAGCGGGTCTCGGCTGCAGTACAAAGGCCCTGAGTATGCAGGCCATCCGTGTGGGCCCCCCCCCCCGAGGCGAGGCATTGGTGGTGAGGGCCACCTGGGATAGTGTGGGCTGGAATGGTAGTCCTAGTTCTAGATTGGACAGGGCCTCCAACCGGGTTAGGGAGAGTCTGAGAGGGTCTGTGACAGTCATTGGCACTTCCAGATCCTGGGATGCCTGCCGCCACTGACTCAACAAGGCCCACTGCGGGTCCCTCGTCTGGAGGCGGGCTAAGGGGGGCACATGGACCGAGGCCACCAAGTGGCCCAGCAGGCGGAGCAGCAAACGGGCCACTACCTTCTTTCTGTTGCGAACAAGGGTAGCCAGTAAGGAGAGGGCGGCATCAGCCATGGTACGCCGGGGGGAACCGTGGGCATGAGTGCCTGGTCCACGCAGCCTCATCCTTCTTGGAGGACCCAGGAATCGGGATCGCTTCAGTGGAGGGCATTGGTGGCCGAGAAGGCATCAGAGACCTCTTGGGCACCGGTTGCATCGGTAGGATGCCAAGAAGGACGTCCAGATGCTCCAGCAGGGGTGCGAGCATTGAAAGCGGACGCTCAGGTAGCAGATGGGGGCCGGTAGCGCCGGCAGCTCAATGCTCTGAAGCGCTTTGAGCACCGTCAATTGCACCCTGTGGTCCAACTCCTCCTAAAAGTCCTGTGTAGTAAGGACTGATGGAGGGGGACGAGGTGTCACTGGCACACCCTCTGAGGGATCACGAGGGGGCACGGCGCCCAGCACTATTACCGGTGGGGAACACATTTGCTACTGGGGGGCACCAGAAGATGGGGCCTCCGGTGGCTGGTGCCACTTTGATGGTGGCTCGGCAGCCGCCGATGCTGCTCCGGAACTGGAACCATGTTGGGACGATGACCGGTGTCGATACTTCCTGGGTTTCCAGCGCTCGGCCTGGTCTTTCCCAGAACCAAGGACGATGATGACCCTGAGGTTAGGGGGAGGGGAGAGACCACCGAGGATCTATCTTCCTCTCTGCGATCCTTAGGGATACTAGAGAGCAGGCTCGCCAGGAGAAGGGACGGGGACTGTTCCCCATGGACCTTAGGCTTGGAAGATACCAACGCCGAAGTGGAGGGTTTTGGAGAGTCAAAAAGCTTCTCCATTTTATCCAGGCGAGCACCTCTCCCTTTGGAGGTTATTTGATCGCACATACGACACCCTCGGACGTCATGCGAGGCCCCCAGGCAGAGGATACACACCTCATGCGGATCCGTGATAGACATGGTCCACAGACACTGGGGCAACTGTTGAAAACCCGACGATGCCATTGAAAAAGAGGCCAACGTGCGGTTGATGACCGACGGAGACTCAGAAGCGGGAGTCGGGAATCGATCGCGAATAACGATGGCAAAAACCAAGGGTACCTACCATAGTAACCGAATGTGAAGGGAGACCCGATGCAGAAAAGAACCCTGAAAAATACAGCAAAAAAACCATATATCAAAAAAACACTTTCAAGGGTTTGGAGCTCCACAGCCGCAAGGCTACTACACCGCAGAAAAGAAGAGGCTGAAGGGGGACCTTATGTGGATGCACGGATAGCTGCATATTCAGTCTGCCATAATTTCTAGAAACTTTGACAAAAGTTTTCTGTGCCGGGCTCCATCTGATGATCTTACCCACATGAGGACTACCATCCTGCTTGTCCTAAGAGAAATTATTTTTCTAATGAGCAGAAAACCCCCCAAAATCTTTACCTATCAATTACAATGAAATTGTTGCAAAGTACAAGTAGGCACTCTTCCCAAAATGTAACAATCTTTTTTTTGTTTAATTTATTTTAAATTGTTCCAAAACTTCAGTATAAGTCCCTGACTCTTGCAGGAGACACCAGACTTACAACTGTCAAAAATGACCTTATGCATTAGAATTTGATTCCTCCATATTGGAAAAGATGTCATGAATGCCATCATACAATACAGCCAGCAGCTGGATGACAGCATCCTTCTGATGTCATTTTTGACCCACCCCAACAGAAAGTTTTAAAAGTTAAAACTTAATTCACACCTTTTATTTAACCACATGTTCTGTTATGCACAAAAGAGGTTGACATGACCAATTCAGCCTTTCCTGGCATATAGATCCTCTTTCTTCATGGGGCTATAACGTTGTATAAACACTACCCACACACTTTTTTTGTCATGATACAGAAGAGGCTTGGTAGCAGAACATGGCCGCCATGAAACCGAAATGGCTGCCCTATGCTGAGAAAGTGATGGAACCACATAATCTTGGGTAGAATGATGGAGCTGTGTTTCTGGGGAAAGTGATGGGCCTGCCCATGTTACCAGAAAGAGTAATCAAGGCTCCTGCTAACCACCCTTCCTGTCCTTGTGGCCACTACTGTTCCTCCTTCGTGCAGAGTGCTTCACGTCCACGAAGCGAGTCTGTGCTGCCAGAAGAGGGAGTATAGGGACAGTGAAAGAATGCCAAGATGAAACCTTCACGGTCTGGGTGTACGCTCTGAAAAAAAACGTAACCGAAAGATTCCAGTCCTGTGAGACACAGAGGTGTGGAGAAAGTGCAAGGATGGTTGCATGGTATTAGCATACAGCTTTGTGATTCCTCCAACCCCCTGGGGTTTTTATTTGTGGTTGCACAGCACATTTATGTCAGTGCTTAATTCAGTGCTTGTGGAGGGCGGGTGAGGGAAGGTACCAGAAAATGTTTTGATCCCGGGCCCCTTCTGGCATGAGGCCATTCCCCTTACCAGAGAAATTATTTCTTCCCTTAATTGCCCATTTGACATTCTTTGGGAAAATCCAACACACCTTTTCCAGGTCAGTTTTACCAACACATAAAATCTTTAAACAGTTGTCAAAAGAAAAAGAACAATTCTGTCAGAAAGCTTCTGTCCCGAAGCCCATCAGTACACAGCATGAGTGCTATGAAGTCTGCAGCAAGGCAAGGTCATCTTCTAAACTGACCGCAGGGCTTGGGAACACTACATTTTTACAGCGCCTTGCCCTTTAAAAGCATTATTTAGTTTTTACTGGGCTAGATCCCTGCTTTATGAGATGGTTACATTTCTCCTATGCCCCTATACAAGACGTCACACAGCCCTCACACAGCTAAGGATTCTTTGTGAAGACATCCAGAAGGTAATATGTTTTCAAAAAGCAAAGAAATGTGAAAAAAAAAAAAAAACCCAAAAAACCCCTCTTCCTTTTGCCTTTCTAATGCGTTAAATGTTTTGCTGGACCTAGACTGTTCTTTTGTTCAGTTCTGAGTGTTCTTTGGTCTAGTACTGGGCTCAAGGGCTGCCTCAGCAATATTTTGAGAAAATAACAATTTTGCTTCTATTGGAATGTCAAATATTCTCTTTGCACAGATGGGTTGTCAGAATCTGATCATTTAAACTGCACTTAACTTCCCAACCATCACCACACACCCTCCTGTTTATTCTTTAGATCCGGCTGGCCATTTTGTAGATTCCCTTAATGAGTGTAACACCACCAGTTTTCAAAAAGTTAAAAACTCTTCCACAGAACTTGCCAAGAAACAGCTGGTGAGCAGGGTCCTGGGCTCTGGTGGATTCTAGGGGCTGCACGGTGCAAGTCCATCTGCAAGCATCAGTAGGCAGCACAGGAACAGTGCCACAGCACCTATCGCACATCGGTCACCCTGCCATGCACCCCCACAGAAGTGCAACCGTGACAAGCGTCCAAGGCGACATCCATGGCCCGTGAGCAGCGATCCGTCTGGCAAATGGAAGAATTCAGGGTTTCAGAGTACCCCCTGGCTGCTCTGGGTTCTGCTTTTTTATCTGCGACTGAAATGGGAGAATTAATCACCTGGGCGAACATATCCATGTGCGCAATTAAAGCAACGACAGAAAGAAGTACAAAGAACATTTGGATAGAGGCCCAAGAACAAGGGACTGGATCAGTTTTGAAAAATCAGTTTGATCTGATCAAATTTGCTCCAGTTAAGAAGAGCACTAACCCATCACATGTACATAACACAGGACAGCAAAACAAAGCAAAATCATTTTCCTTGCACGTCTTTCATATTTTGTCCCTCTTACATCCCAGGATCTATTCTGAGAGCAGCCCTAGGTCGAACTGTCGAACTGGGTCCTGTTTGGGGATGGGTAAACTCAGCCCCAGGGTTTTCAGTAATCATGGGCACAATTAGAGTTGGATAAATCTCGACCATCTGACACTCAGCTTGAATCTCTGGATTTGCTTTGGTTTGGATCCTTTTGTCCCGGCTGGGATGTGGAGAATCATGGAGTCACATTTATAGTCAAAAAAAAAATATTTTAATAACTTTGGGAGGCCTGTGGACTTTTTTTTGCCTTTAATTGCCTTCAAATACTTTGAGCAACTTTGCATAAATTGGTACCTCACATAAGTCTGATCCCATATAGGAAAAATACCGGATTTAAATAGATTTAGAGGCCCCGTGGAGACTGAATGATATATGACTCAGGTTATCAGGTAATAACTTTACATATTTGCAGTTCAGAACCTGGATTCAGAGCAGAAGATTCTCCCATCCCTAAATCTGTGACACCTGAGAGATAAGAAAGCATGCACACTACAAAAATGCATTTCCTATGTTTACTGAAATATTTTTTTGAAGAAATAAATATGAATAGTATTACAAGAGTCATAACTACTGAACCAATTCATGGTATGTTTTAATTTGAAGCAGCATGTGGTGCACCCTTTGGCCCAAATGAAGAGGTCAAATGTCCCTTTCCTCTCCCTGTGTGTTGCCTCTTCATCCCTAGGTGACTAGATGTCTCTATGCAAACAATCCCAGTAGACGCAGTTCAAAAGATTTATAAATAGAATTCAGGATGTTTCTAATTTGACCGGAGCAAGAATTCAGCAAGAAACCAAAACATTGGCAGGCAACAAGTGATATGTTTACATAAACAAATGTTTCAATTTAAAGAGTATGAAACAGCTCTCTTACCAAGAAGGGCTAAACGGGTTAGGGCTCTTCAGCTTGGGGAAGAAATGAGAGGATATCATAAAGGTTTTGCAAAATCATGACTGGGGTGGAACCAGTTAATAGGGAACAATAATTTAACCTTTATTTATTTATTTATTTATTTTGAAAACTTTTCTATACCGTCGTTTAGTGATATACCTTCACAACGGTTTACAAATAGGCACATGAATAAATTTGAAATAGATTTTACTTTAAACAGAGGGTGCTGAAGTTGTTCAGATACATGATTCAAAATATTATAAGCTATATGTAGTGTGTATTGAAATTCCCTTTATGGGCTATCCATATATGCGATATACTGTAATTCTTTAACTTAAAACTTAAGTGTGATAAAAATAAAGGTAAAGAACACATATATGTTATCTGGTGACTTTTGCCTGTGTGTATAAGTCCTTTTCTAGTTTCTTAATACTACCTATTCCCCATTCTCATTTTGAAAAGCTTTTTTGAAAAGCCATGTTTTTAGGCTTTTTTTGAAGAGTTTATGGTCTCTCATTAGTCTTATTTCGGGTGGCATTGAGTTCCATAATATAGGGCCGGCTAATGATAATGCTCTTTCCCTTGCTTGTGTCAGTTTAGCTGTCTTTACAGAGGGTATGGTTAGTAAGGCTTTATTTGCTGATCTGAGATTCCTTTGGGGAATATGTAGTCTTAATGTAGTGTTTAACCAATCTGTATTTTCTTCATTGATTAGCTTGTGGACTGTGCAAAGTGTTTTAAATTGTGCTCTTTGTTTGATTGACAGCCAGTGTAATTCCGCAAGAGTTTGAGTGATGTGGTCCCTTCTGCTTTTTCCAGTTAGAATTCTGGCTGCAGAGTTCTGTAGGATTTGGAGTGGTCTTACTGTTGACTGTGGTAATCCAAGGAAGAGTGTGTTACAATAGTCTGTGCTAGCAAAAATAAGTGCTTGAAGAACAGTTCAAAAGTGTGCTTGGTTTTAGCCTTCTAAGGACCATTAGTTTTGCATATCCCTCTCTGACTTTCAATGATATGTGTTGTTTGAGGTTGATTTCACTGTCAATTATTACTCCTAGGTTTCGAGTTTTTTCGGTTAGTTCCACTAGAGGACACTCCATGAGGCTAACCAGTACCAAATTTAAGAAAGTGTTTTTTCAGTCAATGCACAAGCTGTGGAATTTGTTGCCACATAATCTGGTCAAGGCTAGTAGCAGAGCAGGGTTTTAGAAAAGGTTTGGAGACCTTTCTGGGAAGGCAGGTCTGTAAATATTAGCCAGGTAGATGTGGGGATCGCCACATCTTACTTCTGGGAATGAACAGGGAATTGATTTCTCCATTAGGATATGCCGGACACTTCCAAATGATGCAGAACAGCCACAATGGGAGACAGGGTGGTGAGTTTGATGGACAATGGTCTGATCCAGCATTAGCACTTCATATGTTTTCATGTTCTTACAGATGGCATGTTTGGGTTTCTTTTTTTTTTTTTAACTTTGCACTAAGCACACAAAACAATTTAGGAGAGATATTCTTTGGTGCCATGCTTATCATCAGTAATAAATGCACTGTTTGAAATGTAAATGATCATATCTATGCATCTGCATTAAAGGGATCAGTTACGCATTTTCCAGTTCCAAACTGCCCTTCCATTGTGGAAAGCTTAGATACAGCCATGCAGCCCAGTCTGCCCCAATGCAGTGGCGGTTTCCAGTG
This sequence comes from Rhinatrema bivittatum, assembly GCF_901001135.1. Lineage (NCBI taxonomy): Eukaryota > Metazoa > Chordata > Amphibia > Gymnophiona > Rhinatrematidae > Rhinatrema > Rhinatrema bivittatum. Next base: position 309,831,878 of record NC_042615.1, read on the forward strand.
TCTTAATGAGGCCCCTGCATCCTGACATGTCCCATTCCTTTATTCCCATCACCCCCAGCACAACTTTGTATTGCAATCAGGAGCCAAGGTGGAATGAGGCAATCTCGGAAAAGGGTTCACTTTGCACCCTTGGAGGTAAAGCAAATATATTGCATAGGTACATTCTGCCACAGGGCAAAAAAAAAAAAAACTGTCCAGCTCTCGCAACCATGTCGTCTCCCCTGCCTTTACATAACAAAGACAGCAGCAGCAGTGATATCTAGATCCAAACCTATTCAAATCTTCCCTTTCTTTCCCGGATGTTCCCGCTTCACTTACCATTTTCCACCGCAAAATCTTAATCCATTCATCGGCTTCCGCGCCTGTCTTTGCACACAGGTAATACGTGCGGAGTGGAAATACTAAGCTGTGAACAAAAAGTGACAGCTGAGTCCTGGCCTTCATGTGTCTTGTCTCTCTCTCTCTTGTAAGTGAAAATCATTAGCAGCTGAGAACCAAGGCTCAGCAGCAACGGGTACACAGATGGCAATACAACCAAACTGTGAGATCAGGGCAGCCATTTTAGTGGACTGCAGAATTTTTTTTCCCCCCAGGATAGGCTGATCCAGTCCTGGGTATACTTTGTTAATGTAGGCAGTGCTACCTTTATTTATTTAATTTATTTATTTTAAGGGAAAACATAAGTACAAATTTATGCATGCAACTGAATAAACCAGGACTGAATTAGACTGAGAAAATGGAGTCAGATGGTAACTGTGCGCGAAGGGCTCAGCAGAACAGTTAAAAGTACATTTCAAAGAGGCTTCTTTGGTTTGATTGAAGTGGAGCCCAAGGCCGAAGTGGCCCCTTTTTTTTTTTTTTTTAATGATTGCTGTCTCCAGCGAAGATCCCCACACCCACCCCATGGGCACATGAGCAAACCAGCGTCGGCACATTGAAGACCTGCCCGCGAGGGGTCCACTCCCCTCAGGCTGAAGAGGATGCCGACAGCTTGACAAAGAATGGTCCACACTGGATTGCTGGCACCATCTTAAAAAATGGTGCCGGCCATCCATTGCTCTTACCATGTGACAGGGGCCGACCAATGGTACAGATAGCCCCTGTCACATGGTAAGGGCAAAGAGCCACTGGTGCCTTTTTGATTAGTGGCAGCCGATGGCCCAAGAGGGGGAGATTGCTCCCGGGACCCCGCTGGACCACCAGGGACTTTCGTCAAGTCTTGGGGGGGGGGGGGAGGGGAGGAGGGAGGGTGGGGGGTTGCAATTCAATTTGAAGGGTTGGGGTGGGTTTGGGTTTTTTTTTTAATGTGCCCTTTCTCTCCCCCGCCCCCCCCCCAAAAACAATAAGAAAACCACATGAACTTTCATGGGTTTTCCTATCATTTCGTCGGCCCCCCTGAAACACAACGAAATAGGAAATATCATCTTTATTTCCTATTTCGTTGCAAACGATTGCACCTCCCTACTCTCATCCCTAGCCTTGTCCAACATGGGCAGGGAAATGTATTGATTCAAATGAAACTCCAAAACCACTTCTGGCAAAAAAGAAAACACAATCCAAAGCTGTACCACTCCTGGAGTCGTATGTAGAAATGGCTCATGGCAAGAAAGAGCCTGTAGCTCAGAAACCCGACGTGTAGTTGCCATTAGAAAAACTGTTTTCAAGGTAAGCAGATGCAAGGAAAGGCCATGTAGCAGCAGAAAAGTCAGCCCCGCCAAGAAATTCATAACCAGATTAAGGTCCCAAGGGAGGATGAAGATGCTTAAATCCCTTCAAGAACTAGGACACATCAGGATGGGAAGACAAGGGCCTACCATTGACTTGCCCCTTTTAACAAATGAGGGCTGTTACTTAAACCTTCAAGGTGTTAAGGGCCAAACCTTTACGAAATCCTCCCTGTTAAAATTCTAAAATCAATGGAATATCCACTTCGAGAGGCTGGGAACCTCTCTCCGTTCACCAGGCATCGAAACCTCCCAACTAGTACATAGGCCAGAGATGTAGAAATTTCCTGACCCGAAGTAAAATGGAAATCACTGCAGGTGAATAACCACACTTCCAGAACCTAGTCCACTCAAGGGCCAAACCATAAGACAAAATCAACCCGGATCCTTGTGAAGAATGGGTCCCTGCTACAAAAGATCCTTCCAAGGAAGCAGTCTGAAAAGGACTGCCCACTAGCATTCTCTGCAGATTGGCATATCACGGTCTCTAGGGCCAATCCGGAACCATCAAAAGTATGGTGCCAACCTGATTGGCAATCTTCTGAACTATCCTGCCTATCAGAGACCAGGGCGGAAAGGCATACAGCAGGCTGCCACGTGGCTACACCTGAATAAGAGCATTGATGCCCAGCGCTTTTGGATCCTGTCTGAGACTGAAAAACCATGGAACCTTCGCAATGTCGGAAGCCACCAGCAAGACTAGGTACGGGCGACTCCAGCACTCCATCGTCTAACTCCCACTCTCTTGTGTACAAACTTTTCCTGCTAAGAAAGTTGGCTCGTACATTGTCCTTTCCAGCAATGTGGGAGGTGAATATGTCTCCCCCCAACATTGCCATTATGAGCGCATCATCTCCTCCAACACCTGCTGACTTGTGGTTCCACCCTGATGATTGATGCAGGTCACCATTGTTGCATTGTCTGACATTATCCTGACCGCCTGAGCCTCTAGACATTCAGTGAACCACATGCACGCCAGCTGTACCGCTTGTGCTTCTAATCGGTTGATGCTCCACTGCAGTTCCTTGACATTCAAGTGATAACGAGCCCCTCAACCAAGGAGACTTGCATCCATCGTGAGCACTAACCGATCCAGTGTCTCCAAGGAAACATCTTTCCTGAGGTGATCCGCCTACAACCACCACCGCAATTGAATGTTCAATTCAAATGGTAAGAGAAGCCTCACCACGTAGTCCTGCAACTGTGGACTCCAGCAGGAAAGCAACATGCATTGAAGAGATCACATATGTGCTATCACCCAGGGAACAACCTCCAATGTGGCTGCCATCAAACCCAGGGCTTGAAGATAAGACCACAGCGTTGGGCGAACAGTCCTTCTCAGAGTTTGAACTTGAGCAATCAACTTCTGAATTCGATTCTCTGGCAGAAACACTCTGCCCTGCTTCGTATCGAAGTGAACACTGAGATATTCCAGTGACTGAGATGGCTATAAGCTGCTCTTGGCCAAGTTCACCACCCAGCCTAGGTCCTGAAGTAAGGAGACCACCTTGCGAGAGACCCGGTGCTTTTCTTCCACTCTCTTGGCACAGATCAACCAGACGTCCAGTTATGGGAGAATTAGGATGCTGTCCTTGTGCAAGGTTGCTGCTACTACCACCAACACCTTGGAGAAGGTCCTAGGTGCAGTAGCCAGCCTGAAAGGCAAGGCCTGAAACTGGTAATAATGTCCCAGAATGGCAAATCTTAGGAACCACTGATGTTCCTGGCAAATGGGAACAGGCAAGTATGCCTTCATCAGATCCAAAGACATTAGGTATTCCCCTGATTGTACTGCCATTATCACGGAGCATACAGTCTCCATTCGGAAATGAGTGACCCACAAATGATCTCCTTTGAGATCCAGGATAAGTTGAAAGGACCCCACTTTTTTTTGAGTATGACGAAATAGATGGAATGGTGGCCCATATTTTGTTGCAATTCGGGAATAGGAATTACGGCCCTTAGGTCCAAAAGTCTTCTCAACTACCCTTTTCTGAGAGCAGTTGCAAGGAGACATCATAAAGGCATCCGGAGGAATGTGAAGAAATTCTAGACCACAGCCATCCCAAATCACTTCCAGGACCCACTGGTCTGATGTGATCTGGACCCACCTCTGATAAAAACGAGATAGATGGCCACCTATCTCCTGCACCAGCAGGCGAGTCTACAAACCTTCAGTGGGAAGATCTAGAGGCTACATTCCCAGAGCCCGCATCCTTCCGAGACCTTCTGGGATGAAAAGGCTAAGATCTACCGAAGGGAGGGGGTCTTTGAGAGGAAGCTCCCCTATAAGGACAAAATCAACTGAGAGCGGTCACTTGCCTAAAAAGTTGGGAAGCTGGCTTCTTATCCTCTGGCAAACGAGGGACTTGGGCTTCTTCCTATCTATTTGCCATCTTCTCCAACTCACTGCCAAACAAAAGAAAACCCTTTAAGGGAATTTTGGTGAGACTGGACTTAGAAATAGTGTCTGCCCAACAATTGCGCAGCCACAGCTGACGTCTAGCCAGTGGTGAACCGAGGGTCTCCGGCACCCGGGGGCCAATGCACTTGTGTGCCTCTCCAGCAACCCCCCCCCCCCCCCCCCCCCTGTACTATTGCTTAAGGTCACAGAAAATCAGTGGCGTCTCTAGACAGAAGAATTTGGGGGTGGAGCCAAAATGACATTTCCTCATATCACACCCACCTCCATAGAATCGCCCCCTGCTTTAAAATTGGCTATAAAAAAGTCTTAAGAAAGTCCAAAGAGTCTTCTGCATAATTTTAAAAAGCTGGCTAGTTTCATATTTCTAGTAAAACTACTTTTAAAATTATTTGATAGCCTCATTCAACTAATTCTATATGGCTATGCAAGTGAAGTCTGGAATATATAGGAAGGGACAGAATGTCAATACAAATCCTGCACCTCCAGTTCTCTAACTCTGTGCATCCACTGAAATTCCTGCAAACATTGGAGCTTGGATGTTTCTCTTACAGCTCTTCATACAAAAAGATATTTTCAAATTCTGCTGTCAGCTCACAGTAATAGCAGCAAGGTTTTATGTTGTGAATTAGCACAAAACCCCACAAAAAAGATATTCAAATTCTATACAGCAAACCTATCATAACGTAACAGTAGTAATACCAAGAACTCAAACAACAAGAACCCTACCTGTGAAAAAGTACAGATAAATATTACACTGGGTCCCAGAATACCAATACACCTCCTACTGGGGAAACAAATCAAACCCAATTGCTATAGATCCCTACACAGACACTACACGCTAGCAGAATCTCTTATCTTCATCACACACACAGAGCAAAGACAGACCCCCACCAAATACAGAATAAAGGATCACAAATTAGAACCAGCAATATGCAGACAAAAACTGAAATGGAAACCCCAAGAAGCCAGACTCCGTGTGTAACAATAGAAAAACAGAACAACCATTCCTTATAAAACAAATAAAATCAAGGAACATAAAGCATCAATTATAATAGTAAAACCATACTAATAAAAGAATATTTTAAAACTACTGACATATCTTCTATTAATTAAAATCATATACATTAAAAAAAAATTTCCCAAATATCAATAAAATATTTCAAAACAGCACACATATCAAATAACACCCAATAATTAAAAATAATGGTAAAAAAAAGCTCCTGCTGTCCATACCTGGGAACTCTTGATTTCCAGTCACCCTGAAATTGTCGAGGATTGTGGGGGCGCACAAACTTTATCCTCTCTCTCTCACACATACTCACATGTCCATTCTCTCCCACACATACACTGTCACATACACAAACATTCATGCTTTTATACACACCCACAACCTCTCTCTCTCACAGACACAGACCCTCTCTCTCCCCCTTCCCCCCACACAGAAGCTCTTACTCCCCCAGATTATCTCATACATACACACGCTCTCACTCTCACGGACTCCCTCACATACACACACACATACACACCCAGGCAAGCTCCCGGTCATTCTCTCTCACACACACAGACCCCCAGGCGGGCTCCCATTCATTCTCACACACCTTCCCCTCTGGCTCCCCAGGCATGCACACAATCATCTTACACACACTGACCCCCAGGCAGTCACCAATTCATTTTCACACACACACACCCAGGCAGGCACCCATTCTCACAAAGGCAGACCCCAGGAAGGCACCCATACATTCTCATAAACAGACACACCCTCAGGCAGGCAGGCACCCATGCATTCACACACATACCCCCCCAGGCAGACTCCCATTCATACACATGCACACTGAAGACAGATCCCCTCTCTTTCTTTTGCCAGCAACCTTGGAACTCTCTCATTCCTCTGCTGCCGCGGTCACTGCTGCCACGTGGCTATTGGGGAGGTGTTGATCACTATTACTGTCACTGAAGCCCATTCTTCTGCCTTCTATGTGCAGGCTGCTCGGTCTAAACATTTTGCGGGGATCTGCAGCAGCCCTGCTACCAGGCTTCCTCTTCTTGGGCCGCCATGAGATAGAATCCACAGTAGCCCTGCTACAAACGCTCACAGATCGATGATTCTCCTCCTTCCTGCCCGCGTGGCTCTGGCAACGTTTTTCTTCCAGGACCACGCAGGCAGGAAGGAGAAGGAGCGCCCGGAAGTGACTTGTTTTCTTTGGGCCATGGTGGGATGAGCTCAACCATGGCCCCGCTGATCTTGCTGTGCGAGGCTGTGAAAAAAAATTGTGAGCGGCCATGTACGTGCGCAGCTTAGAGGGAACAGTGGCTGGCACACAGGAAGGGAACGGCATGCTTCTCTGCTCAGCTGCCAGTGGGATGAGGTCCACTGGCGGCACATGGGCCTCCCAATGTCATCCATCAGCACCCCCTTTGGCCCTGCACCGGGGGCAATGGCCCCCTGCCCCCCTTGGTATGCCACTACATCTGGCGCAGTTCGAACAACATCACAGCCCGCATCAGCTAAGAAGGCCGCCCCCAGTTCCATTACCGCTCTGCCATCCAAAACCGTTCCCCCGGACTCCTGAGAGAGACACAGAGTAGCTCGAGCCACCAGGGAACAACAAGAAGCAATTTGCAAATTTATCGCCATGGCCTTAAAGGCTTGCTTAAGATTAGCTTCAATTCTATCCTGAGCATCCTTTAGAGCTGCCCCTCTTTCCACTGGAATGGTGGTTTACTTAGTGACAGAACCCAGCAATGCATCCACCTTTGGGAAATGCAACTGCTCTCTTGCCTGCGGATCCAAGGGATATAAATCCACCAAGGTGCGTCCACCTTAAAGCTTGCCTCTGGCGCTCTCCATTCAAGCTCAATCAACTCTTGAATCACATCCAGGAAGGGAAAGAAGCATGAAGCCTTGCGTAGGGTGACCCATATGGGAGCCTTCTTTTCCACACTCGAAGAGTCAGTTCCAGTCATCCCAAGCGCCTTCAGAGTCTGAGAAATCAGACCTGACAACTCATCCCTATGAAAGAAATGGAGAAGAGTTTTATGTGTCTCTAAATCTGGGGAATTTCCCCTTCCTCAAGAAAGCAGCAACCCAAATCATCATCAGTATCATCTTGATCCACATCAACTCGAACATCGCCAGGAATTGCTTCGCAGCAGTATTTGCATGCGAAGGAGAACAAAAGGGGGCCCCGAGCATGTGTTCCTGATTTAGGAGGCATTACCATCTCTGAAGGACGCCCCTGCAGAAAAAGGTCTGTAGTCCCTAGAAAACTTCCCCCAAGAAAAGGAGGAAGGGTCCATACCAAGTCCCACAGGCCCAAGTCTAATGTCCTGTGATCGAGTCTCTCCCAAAGACGTCTCTGTCAGTGGATCATCCGAAGAAGGGGACACCCTTGTTGTGTCACCTCCAGCCCCACTCCGCTCAGACCAAGGGGATGGCCCAGCATCTGCAATCAGTAGGGGGCAAATCACCTCTAGTATCCAGGCAGTGTTGACACAGGCTCGCATTAAGCTTCAGTTGTATTGCCCTTATATGGCATGTAGCGCAAATAGCTAAGCAATTAGACATCTTTGATGCCGGTGCCATGGAGATGTCCAGTCGATGCGCGCTGCAGTAAGATATCTGTTCAAGACACCTCAGCAGTCAGCTATGTGATCAGGTGCACAATTTAGATATGCGCACAGTTACGTGCACAATACGTTCTTAACTGTGCACACGATGCGCATGCAATAAGCGCTCAGCCACTCTTCAAGCACGCACAACGAAAGGCCACATAAGTACGCGCACAACAGGAGTTGCAAATCTAAGGACACAAGAAGGCACGCACGCATGTGCCAATGTCACACATACAAAAAGGCGTAAAGGAATCGCCGAGGCCTACCACATTGCCCAAGAAAAGAAGCCTGGAAGTGGGTCTTAGCCCAAAAGGCCTGCTCAACCTGCCGATCCTGCGCTGCTTCCACATCTCACTAACTTCTCAGAGATGTGAGTGGGAGACACCAAACACCAATGCTGAGAAGAAGGACCCGGTAAGAAGGAAGGATAGCCTCACAAGAACTTCCTCACTCTTTTCTTTTTTTTTTTTACCTGAACTCAGCCCTCCTGGGCTGAAGGCAAGAATGGGTCTCCGGCTACAGGGGGAGAGGGCGAAGCCATCACCACTGAGCCTCTCTTGGCCTGCAACAGCTTTTTTTTTTTTTTAAGTCCACACTAGAAAAAGGCTACTAGACTGAAGGCTCTCAACTGAGGGAGGGACCCAAAGGTATCACTTCAGCAGGCAAGTGGTGCTATCCAGTCCTCTCGTCTTCTTTTCTGTTTTCTGGTTTGTTTTTTTCACTGGCAATCCTCAGTAGGTAAATGCATTCCAGCATCTGCTGGAGACGGAGAATACTGGCGGGCTGATGTTGGGGTGGGATTATATATCCATCACGTCAGCTTGTACTCCGTCTCCATCTGCTGGTAGAGGTGCATAAATCACTTGTGGGGACTGGCCTGCCTCAGTGCAGAGGAAGTAATGAATACTGAATGCATGCAATGTGAAGACTGTGAAAATAGGGACAAAAGTCAAATGACCAGTGGATGCAATGCAATTTATACACTAAGGTCTGATCAGAGGTGGACAGAGACTTTCCTAGCTCCAGATAGAACTTTTGAAATTCACACACAGTGGCCAAGGCAGAAACATCATCCCTTCCCCCAAGGCACACCAGAGCGGTCAATTATTAACACCCACATATCCTATCATTTACATTTTCAAAAAAGTCACAATTTGTTATGTGAATAGTGTTTACTCTTACATACAAATTAGTATAAGGCAGAAGAAAAATCTGGCAGATCACTTTTTTTTTTAATTTTAACTCATCCTCCACTCAAGCTACTGACGGTCACACAGAGCACATCTAATCACCACCACTGGCTGGCAAAGTATATTACCTATGGAGGGCCAAGCTAAGGTATATATTGTACATGCCAATGTTTGGAAGCATGTAAAAGAATGATTTGGGGCACCAAGAGGGGTATACCATAGTCTCATAGTTAAAATGCACTGAAAGAAAGCACATTTTAAGAGGGAGAATTATAAAGCAGGCTATAAATGGTTTTCTATTAATAAATAAACACTCTTTTTGCCAGAAAAGGAAGAGCCTCTTTCTCCCAACTAGGGAGAGCTAATAAGTCTGCCATAGTCCTGCACCTGTCCCAGAATGATACCCCCCCCCCCCCCCCCCCCGGGGGACATTCTCCTCCCACACATGCTAACATTTCACAAGGGACATGTGATGAGAGCAAAGATACTGGACCAGAGGCACCCAGCATTTTCTCATTGACACAAAAGGGGCAAAAATCATTATTGCATCTGGGGCAGTAGGCGCCCCTTGATATAGGTTGGGGTAGGGCAATTCTTAAGGAGATGAGGCTGGGGAAAGTGGAAACGCTTTTGGCCAGGGAGAGGACATTAGCAAGCCTGATGTTCCCGAGAGAGCCCCTTACATGTACTGCGCCGTCACCAAACCCAGGCAGAAAGACACCTTACCAGAAGCAGTTGACTCGTTCCTGCGAGTAATCAAACTGCACTGCCGAGCATTCCCGCAAATCTAAGGTCCGGATGGGTTCCTGGGTCTAGAAAATAAAATATGCGTGTTGAAGTGAGCACTTGCATATATATATTTTTGACTCCTGGCGTAATAGAAGTATTCTGTCAGCGTGGAGATGGGTAAAAAAAAAAAAGGGAAAAGAGAAAAGGAGCAGAAGAGGTGGAAAAGTGTAATTAGAAAGCTCTCCTTCCATAAGAGGTGAGTGTAAGGTAGGGCCTGACCGCTTTATCCAGCTTCGTTTCTTTCCTTTGTTCCTTACGGCATTTGGCACTAAAATAAGATGGTGCAGAATTATGCATGGACACACGGAAAAATAAGTATAGCAATAAGTGGGATGGAAGCAGGAAAAGGAACGGGCAAAATCTAGGTTTATCACCTTGCGGAAGACTACCAAAACCTACTGCAGTTCTGTCACAAAAGATGTTCCTGATGATATTTAACGGGAAACTTTAATTTGATGAGATGTGAATAATGTAAAGGAACCTTTAACCCTGCATGTGAGAGCCCCCTCCCCCCCTCAACCAATGGCAAAGAGCTACGGCACTGTATTACGGGTGCAGGGTCTGTCATTACTTTTATGATGAATACTTTTCATCAGGATGCAAATTTTCAGCAAAATTGAAGCAAAGGTTCACCAAATCTTGTTTTGTTTTTTCTTTGCATGTTCATAATGAAATCATCGCGCCTCAAAGATAATTCACATAGCTACAGGTCCCGTGCTTTAGATGTATATTTGGGGAGGGGGAAGGGTGCTTAAGTGATTTTCATTTGGTACAAAGGGGAAATGCATCAGGTTCTTCATGCTTGTGAGTCTATGATCTAGCTGAAAAGTGGCCAGAGGGCTCCATGTCATAAAGAACAGGCTATGCTGTTCCTGTTTCTTTTTTACTTCAGCATAATTATGGACTTACAGCTCCAATCTGTCTAAGACCGGCAAGCCCAAAAGTCTGTGAATGCAGTGGGATGAAGTCAGGTTGGTTAAGCCTGCCCTCTGTGATACGAAGCTATCTGCTCACTTTATTCTAACTGCCATGGTATGCTGCCAGTTACCTGAGATACAGTCCTGCTCCTGCAGGCCCCAGGGTGCATCCTTTGAAAAACTTCACTTGGTGCCATCCAGATGGCAAAGCACTATCAGCTAGATAGAACCCTAGCCCTGATGGACACAGCTCCGGTTTTCAGGCTGAAGCTGATGGAGGGGTAGTGGGTCTGCATCATGTTCAGTTTTTCAGCTTGGACAAAGAGAAGGAGACAGCTACTCGCAGCCTGATGAGGGGAGCACAAAGAAGCTGTGGGATCCCCTGCTTCGCCTTCCAGATGGGGATCACGGCAGCTCTGAGATGATGAAAGAAATCTGCACCCCCCCTTCCCCCCAAGATCCTCTTCCAGTATTGTGCCTGGGTGGGCTGGAAGAGGCAGGCTCTCAGAAATTCCCCTCGCTAAATTATTTTCAGGAAACAAAATGTCTCACTGAATGAAGCCCTAGTTGTCTCCCTGACCTCTCTGCGCACCACTGGCTCCAGGTGATAGCAAACATGAACCCGGGTCGTGTGTGCCATCATACAGAACACTACTACCAACCATAGGGTCAGCTCCATTAGGTTCTTTGAATAACGGGCCATTTAGAAGGTGAGCTATGAGCTGACTTGGCTTACGTATACATGACAGTAAAATGGGGTCCTTGCACGTCCCTGTCTGGATCTTGTACGAAAAGGAACATATATTCATAATATATATATGCTGTAGAAAAGGGTGTGCTTGGGATTGTAGGCCTGCTAGGGACTCACCAACTGATCTTTAAAATATTTTAGTTCATTCCGGTGTAAAGTAAACCACCTTGATTTCCAGTTCTGGAAGACAAAACAAAAACAAAAAAAAAAAAGAATAATATACATGCACTAAATAAAACATCTGAAAGCGTTACACAAATATCTGTACTGTCTTCTTTGTCTAAGATACTAAGATCTACTCTGAAGTGGAACTCCTGCAACAGACCATCTCAGGCCAAATGAGACATCCCCCAGACATCCCCACAGATACACGAGACAAACAGCAACACTATGGTCCCGATTCACAAAACTTTTGTCTCGGGCAAAGAATGGAAGAAAAGCCTTAGGTGAGGCCTTCTCAAACCTGTCCTGGGCGCCCCACAGCCAATCGGATTTTCAGGATATCCACAAGGAATATGCAGGAGATAAGTTTGCAGATACTGAGTCTCCACGGTATGCAAATTTATTTCGTTCATAACCTGGCTCTGAAAACCTGACTGGCTGTGGCGGTCCCCAGGACAGGTTTGGGAAGCCCTGCCTCAGGGGGTAATTTTCAAAGGAGTTACGTGTGTAAATGTAACTACTATTGTAGCAAATTTCAAAAACCACTTACCCGCGTAAAGTGTACTTGCACGTAAAACCCATGGGCAGTTCAATGTCATACTGTATATTGTAGCAATTTTCAAAAGCCCACTCACACGGGTAAAGTGCATTTACACATGTAAAACCCAGTTTTATGCATGTAAATCCTTTTGAAAATTACCCCCTTAGCAAGTAAGGCCGCAGGCATCAAGAAAGTCAACGTAACACCTTTAATTAAACAAAAAATGTCATTCCGATATTGCATAAATAAAACTCATATTGCTTGACCATGATATGAGAGGAGGGGCCTCCATAGTTAATTTGTGACTTCTCCCCTTCCTCTTTAAAGAAGCATCTTCTAACAATCAGAAAGATAACCGAGCTTCTATCATTTAGCCTGTAGCAGCACCTCATTTTGGATGACTGGTAGAGTTACTGCTTCTAGACCTGCTGGTTGCTGGTTTTAGCCCAGAATGGGACAAATGACCTTTCAGTGGTTCCGGTAAAACTTATAAACACATAAAACGGCAACACTGTACATAGTACACTGAGATTCTTCCTCTCTGGTTCTCTACCCATTTTGGGTAGATGATCATATAAAATATTCCTATACTAAAATCAACTTAGCTCCACCACCCCCCTTTCATATCTTTTACCCATCCTCCAATCCTATTCCTATCTTTATCTGTCCCAAGCACATTTAATTTTCCTTACAGTGCTGACTTCCACTACCTCTAGAGGGAGGACCATTCCAGGAATTGTCATCTTCCTCTTTGGTTCTTTCATGTCTCTTGCTTAACCCAACACCAGGCCCCCCTTCCATGTCTTACCACCTTGTTCTGCAATAATCCAAACAGCCACCGAGGTAATGAGGCTATTCTCCGAACAGCTGGCCGCCCTCTCATCACTGATGTTATGGCTGAACCATGGCCACTCTGTGCACGTTATCCCCAGCCTTCTTGGGAATGTCTTATTGGCTTGTATACTCCTCTCTGTAGCCCTCTAGTGGGCAAACCCTCAAGCCCCTGCCCTCATTTCTTCAATCTGTTACCCACACCTCTCTTTACCACTGCTGTGTGTCTGACCCAGGCATATTGAAATTCTGTCACCTACCTCTGCCGTTAGGCTATTCATCTACCACCCTCTCAGTAAATAAACAGTTTCTGAGCTATATTGCTTTTTGTAGAGGCATCACTCAACTGTTAATGAAACCAGCCGAGGTGGAGGAAAAAAATCTCAAGATGTCAACACGACCCTATGAGGTGGTGCAATTTTGTGTGCATTAACTCATTCACTTTAGTGATTACAGGGACATAGTTTTGTGCATGGTAAATCTTTATTTGCATGCTCAATATTTAAATACGCAATTGCACAATGTTTTTGTGAGATTGCACAGGAGAGGGGGTAACATTTAAATGGCCAATGTGAGTGCTTAATGATCAGCGCATGTGTTAATGCATGCAAAAACAGTTTCTGCACATAATAATCCTAGCGCACTCTAATAATTTGGCCCCTACACGTGACAGTCACTGGTAGTCAATATAGCTGGTGAATCTTATGAAGTCAGATAATTCCAGTAGTCATGATTCCTTTTTTTGGATATTTAACCTTTTCTCCTTGGATGTAAATTTAAATAATGTAGTCATAAAGAAGGATAAGTCCTTGGAGATTCAGAAAGCCTAAAAGACTGATATTTTTCACACTTTCAAGTATCTCGGCAGCTCAACGCTGCATTCCTAGAGATTAGAATCTTGTTTATACACAGGTCTGGTGGTTGCAATATAAGCAGAGCACTGCTGTCTTTTTGTAAGATAAATGGCTTCCTTAGCTGTGATATGAAATTCTAACTAGTTTAGCTTTGACCTCTCTATGAGAAAAGACTGCCAACGGAGGAATAGTAGATGCGGTGATTTTGTGACACTGATCTACATTCTGCTAGAGATTGTAATCAAACCAAGAAGCCTATTATACTAAGAATTTCAGAATCAATATTTTTCACGTCCAACAAGGCCATTTGATGTTATGATCACCACATATTTGTTTTATTACAGATATTAGGTGGGACGGTGATAAATCATAGGGAGGATAATTTTCAAACAAATGCACATGCAGTAATTACACGCGAATAAGGGGTAACCATGTGTTATTATTTCTACCGCACAGAAATGTGTCCACTCAAATCTGCCGTTAAACTAAAATGCTCTTGAAAATAGCTTTGTTTATGGGGGATACCTATTGTAAAATGAGGCCTTTTCACCAGAAGGCAGCACAGTACCAGGAAAGGGCATTAGGAGATGGAGAGAGGAGGGATGGAAGATGAGGGATCAGGACTGTATTTTTGCTATTAGACATAGCAGGCCTGTGCCTAAGGGTGCCACACCACTGCTGCTTCCCCTCTGTCCCGCACTCTGCCCAGCCAGTCTTTGCCCTCCTCCGGAAGCAGCAGGGTTAGACTTGGAGGGTGCCACCCACGCACCACCCCACCCATGACTCATGTTAGTGGATAGGGTGAAAATAAAGAACCGTGGTAACTGCCACTTTATGAGAGCCTGACGATAGAAGACATTCAACATGGGGGGGGCATATGAGCCAGTGATCAGTCGCAGATCCTGCATCGGCCACATCCCGTCCCTTTCACAAGGGTTTCCCATTAGCAGGGAAAGCCATGAGAAGCGCGTGGCCAGTCCAGGGCCTGCGAACATGCACCAGCTCGCAGGCCCCACACTAAATTACTTCTTTCATCTGTGATGCAGCAAGGGGTGAGGAGAGGCGAGCAAGCAGCCAGAGGGAGAAAGCCCAGGGGGAAAGGCAAAGCAGAGAGGCTTCGGGGAGGAGGATGCAGCAGCAGAAGAGAGAGGACTCCCCTCACTGCCTAAAGAGCAACACAGCTGTAAATCCAGCCCTGGCCACTATATGCATTCTGGTGGTCACACACAAATGTTACAGCTGCAACATCCATTCATATTAGTTTTAACTAAGTATCCCAAAGAAGCCTCAGGTATGAGGAGAAGGCAGACTGTTCCACCGTCCTGGCTAAGGTGAAGAGTAAAGAAGAGAGCCCAAGACTTTCACAATAAGTCAAAGGGAAAGAAGATCATACTTAAAGAGACTTCTCTTCCACAGTCCTCTCCCCTTCCCCCCCGCCCCAACTCTGTGTGCTGTCACATGTCACTGTGGCGGAGGCTCCCTCCCCCCAAACACGCAGGCATTTACAGGAAGAGCTAGCAATGCCGCAAACCACAGGCTAGCTCTTATCAAACCAATATATCCCATGAGAACAGCTGCTGGGCTTAAACCAGGATTTCTCCCACTGTGTCCAGGTCTTTCGCACAGTGAGTTAGCAGAGAAAGTTCAAAACAGAAAAGGGGTGGGGGGAGCACCGAGGGTCTCGTCACTTTTCCTCCTGGTGGGGGGGGGGGGGGTGTGTGTTTAAGGACAGTGTTTTACATTGCTGTATTTGGCCTTGTCTAGTTTGGTTTTATATTTGATGCCTTTGTTTATTTGTGATATTCTATATTTATTTATTTGTTAGCCATATTTTTAGGACAAGCAGATCAGAAATGTTTGAAATAAAAATCGGTGGAAAAAAACCAAAATGTTGCATCTGTTAAAAAAAAAAGGCTCCCAAAGTTATATAAGTAACACACAGAGTATCAGGCCCGAGCACTCAAAATAACAATGTATTTATCCAAACAAGCATTAGTTATTAATGTCTCAGCAGAGAAAGAGCCCTAGTTCTTCCATACCTTTACGAGGCCTCCTTGCTTTGTAAGATATCCTTCCTTTGTGCCCAACTGTAAAGAAATGAGAGAAGGGAGATGGCAGTCAATGTCCCCAAATACAGGATCCCCTCTTTCCTCCCTTTTCCTATGACCTTAACTGGCTAATTAAGTGGTTCTCTGGCCACACATGTGCAAATATAATCTCATGAATATTTTTTTAGTGAATATCCTGAAAATCAGAGCTTCTTTGCAGCCCATGAGGGCCAGGAATGTCACAACACACTAATGTCTCACAGCGTGAGCTATAGAAGGGACTACTCCTCACATGAACATTTTCAGATGAAGGGGCCTGCTTATTAACAGTTCGATCCCATGGTATGTCTATGGGAGAAATGCTTAGTAAACATGGTCCAAAGACATTAATAGGTGAATTTTCAAAGGAGTTATGCAAGTAAATGTAACAAACTAAGGCCTGGATTTATCAAAATGTGGTAAATATTTTGAAAATTATATCACCAAATTTACCACATACAATTGCAGCTGCTTTATGCGTGCAAAACATTTTTGGGAAAATATGCAAGCATGCGTTTGAAGTTTCAAATGCATAGGTACAAATGCAAACCCCTCCCCTGATCCACCCTCGGGAAATCATGGATCACCTTTTTTCAAATGTTTCCTTTTAAGGGATACATGACCGGGTACCCATGCTTGCTTTATAAACTATGAAATGGAATGAGATATTTCAGGCCGGGCTATAAGAAAAGCAATGGTTAAATCAAATTAGTTTTATGACCTGAGCACTTTGGTGCACGGATAGAAATTTATTTGCAACACGCCCTATTATCATGTAAAGAACTGCAAACAAAGTTGTATATTATCTGATTTCAGTCCTCGGGAAAAAACGTTGGTTTTCTCATTAATGAAACAACTTCTCATTTCAGGTTTTCTAGACTATTCATTGTGCCGACATTTCACACAGCAGAGTATCTATGCGTTTACTGGCGGTGCCTCCCCCGAAGTGGCAATCATTGATACATGAGGCCGGATTTAAAATCACCTATAAGCAATGGGGGGAGAGGTTTGTCCGTATCTACTGCCCAATACTTCTCCCCTCCCCCTCAGGAGCAATTCCTCACCCCCACCTCTATACTGCAGCTGTGGGTCCCACAACAGAAGCAGCAGCAAGCAGATCCATGAAATTCAGCTCTGGGCCTCCTGTAACCCTTGCACGCTCACCTGCCCTGTGTCATGTAAGGGGAGGAGGTGGGGTGTCACAGGGCCCGCAACCACGGCATGGAGGTAAGGGGGGGATATATCACAAGAGGCAGTAGGCCTGGATTTAAGCCTGCATTGGCGGCAACCACACTCCGTCACCTCTAAAAATGTGGTGCTGGAGGCAGCTGCCTACATTACCTAAGGCCTAAATCTGGACTTGTTGACACATATGTAGACGACCTACCATTTATGTCTAGAATTCCAAAAAAACTGTCTCACAGCTCTCTTTGACTAGTTTATGGCAACTGCAGGGGAACAGTGACTCACCGAGGGAGCGGTAGGGATGAGGTCACTCTCCGTCCGCCCCGTCTGCATGGCTGTGTGAACACGGACTGATTCGTAGATAGATGGCTCCTCTACTGTTCGAGGATAGGGATGCTTCAGCACAATAAGAGTCCCTGGAAAACATAATCCCGACACTGGAAAAACGTAGTTTCTTGGGGAATTTATTTTAAAATGTCTTATTTTCATCCACGTGGTACAAAATAATCTTAGAAAATATTGTCATAATATTAGACATGTTTGCCTGCACGGCCTATATTAATGTAACACAAACCAATGTTAATGCTCAACAATGTAAATGCCAGTAAAATGTAATATTTTCCATTAAAAAAAGCACAGGAAAGCACTATCAAAGTCACAGGATAGGAGGCAATGTCCTGTTGTGGATTAGTAATTGGCTAAAGGATAGGAAACAAAAAAAAAACGACTGAATAGTCATTTCTCTCAATGAAGAAAGGTAAATAGCGGGAACTGCTTTTCCTCTTTCTTACCTTAATAATGCCTTCTAAAATGCAAAGGGAAGGTTCGGGTATTCCCCCCGCCCCCCAATAGCCCCCTTCCTGGGCAGCAGCTTATTCCATTTTATATGCCTGCTGGACCAGCACTGGTTGAAACTGAAGGCTCCTTTGAGAGAACGGGTGAGGGAGCACCTGACTCACCAGGAGAAGTATCGCTCAGTCCCGGGGACCTTCGGCTTCTTCCCGCGGAGAAATCAGCCAATCCACCTCCTTCTGAGGCACACAATGATGTCTTGGCACTTCCTCCGTCGGTGGGGCCCCTAGATGGAGTGGCACCGGAGCAGTTTCTCCCATCAACACTGTCTGGTGAAGCCGGGAGGGAGAGTTTTGTGGTCCACCCGTCTCCCTTACCGATGCTGGCTCTGTCATCAAGTTTACAGGGATCGATGGGCAATTCAGCACTGATTTCACAGCCTTTCTCTGGTGAGTCCAGCAAGCCATCAGTGGTAACTTTGGACAACAACTGGACTCTTTTAGAAGGCCTTGGTAGATCCCTTAAGGACTCCAACAATAAAATTGACCTTTTAACTTCTTTGTCTTCGAAGACTGAATGTGACTCCCAATTTGTGGACATTCAGGGAAAGCTGGCTAATGCCGAAAATAAGATCAAGGACTTACAAATCTTTAATGCGGCAGTTGTTAAGGACTCAAATATTCTGTCCCAACATGTGGAATATTTGGAAATCAAGCCAGGCACCTTAATCTATTATTTCTCAATTTTCCCAAACTATTTGGAGAGTCACCACTTACCACACTTAATAAATACTTTATAGACATATTGCAGTTTGATTCTGGGAAAATTCCTTCCGTTAATAAAGCTGGTTTTTTTCCTTCAAATTGCGGAGGGAGTGGCCAGAATCCCCAACACGTTTCCTTTAGTGTTGCTGATAATTTGTCAGAACTTCTAGAAAGTTCTGGGATTGAGGTGGCTGAGTGCTCTATTTTGTTAGTTTCCTTTATTTATGAGCAAGATGTTAATGAGGTAATGAGCATATTTTTTAGGCATGTTTCTTCTACTTTTCTGGGTCCGATGATTCGTATATTTCCTGACTTTGCTTGGTCTACGCAGGAGCGGCGGAAAAGTTTTATTGCCTTAAGCTCCAAAGTTACTTCTATGGGTTATTCCTTTGATTTATGCTATCCTTGTAGGTATATTGTTAAGGATCGAGATATCTGCTTTGTTTTTTTAACTTCCTGATCAACTAAGGTCCTTCTTAGAATCCAGAAGTGTGCCAATATCTCCTGATGGCCCTTAGTAGGAAGCTATAAATATATATAGACCTATTATTTTGAGTACTTTGTAACACGTTAAGTCAATTGCTTTGTGGATTATGTCTTGTATTCTCCTATAAATACTGGGTTCTCTCTTCAATTGTTTTTCTTTATGGAGATGTTAGAATATGATATATCTTTCTTTTCTTTTTTTTCAATAATGGTTTTTTTTCTTTACTGTCAATGTAGTACATTCTTTGTATCTTTTCTGTGTGCAATGCATTGTCTTTGTATATAATTAATAAAAAAAAAAAAGAAAGGTAAATAGTAGTAGTGTGCTCCAGGGACCTGTTCTGGGACCAGTGCTTTTTAATGTATTTATAAATGATCTGGAAAATGAAGCAAAGAATGAGATGATTAAATTCATATGTGATACAAAATTATTCAGTTATTAGATCAAAAGCCAATTGTGATGTATTACAAGAGGATCTTGTAAAAGACTGAAGGATTTGGGCGTCTAAATGACAGATGAAATTTAATGTGGACAAGTGCAAAGTGATGCATATAGGGAAGAAAAATCCAAACTATAGCTATACGATGTTGGGTTCTGCATTGGCATCACTACTTGGGAAAAGGATCTTGGAATCATTGTGGACAATACTTTGAAATCTTCAGCTCTGCACGGGGGTCAACAAAGAAAATAGATTGTTAGGAATTAGGTAATGAATGAAAACTAAAACAGAAGGAACATAATGCATCTGTATAGATCCATAATACAACTGCACATTGAGTATTATGCGCAGTTATGATCACCCCATCATAAAAAAAGCTATAATGGAACTAGAGAAGTTACAGAGAAGGGCGACCAAAATGATAAACAGCATGGAATGGCGCTCCTATGAGGAACAGCTAAACAGGTTAGAGCTCTTCAGCCTGGAGAAGAGACGACTGAGGGGAGATATGAGAGAAATCTATAAAGTCATGAGCGGGACGGAATGGGTAAACAGGGAATGGTTATTTATTCTTTCCAATAGTACTAGGACTAGGGGACAGTAATCTATGAAGCTAAAAAGTAGCACATTTAAACCAAAATCAGAGAAAGTATTTTTTCACCCAGCACACAATTAAACTGTGGGATTTTCTGCCACAGGATGTGGTGAAAGCAGTTAGCAAAGCTGAGTTTTAAAAAGAGGTTTAGAGAAATCTCAGGAGGAAAAATCCATAAATGATTATTAGCCATTTAGACATGGGATAGTCACTGCTTATTCCTGGTTATAAGCCAGAAGGAATACAGTAGATCTGTTGTTTGGGATCCTGTCAGGTACTTGTGACCTGGATTGCCCAGTGTCAGACATAGGATGCTGGACTCGATGGACCTTTGTTCTAACCCAGTAACATTTCTTATGTTAAAAATATTGTTACAACTCATATCTGCTGTTTTACAGTACGGAGGTTGTGGCGGGGATCGGATATCATCCATTTTGGAAGAGTTACATTTATTTATTTATTTATTTTTAGATTTTTATATACCGGTGTTCCTGTATTAAAACACAGATCACATCGGTTTACATTGAAACATAAAAATTATGCCAAGAGGCGGTACATATAACAAGGTTATAGAACTTGGAAAACATGGAAAACAGATTCGAATAATAACACTGATAAAGTTGTAAAGTCTCTGAGAAATCAAATCATAAAATAAGGCGTAATTGTCTAAGATAAATGTGATCTGCAAAAGGGATTGCGATGGTGAGAAAATCTTGATAGCTGGAGGTAAAAAATAATCAAAGTTCTGGAAAAGCTTGGCTAAACAGCCAGGTTTTAATTTTCTTTTTGAAGGACGCGAAGCAGATCTCAAGGCGGATGTCTGGCGGGAGCATGTTCCATTGGACGGGTCCTGCTAAAGAAATGGTACGTTTCTGATGTAAGGATATCGTTGAAGGAACATAGAGTGTGCCTTTATAAGCTCCTCTGATAGGTCTAGTTGAAGAGTGAAAACGTAGTTGGGTGCTTAAGTGGAGTGGGGATATGTTGTAAATAGATTTATGAACATTTCACTTGTTTCTCTCACATTTACAGTATATATATATATATATATATATATATATATACACACACATAATTATTTTAAGTGCAGAAGTTTTACTAGCTCATATCACATTTTATTAGCTCTGGGTCATGAACTTCCTTTTTGGGGTGGAAGGGGTAAGGGTGGGGGGGGACGACGACCAGGATACAGTCACTGTATCCTGCCACCATGCTTAACCTTTAGGCTATCAATTACACAACTAGCAAAGACTTTCTCCTGCCAAGGTCAGCATGTGAGATCAAAGGAGGCAGCGGGACAGCTCCCGGAGGAGGAAGTGCAGGATGCAGGAAATGTCAGGATCTGGCTTCATTGGTCTCTCGGGGCTCAAGCCAGTTGTCCGTGTTCCCATTTCAAGCATTGCTTTTAACTTTGAGCTGTGATAAAATAAGGAAAGCATTTTTAAAGAGGTGATCGGGAGGCCCGAGTAAGAGCGCACGTTGGTTCTGAGGTCAGAACTTGTATGGCTATTTGGTGAAAGGACGATGCCTGCTGTGAGACCCAAAACAATGCCGAGTATTAAATATTGTGACAGTGAGCCTGCAAGCAGTGGGCGAATCCGGCTACAGGTTGCAATAGTGTTTTGTCTGTAGAGAATGAAATTCATCGGGTCAGTTCTGGAGCGGCGCCTTTTCCGAACCCTTTCCCGGTGTCAATGGTTTAGCTTTAATGGAAGCTTGAAAAGGAAACATAAAATTAATATTTCAGGGGACAAGCTGATCATTAAACACATCTCAGGGGCATTAACTTCCAAGAGGTATTGAGAACTCTCTTGTAGAAATGGCTCCTGAATGTTCTGAGGTTTGGGTTTCTTGACTCACAGTTTCCTCCTGCTCCTTTGGGTTTTCAGCTCGGTGGGAAATCAGGATTGGGATCGGATGCCATGAGCCTTCATTCACAACCACCCAGGGATATATTTTTTTTTACCCCCATTTTATATCCCCTCCCAGCTCATTTGGCTCAGTCATTACAGCAACAGTGCTTGGCCGGGGCCATGCATCAGGGCTCCTTCTGAATCACCGCAACCACTGGCCCCCAAATCCAGCTACCGGCTGCCACCACTGTGTAATCGCTATGATTCCTTCCTCCCAGCAGCTATGAGCGCGACCTCTGCAGCATCCTCGATCCCCAAGATCTGAGCTGGTAAGCAAACTGAGGTCCCTTTACGTGGCGGCAACCCAGTGCGGTATCTGACCCATGAGGCCAGCCCCTGAACATTTTAAGGACAGAAAATAGTCAAGAGACTTTCCATTGGGAAACAGAACTATTCAAGGTGGTCAAAATGAAGGCAAAAAGGGAGTGAGAAGTAAAGGGGATGCAAGGTGGGGGGGGGGGGGCATTTTTCTCGTGACTGCTCCCCAACACGGCTGGAGGATAGAAAAGGACATTCAGATTTCATATCAGGTATTTGTTTAATTACTCATACTTTCATAAAAAGCACCCAAAACAAGGTACAAAATAAATAAAAAAAAAAATTACACTACAAACAATATTCATACAACAGAACAATACATACTACAAAAAATCACAAGCACCTCATACACCTCAACAATCCCTCCCTTCCCCCAGCAAGGGACACTCTCTAACAAGGGACTAATCGGCGTCCCACCCTAACTCACATGAGGCTCATTAGGTCCCAGCCTCCCTCAATATCTCAGCTCAACCTATCAAGACCTGGAGCCTCACTATCTAAAAACAGCCTTCTCAACCAAACAGAGCCTGACTTGCCACTGGTCTAGAACCCAAACAACCATGCTTTTAACTGGCATCTAAAAGGCAGCAAATTACCATACTTAATTGCCTACAATGATGAGGCAACTTCTTCCAAAGGAAGGGCACTGCCCTACAAAAAAATTGTTTCCTAGGGATGGCTAAAAGTACATCTCTTGGAAAGAGTACATGCAGCAATATCTCAGCCTGAGAATTGTAAAGCTGGAGTGGGCATACGGTCGTGAATTCTTAAGAAAGGGCAATCGGGAGAAATTAGACATAATTTCCTATTTTGTTTCATTTCATTTTTCAAAGCGAAACAATTGAAAATCCGATGAAACTTTGTAGGTTTTCACATTTTGTTTTGAAAACAAAATTGATCCATTGGGCCTCGGCCCAGGCCCGAAGCTGGGACCTCAGCTAAGGAATACATACCAAGACCCAAAGCAAGGGCCTCAGCTTAGGCCATAGCATGATACCGGGGCCTCGACCTATGCCTAAGCCACAGCCCAATGCACGAACCGCAGCCTAGGACCAAGCACGATGCAAGTGTCTCGGCTGAGGCCCAGGCCTAATACTGGGGCCTTGACTGAAACCTCAAAAATATTAAAAACTTACCTGTTCTGGGGATCCAGCTTCACGGACCAGGCCCAGGCCCAACTCCTGGGCCTCGGCCCATGCCCAGGCCCAACACTGGGTCGCAACCTGGAGGCAGGGTCCCAATGCCTGGGCCTGGGCCTAGGCCAGGGCCCGAGCTCAGGCCCGATGCCATGACCCAGTATGGAGACCAGGTCCTAACGCCTGGGCCCTTGGCTGGAGCCCAGGTCTGACACAGGATCCTATACCGAAGCCTTGGCCTAGTTCCAGGCCCAGGCCTGATGCTGCAACACGACCCAGAGGCCAGGTTCCAATGCCGGGACCTCAGCCTGAACCCAGGCCCAAAGCCACGATCTGGCTCGGGGGCTAGGTCCCAATGCTTGGGCCTCGGCCCAGGGTCAGGACCATTCCTCGCAGCACAGGAGTTCCTTTTCTTTGTTTTCTTTCTTTGGCGCTTGAAAGCCAAATGATGCCATCCCACCCAATGAATTCTATATCTTAAATAAGCTGGCCTAAGTCCCCAAATGAGTTTAAACATAATAATCAAAACCTTAAACTCAGTTCTTGCCTTAACCGGTAACCAGTGAAGGCTAGCCAAAATCTGGGAAATATGCTCATGGGAATCACTCCTGATTAGCAGAACTATAAAAAATTAGAGAGCGCTGGGTTTCAGTAAAAGCTAAGGGGCAGATTTTAAAAGATATGCGCGTGGCACGTACAAATGTACGCCCAATTTTATAAAATGCGCGCGCACCCGCACACATGTTATTAAATCAGGGATCGGCATGCGCAATGGGGTGCGCACTAGTGCACCTTGCACGCGCCGAGCCCTCGGGCAGACCAGCTGGCTTTCCCCGTTCCTTCCCCCCCACCTTCCTCTCCCTTCCCCTACCTGTCCTGCCCCCCAGCCCGAACCCCCCCCCGCCCCCCGTACCTTTATTTCACAAGTTACGCCTGCCAGAGGCGTAACTTGCACACTCCGGCCAAATGCCGGCGCGCAATCCCCTGGCCCAGTGGCCATGGAGAGGCCTCTGGCCATGCCCCCGCCCTGCCCCGGACCACTCATTTTTTCAAGCCCCGGGACTTTATGTGCGCCGCCGGGCCTTTTGAAAATAGGCCCGGCGCGCGTAGGGCTTTGAAAATCTGCCCCTAAGGAGCCATTCTTTTGGTTATATTTATGTTTTCTACTCAGGCTAAAGCATCACACGTTTTGCGTAAGATTGTCAGTTGAAACAGAAGTGGAATCAGACAGCAGCATGCTCAAAAAACGAAGACAAGCAGACCTGCGGATGTTAAAATCTTCTCAGCTTTTGTTACCATGGCCAAGTGTCTCAGGGAAAGGAGACAATGGTTGGGGGAGGGCACTCTGGCATTTTTATATGAACTTAAAACGTTGATGAGGTGTCACTTTGAGAGTCTTGTTTTTTCCTGCGTTCATGTGGAAAGAGACCACAATAAATCAGCAACACAAAAAGTGCATGGGGCTGGAAGAGACATTTTCCACTTGGTCTCACAGAACTGGAGTGACCACAAACATTTATCATCTCCATCCACACCTCCGAAAACAATTTTTTCTACAAAGTTGGAAAAAGGAATAAAAAAAAAACCCCATAACAAATCATATTCCCATTTGCCGCTTTTATTAATCAGTAAAAGAAGAATATAAAAATAAATTAACACAATCCAGAGGCGTCTGTAAAAGGCACCACGTTGGTTTACTGGGGAATATTACAATGGAAGTTTGGTGCTGAGATGCCTTTGGGACTGATATACCAGAGGAATGAGGATTTGGGAGTTTCACCTACTGCGCAAATGTGGAAAACTATATGGCTAAATGCACACCTCAGCTCCAAGTGCCAACACCATGTAGAGTTGATGGTTAGATACTTCATCGATCTTACAGAACGCCTCTGTGTATCACTCTAGGTCAGGGGTGGGCAATTCCGGTCCTCGAGGGCTGCAAACCGGTCGGGTTTTCAGGATATCTCTAATGAATATGCACGAGAGAGATTTGCATGCACTCTGCCTCAGTCGTATGTAAATCGTTTTCATGCATATTCATTAGGGATATCCTGAAAACCCGACCGGTTTGCAGCCCTCGAGGACCGGAATTGCCCACCCCTGCTCTAGGATGTTCTCTACGTATAGCCCAATATGTTAGACAGGGTGTGGGGAAAGGAGCTCCTATCTACACGTGTGCTGGCATTGTGTGGGGATCAGGCGGTTTTGGAGCAGAAGAAACTGCAGATATAATTTGCCTGCCAATTTATCTTGTGCTTATTACTCGCCTCTTAGGGCAGTGGGAGGGATCTTTGGTGCCTCGAAAGTTCAGGCGTTTGGACACTCACCTGCTGCTGGCAGCACGCTTTACCACTGCAACCTTTTGGAAGCGAAATCCATGTACAGGGCACTGGCAGGAGCAGGTGTGGAATACTGCAGATATAGAAAGGCTTAGATATACACAGAGGCATGAGCAATTTAAGTACAATGCAATCTGGGATCCATATTGCAAATACATTGCGGAACAGAGCAGGTGATTTCCTATACTGTAACAGTGTTGCCTATGCTTTGCATTGTGGGGAAAATGCTTAGTCATTATTCTACTGGATTGTAGCCTACCTAACTGGATGTGACTGATTCGTATTGAGCTCCTGTATAACGTTTATGAACGCGCTATGGGGCGGATTTTAAAAGGGTTACATGCCGAGCCTATTTTGCATAGGCCCAGTGACGCGCGCAAGACCCGGGACGCGCGTATGTCCCGGAGCTTTGTGAAAGGGGTGGGGCGGGGGCGGGGGCGGGACCGAGGCCTCCGGCAGCTGGCTGGCGCGCACAAGTTACGTCTGCCAGAGGCAGGCGTAAATAACAAAATAAAGGTGTGGGGGGGGGGGATTTAGGTAGGGCTGGGGGGCGGGTTAGATAGTGGAAGTGAGGGGAAGGTGGGGTGGCGGAAGGAAAGTTCCCTCTAAGGCCGCTCCAATTTCGGAGCGGCCGATTTCGGAGCGGCCTCGGAGGGAACGGGGAAATCCATCAGGGCTCCCCTAGGGCTCGGCGCGCGCAAGGTGCACAAGTGTGCACCCCCTTGCGCACGCTGACCCCGGATTTTATAACATGCGTGCGGCTGCGCGCGCCAGGTACTTGAATCCTGGATTAGCTGTTGTTGGAAACATGATGCTGGGCTTGACAGAGCCTGGGTCTGGCCCAGTATGGCAACTTCTCTTGTTCATAAGCAGAAAGAGTTATTTTGGCCAGGTTTCCAATATTCTTTTTTTAGATATACACATTGGCCGGATTTTAAAACTTACACACGTAAACCCCCGGGACGCGTGTAAGTCCTGGGGCTAACCAAAGGGGCAGTCCGGGGAGGTGGCTAGAGGCGCCCGCACAACGGCCATTTGCCGCTGTGCCGGGGCATCGTGCACCGGCAGGTTGCCGGTGCGTGCAACTTGCTCCTGCTCAGAAGCAGGAGCAAACAGTAAGATAATAAAATTGGGGGTATTTAGGATAGGGATTGGGGGAGGGCAGGATAGGGGAAGGGAAAAGGGGAAGGGAGGGTAGGCTAGGCGGTTGGGAAGTTCCCTCCCAGTCCGCTGCTTAATTGGAGCGGACTGGGAGGGAACTGGGGAAGGCCCCGATGCCATTGCGCACATGTTATAAAATCGCACGTCCATGTGTGCATGCTGGGTAGCACGCACACATGGATGCGCGCATGTAACGTTTTAAAATCTACCCCATTACTCTTAGAATCAGGATTTGCACCACGCTGCTTTGCATGGGGTTGGGAGAGGGAAAAGGAGGAGGGAAGAGTTAAAAGAGCTAACTTCTCTAATTGAATCTGCTGTGTGGTGCGTGGGAGGAACACATGCTTCCTGATGACATTCAGTCTAAGCTGCGTGGGACAGTGTTCAAACAAACGGTGATTTACAATATGACATGTCTAAAATTAGAGTGATACATGCCGAGCCCCTCTTCAGCTGCTGCAGGAATTTCTAATCAAAATACCAATTTTTTAATAAAAGAATTTGAACAAATTAAGAAAATGCAAGTGCTTTCAGACTAACTAACATACAATATTGGCAACCATCTGCTAAGCCAGAGGTTCTCAACCCAGGCTCGGACTATATCCGCCCAGTCAGGTTTTCAGGACATCCACAATGAGTATGCATGAGACAGATAAGCAGGTACTGCCTCCATTGTATGAAAATGTATCTCATGCCTATTCATTGTGGATATTCTGATAAACTGACTAGCTTGGTGTGTCCAAGGACAGGACTGAGAACCCCCTGTATTAGACACGAATGCCAGATCTAAGTTTTAGGCAAAAGCAGGCCCATAAAAGTACAGAAAGCAAAGCCCTACAAGTCAGCTCATAACAAATTTTGAAACAGTGCAACTTTTGCCCAAGGATTTAAATTTGCTGCAGCCTCTCAAAGGGAAAAATTAATCCACGTCACAAATCTGGCAAACAGAAGAGTCTGAAAAAATATAACACTGTGGGCCTTTGGCCAAACTCTTAATTTAGGCACTTTTGGAAAAAAGGCAATAAACATTTACAAAAGCATTAAACAACACTAACTAACCCCAAAGCAAAGAGAAGGAAATGCTTTGTTGTAGCACACGTGAACTGCTTCAAGGTGTTTGTAGTCCTCAACGTTTCCAAATTCCTGAGCTACCTCCATTTCCACACATCAGGCAACATTTGGCCCTTAGCATCTCATCTTCAGCTGCAAAAATAGAAATTCAGGGTCGATTCTCCAACCATCTCTGGAAGATTATGCTGCCACCTCTTTCTGCATTTGTGTCATTTTTCATTCCTCTGTGGATGATCCTGCACAAACCCCAGCATCTGTCCTGTGAGTGGATGCGCAATCTTAGTCCCACTCTCTGAATCCATGGATAAACCTCTAGGATGAGTAAAGGCTTGCACCAATCTGTCTTTTCTTCCTAACTTCAGCAAGAAGACTTCCCTAACTCCAGTGTGTGTTGTGCGTCCCGAACGTGTGGGTGCCGCGACCGGGCCTGCTCACCTGGCATTACCGTCCACTAGTGCAAGCTTACCCACTGCCACTAACCCCTGGCGTCCCTGTCGCTCACTGTGGCCTCCCTCGGAGTCTCCATCGCTACAGGCTTCACAGCAGAGCTCCCGTCGGGGCTCCGCGTCCTTGGCCGGCTCGTCCCCGCCCCTAGGTGCGCGTGCGGACGACATCACCATTCTTAAAGAGCCCAGCGCGGGAATCCTTCGGGAGGCACGCCACGATGACATCAACAGCCTTCCATATATAAGGCAAGGCTCAAACCCCCGATCCATGCCTTGGCAATCGGATCGACACAGATTGTGTAGTGAGTTTGCTTTCGTGTTAATGCGTCTCCTGTTCCAGTGTCTCCCGTTCCAGCATCTCCTGCTTCCGTATTCTTCTCAGATAGTACCTATCTGGACTGACTTCTTGGTACTGACCTCTGCCTGCCTGGCCATTCTACTGTCTGCCGCCTGGAACCAACCCTCGCTTGTCACGACTACGCACAGACTGACTCTGGTAGTGACCCCCGCTTTGGCTGGCCTCTCTTGGACTGATGTTCTGGCATTGACCCTCGTGCTTCACTTGGACACTCTCTTCCGGCCCCCGGTGACCTTCGGACCTACGCACTTGGATAACAACCGTGGCTTTCACGTGGCTGGACCTGCAGGTGCTGCCTGCCTCTTCCGGAGGACCTCTCTGAACTGTTGCCTTCCCGATGTCTCCGGAGCTTCCGGTTCTGGTCTAGTCCACGCGCTCTGCATCAGCCACACACCCTTGCTCGTGTTGGGCACACCTCTCCGATACCTCTCTGGAAGACCACCGGAGGCTCACCTATGTCCAGGCGGTCCAGGTACCCAAGGGCTCAACCTGCGGAAACCCCGGACTGTTATTGGTGAAGCTCCAGCTAGCCTCTTTCTCCTTGTGTGCTCCGCCTCCTGGTGGCAGGCGTTCTCTGGGTCCGACCAGAGGGCCGTACCAATCTTGCACTAGGCCAAGAGTCCATCTCCAGCACAACAATGTGTTTCCAAAGGTGTGCAAATTTCTTTCTTTTGATCTCTTTTGCAAAGCAGTCACAACAGTGACCCTGTTGAAAGAAACCACAAAATTCACAAGCACAAAAGATATGGTATGGTGAACCAGACAAAAGGTCCATTGAGCCCTGCATTCTGTCTCCCACAGTGGCCAAACTGAGTCACAAGTACCCAGCAGATCCCAATGTAGAGAGATCCTGTTGGATCCCTACTAAAAACATATAGAATATACCATTTGTGTGGGGAGGAAACTAGTATCAATGTGGGAAGGTAAATTTCCCCCATAGGGGAGAGCACCTGTGGTGTGTTCCTGAGATAAATACTCAGACCACCATTTTATGTTGTGGATTTTCTGCTTCCCTCCCAGGGGCAGCATGCCATGGCTGACTCTTGATTTGGCTGTTGCTTAAGCATTCATTCCTCCATGAAGCCTTTTATTTTGCTTGGGAGTTTCTTTTCACCCTCCCTATCCATTTTATATTTGATTGTTGATTTATTTGAGTTCTGATGTACCCATTAAGGGGGACTTTGTCAAATGCCTTCTAAAAATCCAGACACACTATATTCACTGGCTCAACTTTATCCACCTGTTTATTAACACCTTAACAAAAATCTAGCAGATTAGAAAGACAAGACTTCCCTTTGCTAAAGCCATGTTGTTTGCCCCCATTAAGCCATGTTTATCCATATTATTAGTAATTTTGTTTTTAAGAAATCTTGTACTATGTTATGTTGCCAAGCATCAAAGTCTGGTTATAGTTTCTCAGATCACCCCAATAATCCTGTTTAAAACTGGCATTACTTTGGCCATCCTTCAGTCTTCAGCTATTGTGGCTCTTTTTAATCATAAGTTTAAAGTACTAGTAACAGATCTGCAATTTCATATTTGAATTCTTTCAGAACTCTAGAGTGAATACAATCCAGTCCTGATGATTTCTCACTCTGTAGTTTGTCAGTTTGCTGCATTATATCTTCCATTTACAAAGTAATTTGCTTCAGTTCCTCCGAATCATCACCATCAAAGAACATTTACAATGTGTCACGCCGCTGTGTAGTCGGTGGACCCTTGGGCCGAGACGAGGTTGGTGCTTTCTGAAGGAGGGCTTCCCACAGACCCTCGTCATCGGGAGGCAGACGCTGGAGATGGAGACCCAACCGGACCTTCACCTGTACCAGCCCTCGTTCCCCACAGGTTCAGCCCTTGGGTGCCAGGGCTGGCAGGACTTAGGAGCGGGTCTCCAGACGAAGACGGGTCAGAAGACGGGAGGCAAAAGCAGAGTCGAGCGTACCAGAGGTCGAGGCCGGTGGCAGGCAGGAGGATCCAAAGACGGGTCAGAGGTCAGGGCAGGCAGCAAGCGAGGCAGAATCCAGGAACGAGCCGAGTCAAAACCAGAGAAGCAAGCCGAGGGTACGAGGAAGCAGGAACACACGAAGACGGAGCAGGGAAACTCAGAGGCAGGAGCTGGAACACATGAAGACGGAGCAGGGAGACTCGGAGGCAGGAACTGGAACACATGAAGACGGAGCAGGGAGACTCAGAAGCAGGAACTGGAACACATGAAGACGGAGCAGGGAGACTCAGAGGCAGGAGCTGGAACACATGAAGACGGAGCAGGGAGACTCGGAGGCAGGAGCTGGAACACACTGAGGCAGGAACTGGAACACACAAAGGCAGGAAATGGAGCACACAAAGACAGAGCAGAGATGCAGAGCGAGCAGTAACTCAGGTGAGTGGGACCTGTTGCTGAGGCAAAGGTTGGGCAGCAGGAGCTGCCTTAAGTAGTGCTGGGGTTGATGATTACATCCGCAGCCGGCTGCCGTAACACAATGTGGGTATCTCCCAAACATCCTTCTTAGTAAAGACTGAAGCAAAGAATTAATTTAGTTTTTTTGCTATGGTCTTGTCATCCCTTTTACCTTTTTATCATCTATCACAGTGTTTCCCAACCTTTTCAAGCCCAAGGCACACCTACATTAACAAAAATACTGTGTAGCACACCATTCTCCATGGGGTAAATAGTGTGGGCATGGAGAGGACTCATATGAGTAAAAAGAAGAGCTAGGCAAGCACTTAAAAAGTCCCATCAGTCTCTTTCAAAGTTTAAAACAAAGGGAGAGAAAGGATGGAAACACACATCAACGTGCCACAATGTGCTAATTCCCTCCTATATGTGCAGGAGAAAGGAGAAGTTGGTGTGATGCGGGCAGTCAGACTTGTCAGTTACTTTACTTGCCATATGTGGCTGTCAGAGCTCCTCCACAGTTGCTGCTCCCAACACTCAAAATGAGACACTTTCAGTGCTCACTGCATGCTCGCCCTGTCTCATCAGCCCGGGGAAAAGACAGAGGCTGGAATGAAACTCAGGAGATGAAGAGGAGCTATTTGCACTGTGTGCACTGCACAAAGCAGGACTGGACTATCCATATCCTACATGTCGTCCATTAATTACCATATTCCAGGGCTCATGGGGTACTAGGATGAAGAATCATGCATGGTTATACGCGTTCTCAGAAAGGACCTCCTACACGCCTAAGAGCCGCTGCTAGTAACACTTGTTGTGAGTAGCTGACAGCATAGCCCAGGTGCTGGCCTGGAACTGAGCATTAGACAGTGGTGACTTTTCCGTGGTGCACCTGATCACCTCTGGAGGTATACCAGTGTGCCATGGCACACTAGTTGGAAACACTGATCTAGCAGTCCAAATGACTTCCTCATAGGTTTCTTACTTTAAATGTACTTGAAAAAAAACTATTAATTAGTTTTTGCCTATATGGCAAGTTTCTTTTCAAATTATTTCTTGGCCTGAGTTATTACTGGTTTTTATCTAACTTGGCAGAGCTTATTCTCTTTCCTGTTTTCTTTATTTGGATCTGCTTTCCATTTTCTGAAAGATATCCTTTTGGCTCTTTCACCTCACCACTTAATCGTGCTGGCAGTTATTTGGTCTTCCTTTGACTTTTTAAAATATGTGGTATTCATTTAATCTGGGCTTTCAATATAATATTTTTAAACAATTTCTATACTGCATGCAAATTTTTAACCTTAGAAAAAAAAATAAAGAGTGGTTACAAACTCATTTTATCATTGTCTCCCATTTTAAAGTTAAAATTCTACTATAATAATTTTACTTAATACCCTCCCTCCAGTAATTATGTCAAATTTGAAAGCATTATGATCACTATTGCTAATCAGTCCCACCCTATTACCCCTTACACCAGGTCCGGCATTCCACTGAGCAATATTTCTAAAACAGCTCACCTTGTCATTGTTTCCAGGACCAGCTTCTCCATGAAGCAGTTATTTATGGCATGTAACATTTTTACCTACATTCACCCAATCAATACTGTAGTAATTGAAATCTACCATTATTACTGTTTTGACAATTTTATTTGATTTTCTAACTTTGGTTAGCACGTGTGTCAGATTCTTCATCCTAACCAAGGGCTATACTTTTCCCCATCGCACATGTAATTTCTACCCATAAAGAGCCCACAGTGCATTTTGTTTCTTGCAGGAATTTTATCCTACTTGACGTTGTGCCATCCTTAACATATAATGCCACCCCTCAACCAATTTGATCTGTCCTGTCATGTGGATATAATTTGTACCTTGGTATCATTGTATCCTATTGGGTATCCTCCTTCCACCAGGTCACTGAGAAGCCTATAATGCCTATATCTTTAATAAGTGCCACATTTTCTATGTCTCCAAACTTATTTTTTAGACTTATGGAATTTACATACAGATAACATAGAACATGTTTTTATTTATAACCTGATTATTAGAAGTTGATACAGGTAATTATGAATGCTTCATATTTGTCTGCTCTTTAATTCCACCTGGGCTACTTCCACCTTTATCACAACTTATCGGAATATTCTAACTTTCCTATTATATCAGAATCCTTAGAAGATACCTCTTTATAAACCACTTGCTACTCAGTGACTGATAGCTTTCTCCTATGATTTAATTTAAAAGCTACTCTATCTCTTTTTTGAATGTTAGCAACAGCAGCCGGATTCCACCCTGGTTAAGGTAGAACCCATCCTCTCGCAATAGGCATTTTCTTTCCCAAAATGTTCCCCAGGTCCTATCAAATCTAAATCCCTTTTCCCAGCACCATCATTTCATCCATGCATTTAGAGCTCAGGCTGCATTTGGCATCCTGCATGTTGAACTAAATATAGCCTCCAGAACCTCCCTCCTGCCATTTCTTATGTTATTGGTATCCACATGTACATGACAGCTGGCTCCTCCTCCCCAGCACTCTAAAATCTTATCTAGATGATATGTGCAATGGCATAGCCATGGGGGGCCTGGGTGGGCCACAGCCCACCCACTTTGAGCTCAGGCTGACCCAATCAACATTGTTCAGCACCGAGGAGGCCAGAAACAAGGCTGGCTTAGAGTTCATCCCACCTAGCCCAAGAAAAGGAGGCCCGACGAAGGGACGTCACGGTGCTTATTCCACATGGCCCAAGAAGGAAGCCTGTCACAGCAAGAAGGCCCAGGAGAGTGTGAGAGCCCTGATAGAGTATGTGGGAGTGAGAAGTCTGTGGATGTACATGCATGAGAGAGAGCATAGGAGCGAGAAGCCTGTGTGTGTGTGTGTGTATGCATGAGAGACAGCATGGGAATGAGAAGCCTGGGTATATTTTGAGAGAGCGCATGGGAGTGAGAAGCCTGTATGTATGTGGGTGTGTGTATGCATGAGAGAGAGCATGGAGTGAGAAGCCATGTGTGTATGTGTGAGAGATTGCTTGGGAGTGAGATGCCTGTGTGTGTATGTGTGAGAAAGCATGGTAGAAAGAAACTTGTGTGTATATGTGTGAGAGAGAGCATAGGAATGATAAGCCTGTATGTCATGTGTGTGGGAAAGAAAGCATGTGGGAGTGAGTCTATATGTATTTTTGAGAGAGCATGTGGAGGGGAAAGCCTGTGTGTGTGTGAAAGAGAGTGAGAAAGAGTATGTGGGCATGGAGAGCCTGTGTGGGTGTGAGAGAGAGAAAGCATGTGGGTGTGAGATCCTGTGAATGTGTGAGAGAGCAAGCGTGTAGCAGTGGGAGCCTGCATGTGAAAGAGAGCATGTAAGAATGAGAGTGTGTGTGTGTGTGTGTGTGTGTGTGTGTGTGTGTGAATCTGCCTGTAAGACACAGCATATGAGAGGGAGAGCCTGTGTGAGAGTGGGAGTCTGGGTAAAAGAGTGTGTGGGAGTGAGAGTCTCTATGAGGGAGGAAGGAAAGAAGGCAGGAGAAGAGAGAAGAAACAGAATAAAAAAGAGACCTTGAAAAAGGAATTAGGAAAAAACAGACAAGGGGAAAAAAAGAGACTGTGACCAGCTGATTAGAAAAATAAGATCAGATAACAAAGGTAAAAAAAATGATTTTGACTTTCAGCAACTGAAATATGCCATCTTTGGAATGCGCATTTCTCATATATTTGTATTTTACTTTTTCTTAAGTATTCCACTTTTCATAGAGTCTGGTTTCTTGGGTTTTCCATTTCGATCTTGTCTGCGTGTTTCTGTTTCTAATTTATAGTTTCTTATTCTGTCTGTGTTGCGCACGTATGACAGAAGTGCAGTATTTCGGTTAGTGTGAAGTTTCTCTGTAGGGATTTGTAGCAGTCTGCCCAGCAGGTGGTGTATTAGTGTTCTAGGGCCTGGTGTAATGTTTGCCTTGCTGCTTTTTCACAGATAAGGTTGCTGCTCTTTGACTCCATAGAGTTACTGGTACTGCTGTTATGGTATGGTATAACAAGGTTCTAAATGTTTTTTTATTATATTTTTATAGGGGTTTGTATTACTTCACAAAGTGCTTGGTAGTTGAGGGAGTCTGTTTTGCTGTTACTGCGGTGACACTAGACTCTGAATATATATATATGTTTGCATGTTGGGTTATGGTATGAGCAATCCTAGTTCTGCTCTGCACCCATTGCAAGTCTTAAGTTCTTATGCTTATTGCTGTTTTATTGTAGTTATGATATATTCTGCATTTTTGGAAAGAGGATTCATGAAAGAATACATTGATATTTGTCTTATTACATGATTGGATCTGATGTTTCTGTGAAGGGTTCTTTGTTTACTTTTTATATGATATTGTTGTGTATTTATAAGCTGCAGTACATATAAAATAAATTAGTACAGATCAATAAGCTATTTTTTTATGTTGATAAGTGCTTGAAAGAAAATATTTTAAAGTGTCACTCAAGATGCACGATGGCTGCTGCAGACTACAACGAAATCCATTGTCAGGTGCATTCTAAGGTATTATTTATTTATAAGCGTACAACTAGTAAGGTTCAAATCTATATGCCTCTGCCCAACCATGTTAACCTTTCTGTACTTCTTTTTTTTTTTTTACTTAAAAAAAAAAATTCTCGGCAGACCGCCGAGTTATGAAGACTGACGCCGGTAAACTCGGCATCGGTTTTTGTAACCGGCAGCTGCGGCAGGGTCAGGTTAGCAAGGAGGCGCTAAGGTCGCGCATCACTTCAACACAATAGATGGCACCTTGGATTGCCACACCAGGGGGCCGAGGTAGTAAGACCCGTGGCAAAACAGCTGCTAGTTGTGAGCACGGGTTTTGATCACCGCGGTATCTGTGAGATGTAAAAAAGAAAAATGATGCAAATGATTTGCATGCACAAATCTGGGCATTCATAAAGAAACGTGCGTACAGATGCGCAATAAGGCCCCTATGTAATAAGCAGCTGCATCCGCGCCGATAATCCACGCATAAAAACGAGCAAACGGGTCTCCTTTTTAGCAAAATTATGACCCTGGAATAGGAATGCTTATATTTCTAATAAATGTGGGCCACAGAAAACATGGCAAATGTATTAATGGGTGATAATTCACACCGCGTGCCACGATCTCTGTCACCTGCCAAACCTTCTGCTGCTGCCATCCTTTGGTGAAACCGCAGGATATACCACAGCATCAGGAACAGCAGGACACAATTCGAAATCTCCATCATAGAAATAACGCCAGATCTCACCAACACACAGCCACACCACACCAATGCAAGCAACGGAATAAAATGGCCCCCGAGACAGTGCTGTCACTTAACTCAGGGGGGCTCAAACCGGTCCTATGGGACCTCCCAGCCAATCGGGTTTTCAGGATATCCCTAATGAATATGCATGAGAGATATTTGCATACAGAGGATACAGAGCAAATTAGGGAACTGGATAGCTCAGTGGAGTGGTGCAGGGTCATAGAGCTTCTCACCTCCAGGTCAGTGGTTCCAGTTCTGTGCATGTTGATAGTAACTTAAAAGTTTTACCATCAGAAGGCTGTTTTGTGGCCTGTGTGAAATGAGTTGCTGGTTTCAGTTTAGTTCCCAGCGGACAAGTGTCCATGCCACTAAAAAGCACCATCACAATTTGGTACCACTTGGTGCTCTTGTTGGGCGTCTCAGAACCTGAATTCCCTCTTCCCTCCAGAGCAGGGTTGAGATACACTGGGCCGGAGCAGTGCGGGGGAAGCTTGCGCTGTGATTGCTCACGGTATCTGTTCTGTGGATAAATGGAAGCCTTCGATTTCCAGCTATCAATCTGGTACTTTTCACAAGTTCTAAATTCTTTACAAAACAAACAAAATACAATAATAAATTGCAAATTATTTGCAAATTACACAGCAGAATGTATATGTGTGTACATATATATTTATATTTTTTTTACCTGTTTCGCTCCCAATCAATGGCTGATTAGCAAAATGCTTAATGAACTCCGATATGGATGAGAACTCATTGAATCCAAACTTGTATGAAGATCCTGAATGCTCTACTTGAAAGTGTTTGACAGAATCTTTTGCCCTAAAAAAAAAATTCATAAAACAAAAGCATCAAGATGTGAACTACTTAAGAGGCCATACCCCCATAGCACAACAACATTGCCTGTTACAAAGAATGATGTCTGTATGCGCTAGTAGAGGCATTAGCAGAGATACTGAAACAGAGGATGTCATATTATCCCCTGACCGAAGTACTCTGTGAACTCATAAGGAACTGCCACATCACCCATTATCCCTACATCGATGACAACCAATTCCTAATCTCTTTAGGCAATAACCAAGATCGAACCATCACTCACCTCAGTGAATCAGGGAAAAATTTCAAACTGACTACTCCAAAATAAACTAAAATTCAATTCCCAAAAGAAAAATGCTCTGGGTTGGGATAACAAAAGACCCTGACCACTCCCTCCCAAAAATAATTCTGGGTGGAACAACTCTTCTGCTCAGCACAAAAGCCCAGAGATTTGGCATCACACTGGACTCTTAACTTTCTGGTGAAATCCCAGGTCCAAGAGGTACAGTCACTTAATTGTCTTTCTTCTACCTCCGCCAGCTCTGCCACTTCCAGAACAATGCTGCCTTCATAACTGCTAGCCGCACCACTATCATTTCTCACCTGTACTACTATAATGCACTGTGTGAAGGACACCCCAAACCCTTAATCACCGCCTACTCCTGCCTAACCTGATAATGAAGGTATATACAGCAAGTTTGACAACATCACCCCAGTCCTGAAAACCTTACACTGGCTACCAACACACTACTGGACCAAATTCAAGATTCTAACCCTGACCTATAAATCTCTCAAACTCTGCCCTCCCTCAGCAGCACCATCGGCCCCTATGAGCCTCCTGGCCCACTTGAATCTCTCTCACAAGCCCACCTTGTGTCCTAACCCCTGAGGACTATGCATCTCGCCATCTCTGCCCACCAGCCCCCCAACATCAGGCTGGCCCCTGACCTCCTATCCTTCAGAAAACTACTAAAAACCTGGCTGTCTGAGGCACTGTTTGGTCCCAGCACCAAATCCTCTATAACCCAGACTCATACTCTGCCAACTATACTTCCCAAGCCATGAAGAAAACACTCAACCTTGCCTATACAGGTACTCTAAACCAGTGGTCCCCAACCCTGTCCTGGGGGCTCACCAGCCAGTCGGGTTTTCAGGATATCCACAATGAATATGCATGAGAGAAAATTTGCATGCACTGCCTCCATAACATGCAAATTTTCTCTCATGCATATTCATTGTGGATATCCTGAAAACCCGACTGGCTGGTGGGCCCTCAGGACAGGGTTGGGGACCACTGCTCTATACAAATCAGAACCATCAAACAACCACAAACTCGAGCCCAATGCAGCGCTGCCCAACTTCCTCTTCCACCGCGTGACTCTGTGCAGCTTCCCAGAACTTGGACAGGAATATGCTAACTAAATGCCATGTTTGTCTCTCTCACTGCCTGACCTAGTGTAACATATCTTGGCTATTAATTATTT
Source organism: Rhinatrema bivittatum (assembly GCF_901001135.1). NCBI lineage: Eukaryota > Metazoa > Chordata > Amphibia > Gymnophiona > Rhinatrematidae > Rhinatrema > Rhinatrema bivittatum. Next base: position 309,870,714 of record NC_042615.1, read on the forward strand.
GTAACTCGCTTTGAACTCTCTGGGTGGAAAATGGTGTCATAAATTAATAAACGGTGATGATGATGATGATGATCATGACGATGACGATGTTGTCATATACAAGGGTCAGAGCACCCTTCACCACCACTACTTCCCAATGGAAATTACTCCAGCACGTCTGAGTGCTGGACTCAAGCCTCTGGAGCCAGGGTTTTAAATCCTGTTCAAAACCTTCCTCACTAAGGGGTAGATTTTAAAAAAGAACGAGCGCGCGTTCATGTGCGCATGCTACCCGCCGTACACACATGGACGCGCGAATGTTAGAAAGTCCCAGTCGGCGCCGGCAAGGGGGGGGGAGGTAGAATTTTGCGAATTCGCACGGCGACGCATCGTCAGGCTTCCCCAGTTCCCTCCAATTAAGGAGCGGACCGGGAGGGAACTTCCCTACCCCCTACCCTAACCTCCCTTCCCCTTCCCCTATCCTACCTGCCCCCCCATCCCTATGCTAGGCCCCCCCCCCATTTTTAAAACTTATTTTTTGCTCCTGCAAAGGAGCTGGAGCAAGTTGTACGCACCGGTGGGTGATCCCCCGGCACAGCAGCAAATGGCCACTGTACCAGGCGTCTCTAGTCCCACCCTGCCCCTCCCGGACCACCCCTCTGCCGAGGTCCAGCTCTTGTGCGCATAACAGGGGTTACGTGCGCGGCCGGGCCCCTTTTAAAAATGCAAGGCCCAGCCATGCACATAACCTCCTGTGTTTTACACGCACGGGCCATTAAAAATCCAGTCGTAATTTTTAAAATATTTGCCTTTATTTTATAAGCACATTTCAAGGCTTTCTGCTACAGAATCCTCTCACATCACCTAAGTATCTGAGCCGTACACAAGCAGAGGAGGAGGAACTGGCACATATATGTAATGGGGTTGGCCAGTAAATAACTCAACACTAGATTTCTATTCACCTCTGTTCCAATGTCTGTGCCTAACTAGACTTCTCTGCATCCTCCAAGCACACATGAAAATCCTAATAAAAAGGCAGACAACCTAGAGCTTTTCCATTCTGTCTCTCCAAATTACCCCTTAAGATATCGGTATATTATTTACACAGTTAATGTGGCCAACAACAATGGTCTTAAGTGAGCCAAGTTTTCCTCCCCTCTACCACCACTGCAGTAAGAGACAGCAGAGCATAAATTTAAGTCTTAATTTAATGTTTTGGTGATGTAATATGTATAATGATATGTTTAGCATATATGTGTTTTGAATTTTGCTACTGCAAATTCAATCAATGTAAACCGCCTTGAAATTAATTTGAAAGCCGGTATATAAAGCTGAATAAATAAATAAATAAATAAAATAATAATCAAAATCCTCTTCTTCCTATTAAGCTTTCGCAGTAATTTGGGCCTGCTGAATGATGTGTAGGCAAGTGGAAGACCTTAAGACATGTGGCACAAATAAAATGCATATGGGCATGTCTTTTGCTGGTGGCCAGGCATTTTGCACCATTTTATCTGTGCCCAGGAAAATAGGAATGCAACTGTAAAAGTGTCGGTACCTTACGGAGAGGGAATACAGATCGGCGTTCGCTTTGCTTTTCCTCAGGAGGTAGCTTCCGTCACACCCGTTGGAGAGAAGGAGGGCCTCGGCAGCATGTCGAGAAAGACTGTCGTGGTACCATCTGAGAAGATAACACATTGAAAGCGTCAGTGAATCCAAAATCAGTATACGTCTAAAACCTACATCTTCCACCCTGATTGCGCCGCCTTCGCGTGAATCAGTGGTGCTTGGTCTTCGTCACGTTGGCAAGCCTCCAGCCACAGTTAGGACCCCATTCATTTACTCTTCAGAGACTCGGATTCCATTCTACTAGATACAGTTTTAATTGTTTTAGGGTTTTATTGTAGTAAAAAAAACAGTATCGGTGAACTCATTTGGATCAAGTGCCATCGTTTGGCTAAACGAGGTCAGCATTCAAAGGGTTTGTCCAGCGAACCACTGGAGTTAGCGAACAATCCCCAAGGTTTAACATTCTCCCCTTGCTGGCTGGCTATATTTTTTCCAGACAATTCGTCGCCCACACACAATGTACCTGGGCAAAAAGAGTTGGTGCTGGGGTTACTCACAGGGCGCAGTTTCACTTTGTCCAGACAGCACCAATATTCAATGCTGTCCGGATAAAGTTATCTGGGACGAGCCATCCTAAAGTCACTCGGTCAACTGCACTTGGGTAACTTTAGACTGGATCTTCAGCTGGCGTGGATTCAAGCTGAATATCCAGACAAAGTAACCCAGACTTTACCTGCCAATGGCTATCTGAACATGGACCTCTCTGGGTTGACTTCAGCAGTTTTCCCTTTGGTGGCGATGCATAGCTCAATCCCTGAGTACAGAGAGCTCTCTCTGGGAAGAAAAGCAGGGACTTTGGGTTGGATTTATCAAAATGTGGTAAGTATCGCATGCGATAGCAAAAGGGGCGTGTTTTATGCTAATATAGCATTTATCGCAATTTGCGCTAATTACCTGTGCAAAGAGCTAAGTTAGCACAAATTGCGATACCATTTTCAGCGATAAGTGCCAGACCTGTTGTATTTCCTTCATTCAACCACCAGGGGACCATTGTTAATGGTCCTAGACAGAGAGAGAGAGAGAGAGAGAGAGAGAAAACCCCACCTCGAGTTACTAGGTGGGCCTACCATAGGGATACAAATACCTACCTATGGGCCATGACATTATGGCCAGGTGCTCACTCTCTCTCTCTCTCTCCCTCCCTCCCTCCCTCCCTCCCTCCCCTATTTTCTGAATTTGCATCACACCATACACTATGGTGCGATCGCATGCGTTAATGGGGCTTTTCGCATGCAAAAACGCCTTATCGCATTTTGATAAATGACCCCCTTTGTTTGTACAGCAGCCCCAGAATAACAGGTGTACATCGGAGCCCGTAGTACCACGCAAAGTCTTCTGTTGCACCTGTGATGTCACCTAGATCTTTCCACTGCAGGGAAGAGCTCTTGAATCCACTTGAAAAAGAGAATCAGTAACTGCCATCCCCAAATAGGAGAAAAAATGTATAGCGTTCATATCAGAAAAATACATTTACAGTAATCTACACTTTATTAACTTAACAGATCTATTTAAACGGAATATTTCACAATTTTGTTTTCTATTTTAAGTGCTTAGCAGATAAAATTGATCTTTTTCCAGTTTTTTCTCTCTCCCCTTCATTTATTTTGTTTCATTTTCAAGTTATTGTATGCAGGACTCCATTTCAGGTAGAAATGCAGCTGCGGCCCAAACCACCAAAGGCACAGGAGTAGCCCAGTGGCTGGAGCATTGGATTAAGCAGCAAAGAAGCCAGAGTTCAAATCCCACTTCTCTCAGCATCACAGTTCTTATTCTCTTATGTAAGCCTACATATAGAGAGCTGCAACAATCAAGCTTAGATAACGTCAATGCCTGCAACACTGAAAGAAAATCATCTCAGGCCAGATAAGGTTTCAGCCTATGCAGTACTCGCAGTTTATAAAAAGTGCTCTGCTCTGCCTAACAATCTTTACCTGTAGCTGCAAAGAGATATCAGGCTCTAGCATGATGCCACGGTTCTGCAATTAACATGATACTGGGATAGCCCATTCACCAAAACCTAGTAGTATTGAGAGCAGAAAAAGACCAAATAGTCAATCCAGCCTGCCTAGCAAATTTCTTATGAAGTAACTGCTGTTCCATGCAGGTTACCCTCTTGTTTCTGTTAAGGGCAGTAACCACCGCTCCGTGAAGGTTACCCCCAAGCCTTATGTTAAGGATAGTAACATTTACAACCAAAAGCACTGAAACCTACACCAAAATTACTGCTATTAACATTTTTACAGGGTGAGCAACCTTCTTGATAATTCAGACAATGTTGCTTGAATGTGCTATGGTTTTAGACTTGACCGTAGAAGCAGTCCTGCACTTTCTCTCTAATGTTCACGTATCAGTATCCTGGACCATAAAAGTCAGGGCCCTGACATTTTCCCCCGCTGTTGGAGTGCGATGTTGCAGTTGCTGTAAAGTCATGAAAGCTAATTGGTTAAAGGTAGTAATCCCCATGCCTTTTGTTAGGGGTAGTAGCTGCCGCTCCATGCAGGTTACCCCATGCACCCTTTTCTTCATTTCCACCTCTAGCCTTTAGTGATCTACAGTGTTTATCCCATGCCCCTTTGACTTCTTTAACTGTTTTCATCTTTACCACTTCTACAGAAAGAGCATGCCAGGCATCCACCACCCTCCCCGTGAAGAAATATTTCCTGATGTTGATTCTGAGTCGTGATCCTTAGTTCTACTGCTTGCTTTCCAATGGAAAAGATTCAATGATCATGCATTCTCCCCTGCACCTCCTCTCTTCCAGGGTATACATATTCAAATCCTTCCACCTCTCCTTATAAGTCTTCTGATATAGACCCCACACCATTTTGGTGGCCCTTCCCTGGACCACCTCTGTCCTGTTTCTATCCTTTTTGAGATGAGGGCTCCAGAACTGAACACAGTACTCCAGGTGAGGCCTCACCAAGGACCTGTACAAGGGCTTTATCTCATTTTCTAGGAGACTCGCTGGTTCCACTGCCAGCTGCTTCTCTCAAATCATACCGTCTGATGATCACTGGTACTCAGACATTAAAGACAATATCCCCAATTGTGAACACCAGGTCAAGTATCACACCCTTCCTCATGGGTTCCATTATCATTTCTTTGAGTAGAGCCACTTGAAGGGCATCTACTCTCTCTCTACTTGTAGATTCCATAGAAGAGATATGTCAATCTACATCCTGCAGATTAACATCTCCAATAAGCAATACTTCTCCCCTTCTTTTGCACCTTTTGGATGTCTTCAACCAGATCTTTGTCCAGTTCTTCTATCTGAATTGGAGGCCTGTAGACCACACCGATGTATTGTAAATGGAAGCACTATCTTTTTTTTTTAGGACAGCCCATAATGCTTCTTCCCTTCCCCAAGTCCCTCGCATTTCAATTGCTTGGATATTGTTTTTGACATAAAGCTCTACCTTTCCTGTCCTCTCTGTCCTTCCTTATTAGGTTAGAGCCCAGGATGGCCGTATCCCAAACATGAGACTCCAAGGGCCATGTCTCTGTAACAGCAACAATGTCTAAGCTTTCTTCTTCATTAGAGCCTGCAGGTCTGAGATTTTATTGCCCAGACTGTGAGCATTTGTGCTCACCTTTTCTACCCTATTCAGTTGATTTTTGTTGATTTTTTCATCCACTTATTGCAGTTGTCAGGGGTAACATTCCAATTTCCTTTTACCACGCCTGTCCTCTAGTTTAAATGCCTTATGGCATAGGATTTGAATTCATCACTTAGGATCTTTTTTCCTGCCACAGACAGATGTATGCCATCTTTGACATAGAGCCTTTTACTGTTCCATACACGGCCCTAGTCCCAATATATCCAAAACTTTCTTCCTTACACCAGGTTTTGAGATATGCATTGAAGTTATCTATATGACTTAGCCTCTCCTTCCCCTTTCCATGAACGGGTAACACTTCTGAAAAGGCAAATGTCCTCACCATGCCTAATCTGCTTCTCCAGAGCCTAGAAATCTCTCTGAACCGCTTGGATGTTGCTTCTTGCAAGGTCATTGGTTCCCAAATGGATGATAATGTCAGGTTCAGAGTCTTTACTTTCTTCATTGATTACATTGAGTATCTGATTTGCATTTCTACCAGCTGACGACTTTGGAAGACATTTAACTATAATGTTCCCAAATGTGTGCCTCTGATAACTGAGTATCCTAGCACAATTAGCTTTTTCTTATGGTTTTTGGTTGTGTTACAGAATTTCTATGCACAATCATAGGGTTTCTTCTTTCCTTTCAAATATCCACTTCAGTATCCATTACTAGAATTTCTTCATATTACAATACAGAGAATGTATTGGAATATGAAGAAATTCACTTAAAATCATCTCAGTTTTCCCAATATTCAAGATCAATTTATTTGTCATCATCCAAGATTTAATGGTCCACAGACACACAGAAACTGTTGACAGGGCATCATCATTCACTGAGATTGAAAAGGAAACAAAAAAAAATTGAATGTCATCGGCGTACAATCTGTAGCCCACACCCAAACTGGACAGCAGGCTACAGATGTAGATAAACATTAAACAATAGGGCAGATGAAACAGAGACCTAAGGAACCCAAGTTTTCATAGGGTACCACCCTGAGACATCCCACCGAGTTCTTACTTGTTGTACATGGTCCAATAAAAAAAGATGTAAACCAATACAATACCTTTCCAGATATGCCAATTTTATTTAAATGGGCCAAAAAAATAAATGAAATGATTCATGGCGTCAAAAGATGCAGTGATATCCAGTAATACCACAGTAAGTTTGCTGGACATTTCTAAATCAGGTCTAAAATTATCTAAACTCGTAAGCAGCAGAATTTCTGTGCTGTGACCATTTCTAAAATCAAACTGATACTGGTCCAGAATGTTGTTTCAGTCAAGAACATCTTGAAGTTGCTGTAAAACAGCACATTCCATTATAGTCGATAAAGAAAGATAGTGGTGAAGCAACAGGGCAATAACTAGCGGGATCATTTGGATCCAGTTTTTCTGTGGCTCACCAGCTCCTCTTTCTTCTGAACAGCCTCCCCACTGAAGCATTATCCCCCTTTTTGACGTGGCACAATTATCTTCTCCTCCTCTTGTCCTACCAAATGCCTAGGACTGTCCCTGACAGAAGAGCACTCTAGCACCTCTAACCTTGCCAAGGTGAGAACATGAAGCTGGGAAGCTTTCAAGGTAGAATCCAGAAGTGATGACCATGCAGAACCACCCTGGGACTTTCTTTTTTTTTTTTTTAAATTAAACAGGCTGCAGTCATTTTCAGCAGTACAAGCTTAATTTACTCTTAAAAGCCGCTCCAGGAAGTCTCATTTATGTAGCGGGGTAGAGAGCTGGATCGACAGGTTGTTCCCTCCATCGCTCCACTAGCAGAGAAGGAAGGAGAGAGGAACTCCAACATAGCCTGGAGGTGACTTGCTACAGTACGATAGAGAACTGGAGCTGGGCAGACTTTGCTATGCCTGAGGGCAAATCTGTAGCCCCCCAATGGAACCTCTCCATTCGACTATCAGAAGTAAGAGAGAGGTAAGGAGCCTGGTAGGCTTGTTTATAATTTTTATTTTTTCTTTTGGCTTAAAGAGGCAGTAAAATGGCTGCTAATTCTGCCAAAAATGGGCCTGCTGACAGAGGACATGCTCTATGTGCACCATAGCACTGCCTTCTGCCACAGAGAATGGGGCTTGAACTGGGGAAACCACCCAGTTCTGCTTTTGGCAGGGTGCCCACTTTCTGTGGCTTGCACCCTCCTACTTGGTACTTTCCTGCTCCCAAGCGAGGCAGAATGTATTGGCTGACAGGCTTTGCTCCCACACTTCTCCTTCCCCCTGCCCCAATGGAGAAACAAGAAGTCAGTGGGAGGGAGCCCCCGAACGAGTCCAAATTCAGCACAGCATCACAGGAGGCTGGCAGGACAGTTTAGGGAAGCGGCTGTGCTAAAAGTCTTTTTCTTCTTCTTCTTTTTAGGCTCCCGCTCTACCGGGGAAATCAGCCTGAAGACTGTTGCCCTAGGATCCCCATTGTTAGAATTCAGTTGTCTTCCCAGACTCCTTGGCTTTGGACACTCACTGAGCGGCAGGGAGCCGCCATTGCACGTTCTGACCCGCACGTTACTAGGACTGGGTGAAGGGATACATAGGGCGTGCATGCACATCTGTGCGCACAATTCTACGCACTTTGGCAGAAGAGTCACGTAGTCGCCCCGACGATGTCGTCATACGCTCAAGACTACTTAGCCTACCTGGAGGCGGACTTCTTGACTTGACAGCAGGTTCCTTGGTCTATTTCTGGCCCTGGCTGTATGCTTGGTTCTAGATGAGTGTTGTCAGCCTTGGTTGTTTTCTATGTGTTTGGGCTTTTTTTGGGGAGGGGGGTGTTGTAATTTGTGAGTTGCTTATTATTGGGTGGTTTTTTGTTTGTTTGTTTTTTGCTAGCTGTGATATTTTGGGCTTGGTGGGTAGGACTTGTGCCCAACTGTCCCTGTGATTGGTTGCTGCTGCTGATGAGGCCTGTCCATAGTAGGTCACTGTCAGAGGCACACGTGGGCAGGCACGGCATGCAACAATGTTGGGTGACCAAGGAAACTTTTATGTAGTATAGCAGGCCTGACTGCTGAAGGGAGTGAAGCACTCAGCTGGCAACAGTCAAAGAGAAAAGGTACCTGGTGGGGGAGGAATGAGTGTGATGGGACCAGAGACATCCTTGGAGGGGGATTCAGTGTGTAGAGGCCAGAGATGTGCTTGGAGAGGTGGGGAGGACAAAAACTTAGCTTGGAGGGGGGTGGGGAAGGGGAATGAGTATAAGGGGGCCAGAGACGTGCTTGGAGGGGGGAAGGAAGGGGGGAAGGAGAGTGTGGAGGACAAAGACGTACTTAGAGGGGCTGGGGAGTGGAAATGAATATGTGGGGGCCAGAGATATACTTGGATGGGGTAGGGAAGGGTTTTATTATTTTTCACTTTGAAGAAGCTATAGAGTTCAGAGGCTGAGACTGGAGTGGTACAACTGGCCTGCATGAGAGGGTGGCTAGATAGAAGCCATTACTGAATAATGAATTGTAACTTTGAAAATTTACTTTTAGCGTATACTGTCTGGAACAATCTGTGTAATGTCATGTAATCCACAAAAATCTGATGGACATTTTAGGGGGTTAAATACTATTGCAAGCCACTGTATTTCCTCCATTACACTCACAAATATTCAGGCCAAAAGAAACTTTGGAAATTTTATTTATTAAGATAATGGTTAAAAACTAATAAGAGGGGTTAACCTGGGATTAAGATTTAAAAGTGGACTCGAAAAGGTGACTTTTTAGACTGGATTTAAAGAGAGGGAGCATGATGCACCAGCTCAAGAAGTCTATTCCAAGCATATGTGCAGCCAAATGGAAAGCATGGAGTTGGAAATTGGTGGCAGAGGAGAAGGGCACAGATAGGAGTGACTTGCCTCATGAGCTGAGTGTACGAGGAGGAGTGCAGAGAGAAATACTTATGGCAGAGTGAAGGCACTTACAGATGAGTGAGAGGATCTTGAACTGTATGTGGGAGTGGATAGGGAGCCAATGTAGTGACTTCAGAAGAGGGGGTTGTATTGGTGTAGGGACTTTGGCGAAAGTCAGGTCATGCAGCTGAATTTTGGACAGATTGTAGTGGCGAGAAATGGCTCACTGGGAGAGCTGTGAGGAGCAGGTTGCCATAGTCTAAGAGGAACGTGAAAAGAAAGCGGATAGGGGCTCTGGTAGTGTGTTCTCAAAGGAAGGGACAAATTTTGGTGATGTTACAGAGAAAGACGCAACACATTTTAGCCCCCCCAAGTTCTGCCTCCTTGTTATATGTAACATCGCCTCTTGTTAAATGGTTTATTAAGTTATACCCCTTGTTACATGTAAACCGATTTGATATGAATTTATTCATGAAGGTCGGTATAGAAAAGTGTTAAATAAATAAATAAATAAATAAATAAATAAATAAAATAATGTGAAGGAGAGTGAGGGGACCAATCACTCTCTGTCTTCCCCTGCCCCATCCCTGGCACAATCATTATCTTTCTACACCCCTAGCACAATCATCTCCTCTCTCTCACCCCTAACCCTGACACAAGCATGATCTCCACCCTGGTGCGATGCCCTCTTGCTGACAGAAGGAGTCGGAGAGTAGTCTCTCATATCTGCAGTTGCTGCCTCCTCCTCCTCCTCTAGCAGCTTCAGTCTTAAGTTTGAACTGTATGGGTTCCGGGCGGACCTCTGGGGTGTGTAACCTGTGAGCATGCACAGAAAGCCGTGCACTAGGGAGCACCAGAAGAGCTGAAACCTCCTCCCAGTACAGTCCGTGGGGGCTGAAGAGCTTTTGCTCCTGTCTACCCCTCTTTTTTGCTGACATGACCTATAGGACCCAAGAAATTTTACTGCCCATCCCCTGACATGGCCCGGAGGGGGCAGAAATAGCTGTTGCCATCCTCTCCCTCTTCCTGCAGCCCACCTGGCAGGATAGCAGAGCTGGTGGCCTGACACTTCTAACCTGTTCCTCCTGCTGTCAGATCCCCTTTCTCTCACACAGTTCAAACAGCCGATCCGTATACAACCACTCTGCAGAGAGAACATAAGAACATGCCATACTGGGTCAGACCAAGGGTCCATCAAGCCCAGCATCCTGTTTCCCACAGTGGCCAATCCAGGCCTCAAGTACCTGGCAAGTACCCAAAAACTAAGTCCTTTCCATGCTACAGTTGCTAGCGATAGCGGCGGCTATCATCCAAGTCAACTTAATCAATAGAAGGCAATGGACTTCTCCTCCAAGAACTTATCCAATCCTTTTTTAAACACAGCTCTGCTAACTGCACTGATCACATCTTCTGGCAACAAATTCCAGAGTTTAATTGTACGTTGAGTGAAAAAGAACTTTCTCCGATTAGTTTTAAATGTGCCACATGCTAACTTCATGGAGTGCCCCCTAGTCTTTCTATTATCTGAAAGAGTAAAAAACCGATTCACATCTATCCGTTCTAGACCTCTCATGATTTTAAACACCTCTATCATATCCCCCCTCAGCCATCTCTTCTCCAAGCTGAAAAGTCCTAACATCTTTAGTCTTTCCTCATAGGGGAGCTGTTCCATTCCCTTTATCATTTTGGTCGCCCTTCCCTGTACCTTCTCCATCGCAATTATATCTTTTTTGAGATGCGGCGACCAGAACTGTACACAGTATTCAAGGTGCGGTCTCACCATGGAGCGATACAGAGGCATTATGACATTTTCCGTTTTATTCACCATTCCCTTCCTAATAATTCCCAACATTCTGTTTGCTTTTTTGACTGCCACAGCACACTGAACCAACGATTTCAATGTGTTATCCACTATGACGCCTACATCTCTTTCTTGGGTTGTAGCACCTAACATGGAACCTAACATTGTGTAACTATAGCAAGGGTTATTTTTCCCAATATGCATCACCTTGCACTTATTCACATTAAATTTCATCTGCCATTTTGATGCCCAATTTTCCAGCCTCACAAGGTCTTGCCAGTGGCAGTAGGATGCTAGAAATGCCAGCTGGGGAGGGGGAAAAGTGTGGGCTTTAGGGATGTTCAACTCCCCACACTTTTCAGCTTTAAAATGGTGCCGTTCCCAGCGCTCACACAGGGTGCCTCACCAGCACTAAAGCCAGCCCTATATGTGAGGACCGGTGCATCCTGCAAGATTGCGATTTAAAACATAAGATCCAAGTCAGTAGAGGAGGAGGTTGAAGAGGGCAGCTGCTCTCCTACTCCTCTTGCCACCGAGGAAGGACTGCACTGTGGTGGAGGGATTGGGGGGGGGGGAAGATGGCCTGAAATTACTGATGTGGGCCTCCCCCCACCCACCCGCCCAAGAAGCATGAGGCCTGGGGAAGTCGCTTCCCCCTCGCCCTCTCCAAGGATGGCACTGGGAACAGAAGCCAGCTGTCCCACATGGCAGCTCACAGTCCTGCTGCCACCGAATCAGTCTGGCCCAGGACATTGCCTTTCACCCTCTGCAGATGAAAATGATTGGGGTTTTTTTTTCCTAGCATAAAAACTTGTGTAGCGGGTTAGAAGTTGGTGAAACAGGCCCATTTTATTTTTCCAGTGCACATTTTTAGGGCTGTATCTAAATACACAGATCTCTGTGTATAATCAGTTTTACACAGCGTGTCGTGGAACATAAATGCCCGATTAAAAATGGTTATGAATGGCTAAAATGAAAATGTGCATCATTTTAATGAAGGAAGTGCCTGGAGAGTTCTGAAACGCTCTGTCAGTCAGTCACTGGTATTTTCTAAATCTGTATTTCCTGAAATATAAGCTTCCTAAGCACATTTCCTCTTTTAGGTCAAAGAGTTTTAATATTTATCCCCCAAGTAGAAATGGTATGAAAACGAATTCCCTCTCTAGCCTTTAAGAAATTTAAGCAGCAGATTAATGAAACATTTTAGTAGCCCTAAGTTAATTTTGACAGGTACAGTATTTGGATCTCTCAGCACTTGATGAAGACCCGAGGCACAAGAATTCAGCTTTAAACTATTAGTCAAGCTGACTACGGCCAAATTTTTATTCCCCCCACGCGACACATGGACACACTCGCACTTCTTTAAAAATCTACCCTTTAGAGAATAGCACTGCTTATTACCGGCATTAGTAGCATGGAATCTATTTAATGTTTGTATACTTGCCTCCTGGCTTGGCCACTGATGGAAACAGGATGCAGGGCTTGATGGACCGACTGTCTCATCCCGTTTGGCAACTTATATTCTAAGGGGCGGATTTTAAGAGCCCTGCTCACGTAAATCCGCCCGGATTTACGCGAGCAGGGCCCTGCGTGCCGGCGGCCTATTTTACATAGGCCGCCGGCACGCGCAGAGCCCCGGGACTCGCGTAAGTCCCGGGGTTCTCCGAGGGGGGCGTGTCGGGGGCGGGCCCGGTCGTCGTGGCATTTCGGGGGCGTGTCGGTAGCATTTTGGGGGCGGGTATGGGGGCGTGGCTACGGCCCGGGGCGGACCGGGGGTGTGGCCGCCCCCTCCGTACCCGCCCCCAGGTCGCGTCCCGGCGCGCAGGAGGCCCGCTGACACGCGGGGATTTACGCCTCCCAGAGGGAGGCGTAAATCCCCCGACAAAGGTAAGGGGGGGCTTAGACAGGGCCGGGTGGGTGGGTTAGGTAGGGGAAGGGAGGGGAAGGTGAGGGGAGGGCAAAAGGAAGTTCCCTCCGAGGCCGCTCCGATTTCGGAGCGGCCTTGGAGGGAACGGGGGTAGGCTGCGCGGCTCGGCGCGTGCCGGCTATACAGAATTGATAGCCTTGCACGCGCCGATCCAGGATTTTAGTGGATACGCGCGGCTCCGCGCGTATCTACTAAAATCCAGCGTACTTTTGCTTGCGCCTGATGCGCCAGCAAAAGTAGGCCTATTCGCATAGTTTGAAAATCTACCCCTTAGGGAATGTAGTTACTCCTTACTAAGGCAAATCACTCTATAGCACGGTCAAGGGATCCCTACATGAGCAGAACGGGACAAAATTCCCAATAGCAAGCTTGCACCTTCAGTTCTGCAAATAGACACTCCATGTGTATAGAAACACTCCAGTGGCTGCACAGCAGATGTAGGATGCTTTTTCTTACTAATGTAATGCAAAATAATATCATCCAAATTCCAGTGTCATCGCAATATTAGCAATACAAACCTCATCCATTAACAAGTACTTTTTTAAGTAATACAAAACCCTGCAAAAATCACAATCAGCATCTATGTAGCAAATCTACCATAACATAACTGTACTAACTACCAGGACTTAAAAAGCAATAACTTTACCCATGAAACGACAGCATTGCAATATTACAATTGGCACTAGAATACCCAGTTTGCAAGAAAAACGTCTGGGACAATGGGATGGGTATAGGAGAAGGAAAATAAAAGCAAGTAGTATCCCATGATCCTGGAAAAAAAAGATGAGCCAAAATATAATTTAAGTAGCCTATAACAGGAGAAGGACATAAAGCTCACGGGAGTAAAACAGTGTCCCTTGTACTCTTATGCATAAATTATATTACATATTTAGTTTGTATGCATAAGAATTCAAGATAATTCCAAAAATGAAAATACATTGTCTATCATTCTCTAATCATTGTCTCAACTGTTTTTCCTATTTTTTTCCATTTACTTTTTTCCTTCTATGCTTCTTATTCAATAAACATTTTCAACCCTTAAAAATATAACTTGCAAGATTGCAAAATCTGAGTTGTATTCTTGATGTGTAGTCACAGCTTTGGTTGCCCTTGCCCCACTGTGTGCTTCCCAGCCAATAGAGGCAAGGCAACTGTAGAGCTCACAGTCTCCCCACTCTGACTGCCACTGCAGTTTTTGTCTTGAGCGTCCCCCCTTGTTTCAGGTGGAGATGGAATGAAGAGAGTTTTGGGGGGAGATGAGGTCAATGAAGGGTGAAGGAGGCAGTCAGTAGAGATCAGCAGGCAGGGGTATTGGAGAGCTAGTATCCTGTGGGAGAGGGGTAACAGAGGTTTTCTAAACCCACTGACAGAGATCGGTTAGAAAAACGGACGCTGGTAAAATTGAGCATCTGCTCTCCTAACCGAACTGGCCAGCACATTTAAAAAAAAAAAAATTTTTTTTTAACATTTTTGGTTCCTCTGACTTAATATTGCTATTTTCTGCTTTTCTGTACAGTTTTTCGGGCAGCTCATAAATTAATGTCTGACCTTGCGAATTGGCTGCACATTTTACTTTCAGTATTCGGAGTGGAGGCAGCGTATCAGCTTTTTCTTCGAGAAGACGTCCTCAAAGTCAGAGTTCTAGGCAGGTAGACCGGTGAGAGTTGTAGTCTTCAAGACGGTAACTGCTGGGGACACTTGTTTCAAGCTGTGTTTCTGGCATTGAGGACCCCACTGAACCAGCTGGAGGGACTGCCATTCAAATTCAGGTCCATGTACCTGGAGCCAGGGAAGCCCTAGGATAACTGGATGTGTGGAATATTTCAAGACATACAAGGATATTTCCTCCTCATGGAAGGTTCCCACGGTGAGGCGGAAGGCCACCATGTGATGAGTGATTCGTCCAGGAAGATGTTCCCGTTGGATTGATGTGATGCGGAGAGGCATCTCTAGGAGTTGCAGGGGAATCTTTAGGAGGTTGATGATGTCGTCCATGATGAAGCTGCCATTTGCTCCAGTGTCAATAAGAGCAGAGGTGGCGAAGGAATGGGATTCCATGGAGAGGGAGATTGGAAGTAAAAGCTCAGGACCCCTTCCATGCTTAGGCTTTGAAGTTTTCCGGGCAAGCCAGACAAGACTGCCGCAGGTGTCCGGAGGCACCGCAGTATCTGCTGCTCCAGCTCAGAGTTCGAATTAGTCACCATCTTTACTTTTTCTTCCAATTCTTTAACTGTATCACTTAAAGGTTTCATTTGAGCCAGTATAGAAGTTTTCATTTCTACTATTGTCTCCCATATAGTCTCAAGTGTAAATACAGCTGGTCTTACCGCAGTTAGCTCAACTCTTTTGGGAGTTCCTCCGACAGCCCCTCCAGCTTGCTCCAGCAACACTTATTCCTCCTTCCCAACTGGCTCCGATGACATTTCTGAGCCTTGAATCACTATTTCTCCTGGGTCCTGTCTTGCTGAACTCTGCCGCGGAACTCGTCAGTCTAGCGGTGTCGTTCCAGTCTCAGGAGAGTTCCAGCTAACAGCCGGATTGCCAGGGGGAGTTCCTTCCACAGGGCTTAGGGATGATAATGAGCCTGGGAGTGAATGGTAGCTCATCTTCCCCTCCCCCTCTCTCCAATGGCTGCAATCCTGTGTTAGAGTCTTTGCGGACCACATGTGTGTCCATCGGACCAGCGACGCCAGCTGTCGGAGGGGCTGCGGGATAAGGCTCACCTCGCGGCTTCCTCTTGCGTCCCATGATTAAGGTAAACAATTCGCAGGAATTATTTCAAAAAGTTTCGTCCTCTGGAGCACACACGCAGCGTTCTGCTACTGAGCGTCCATCTTTCTCTGCCCCCCTGATCACCTGGGCCACATATTTGATGCACAAAAGCCCTTACAGTATAAGGGGTAATACACGTGCATCGAAAACGCGCAGCCAACTGCGTGTTAAACAGTGTGCTTGGCCGAGCACACTTTACAGAATCGGCCCGAAAGAGCGTGCATTAAAAGAAAGGGAATATGCAACACGGATCAGTTAATGCAAAATCTTTAATTACACATTGAGAAGTGTCTTCAAATGCTGAAAAGTGGAATATAAATCAAATACATAACAACTGTTTGCAATTAAGTTAGCACATTCACAGGGATGTTAACACTACTAAATTAACTCAAAACTCATTTGCAAGTCCTTAACCCAGGTTGTTAATACACGGTAATTAGCGCACATGTGTGGCTGATGTTAACACATTGGCTTCTATGTGCCTATAGCTTCAGAGGTCTTTTGTGCAGTGGAGCTGTGGAGAAGGGAACATTAGGAAAGATGGTGTACACGTTGCTCTACTTATGTGTAAAATGGTTTCCATTATAGTACAGTTTGTTTTAATATGATACCAGTGCTGCATAGGACAATTAGTTCATTTTAATGCTGCAATGTGTCCCAACAAATACAAAAATATGGTATTTTTTCATGATTCCTGCCTGCCAGTGATACTAAAGGTGATGTGGAAGGCCTAACTGAAGGCACTGTGGAGAACTAGAAGTAAAAATCCATGTGTGTTTCCTTTAGCGTTCATTATTTCAACACCATCTCCCCCCCCACCAAAAGAAAAAGGATACAACTCAAGTCACTTTACTTATTTAAACAAAAAAAAAAGTATTAAAGAGTTAAATTGCTCTCGGGTTTCAAAGCCACACCAGTTCTCACAGATAGGAGCTGGGTTGTTGTAGGGACAGGAGCACAACCTGGAATTCTAAGCAAAAGCTGGAAGCTGGAGCAGAGCTTCACCACCACAGGACAGAGTTCATCTCACCAGATAGGTTGGGTAACCTTCTGGTTGCAGTAAACAACTTCCTAGTTCCCTGCAGCTCCTTTTAACCTAGCCTTGGCCAATCTGGAGTAGCCACTTTAATCCCTTTTTTGATCTTTGATGGCACGGCTTGCTCCCAACTTGCCGATTAACTCCATTATTAGGACTCTAGCCCTTCATCTTCTAGTTGTCAATGATGCCTTATCACTACAACCATCACATGCATTTGAAACTCCAATCTCAGCAGAGTGCACATGAATTCTGTAATTTTACACAGAAAGTTTCTGGCAAAAACAATAAATCAGTACTGTTTATCTAGCAGCATGATCTAGCATGGCAGCTTTAAACATCATCTACTATTACTACAACTGTTATTAACACAAATATAATTAATGGGACCCTGTTTTCAGGCTGCTTTGTTGCAACGGGAACTGGGAATTCTAGCTCTCCGTGTGTTCTTTCGCTGAACGACATCTTATGTAACAGCTAGTTTTGTTGTTAAACATGTACTGAAATTTACACTTTTGTTTTAATGCTGTCATTTGATCCCAAGGCAGCAGAGAAGGAGTCGCACACTGGGGCTGGCGAGTTGCTTCTAAGTCAGGATAGTACAGCATGCTGCGCCCATCGAGACAGGGAGCACACTGGAGGACAGGGTGGCACCAGGCCCGGGCTTCCTTGAATACATTTGTCCAGCAAACTTCAGCTGTGATGCTTCAAAAAGAGGTGGGCAAAACTAGTGGTCTCTATCAAGACGATTTAATTTTATTTCTCTCAAAGTTTTCTGCTTTGGTTTTTGCCAGAACAGTCAAAGATCGAAAAATATGAATTTGTCTGAAATTACAAATGAAATGTAAAAAAAAAATGACATTTATTGCCAAATTAGATGGAATACTAGGAGTCCTAAATAAAGCGGGCATGTTTGCATTGGAAAAAACGTATTTTGTTTTTAACTCGTTACCCCTTTGGTTTGGTTTGGTTTCTGTGTTTTAGCATATGCTAAGGGAGTGGTGCCGTGAGACTGGAGAAGGGCAATTGTGATCTTGCTTCAAAAAAGAGGTAGCAAAGAGGAGGTTGGGACCTACAAGCCGATTAGCCTTACCTCGGTGGTGGAAAATTAACGATGGCTCTATTGAAAGAAAGGATAGTGGGGAGAGCTCCTGCAGGTAGCCACAAACAGCCCTGCGTGAGGAGACTGAGCCGCCCCTCCCCCAACGTCGGCTGTGCGACCTGGCGAGTGAGAGCCGGCGCACCGCTTGGTTTTTGGGAGATGCCTTCCAGCTGAATTTCAGAAGGGCCAGCTTAATTACGGGGATAAAGAGGAAGGGCAACACTAGGCCTATCCCCTCTATCGCGAATCGAGCTCCCTCTTCTTCTCAACTAACGGTGGAAATCTTTAACTTTGGAAACCAGGTTTCAGGACTTATTGATCTTGGAGCGTGTTCTCCCGATCTTTAGAGGCCATTCATTTCCCTCAGTCCTGACGGTCCAGTACCACTGCGGACTCCAGCAGTTAACCACCCAGGAATGGAGGACAGCTCTGCAAACCCTAAAGGGATAAGTCCTGTAGCGGTCCTAAGTGGGACTTCCCAGATGGCAGAAATGTTGGCTCCTCCTTTTTAAAGAAACCTGTAGCTATTACATTGTATGTTCTTTGGTGGCTCTCTCTAAATTGGAAACAACATTATCTGAATGGGTGGACTCTATGGCTAGTGCTATGAGAGCTTATTCTATCCAAGTGAATCAGCAGGCTCCAGATATTAGTGGCCTATCCCAAGAGTTATCCAATTTAAAGATAGTGAACCAGAAATTTCAAGAGACTAATAATAATTTGGTGAAAGACAATTTGTATATGCACAGAAGGATGGAAATCCTTGGCAATCAAACAAAAAATGTAATCTCAGATTTCTTTATTTCCCTAGATCCCTAAGGGTCTCTCCTGTTGAGATGCTGGGTCAATTCTATACTGATTTTCTCAGGGTCTCCAGGTAAAAAAAACTATTCCTAAGATTGCAAAGGCTGACTCTAAGAATGACATAAGACCTGATGGAAACTTAGCTTTGAATGATTCTTTGTTTACCTTACTGGGCTTTTTGAGAATTCTCAAACCTCTATTAAAGACAGAGCTATTTTACAAGTAGAATATGTACAAGAATTAGACAAAATATGGACTTTAGACTCTTTCTCCTTCTTAAGGACCAGAACTTCCTTGGACATAACATATCAGTGTTCCCAGACATAGTCAGAGATTTGAAAGTCCGAAGGAAATGTCTTCTCAAGAAGAAATAGAGAGTAATGGACAAGGAGCAACTTTTAAAAATTAAAATATACCTGTAAGTGCTTAGTTAAATACCAAGGAGCTAGTTATATGTTTTTTGAACCTAGTGATTTGGACAATTTTTTGCAGAATAAGTCATCTCCAATTGTATCTTGAGGCATGTCTGTACCTTTTGTGTAATTAGGTTTCCTAATTTCCTTATTGATTTGCTTAATTGGTCCCTCCCCATTATGGCCTGACTTTCAAGGTCTATTTTCAATATTTCTTGCTGTTTTCAATTTTGTATTTTCATTTTCCTTTTTTGATAGACCTCTTTAATTACTGACTGTAATTTCGCGTATAATGTTTTGTAAATTCAATAAAAAAATCAAGAAAAGGATACAGGGTAGTAGTATCTGAGACAACATGATTTTACCAGAGGAAGGTTGAGTCAAACAAATCTGATTGCTTTTTTTGGATTGGGTGACTAGGAATTAGATCAAGGGCAGGTACTTGATATGATTTACCTGGATTTCAGCAAAGATTTTGATAATATCCCGCATAGGAGGCTCATGAATAAAATGAGGGGCCTGGGAGTGGATCCCAAGATGGTGGAATGGATTGGAATTCACTCTGAGGAGAGAAGGAGGATTAGTGGAGTGCCTCCGGGATCGGTTCTGGGGCTGGTTCTATCAATATCTTTGTGAGCAATATTGCAGAAGTGTTAGAAGGAAAAGTTTGTCTTTTTGTGGATGTCACTAAGGACAGCGTGGACACTCTTGAAAGACTAGACATGATGAGCAGACATGATGAGAAGTGATCTAAGAAAACTTGAATGGTTGAATACTTGGCAGTTAAGGTTCAATATGAAGAAGTTCAAAGTCATGCATTTGGAATGCAAAACTGCAAAGGAGCCTTATGTGATGGGGGCAAGAGACCGAGGTGCACATACCAAGAGAGAGACCTCAGGATGATAGTGTCTGAAGATCTGAAGGTAGTGAAGCAGCATGACTGGGTGGTGACTAGGGCCAGAGGGATGCAGGGCTGTACAGAGAGAGAGAGGCATAACCAGCAGGTAAAAGGAGGTGATATTGCCCCTGTACAAGTCATTAATAAGGCCTCACCTGGAATATTATGTTCAGTTCTGGAGGCTATATCTCAAAAAAGATACAGATAGGTCAGAAGCACTCCAGAGAAAGGCAACCAAAAGCCATATGAGATACAACTGTAGGATCTAAATATGTATATTCTACAGGAAAGGAGAGGAAAGGGGGATAAGATACACATTTTTAAAGACCTGCAAGGTATTAATAATGCACAAGAATCAAACATTTTACAGTGGAAAGGAAGCTGTAGAACTAGGGATCATAATATGAAGCTCCATAAGGGTAGATTCAGAAGCAATATCAGGAAATATTTGTTCATGGAATGGATGGTGGATGCCTAGAATGCCCACCCGGAAAAGGTGGGGGAAGACAAGAACAGTAATTGAATTGAAAAGAGATTAGGATAAATATAGAGGTTCTCTAGTGACTAGAAGATGAAAATGAAGCACTGGGGTAACTTTTTGTGAAACTTTTCTGCATGGGTGTAACCTTCACAGAGCTACAGTTACAACCAGCCAGTGATGTATTCACGAGGTCCATTTAGGAATATTTTACAGCAGGGATTCACACACTTTTAGCCAATGTGACCCTATTTTAGCACTTGAAAAGACACATGACACCAGAGGACAACCAAAATTAATTAGTAGGAGTGCGATCCCCCTCTAACAATCCCTCCAATCTCCACCTTCCACACTCCTGCTGATCCCCTCTCACCTTCCTCTCCCTCCCTCCTCCATTATCTTCTCCAGAGAACTTCCTGCCCTCCAGCAGATCCCCTCTCCTAACCTCTGCTTCTCCAGTTGATTTCCTCTCTATTCATCTCCCCAGCTCACTTCATCTCGCATTCCCCATATATTTTCATCCCAAGCCTTTCTTATAAACCCCAAATGATTTCCTGTCATCCCCTGCCTCCTCACTGTTGCGTCCGTCGGTGCTAGATGGCTTTGCCCAGTTTGCCTCACCTTATTCACGGCTCCTCCCGTTTACCTAGGAAAGATGGCAACTGCAGCGTCTACAAGCCGACCTCTCTGGCGTCCCTGGAACGGCTATGGTGCAGCCTCCCGCTATTGCTCCTCCCAGGTACCTACGAGGGTGTGCGCGCGCGCACACGCCCCATGTTTTTATACCACCCTTGGTGCGAACCTCGAGGGCGTTCCCTCATGCTGACGTCACGCCATCCGGGTATATTACCTTCACTAGTTTGCTAGCTCATTGAGTTAGCAAGGACTCAAATTTGTTCTTGTCTACGCTACTCTGCCGCTTGCGTGCTGCCGCTGGAAGCTCTCTCTCTGCTCTTTGGGGTAACTGCTAACCTGGGTACCCGCTACTCGGGGGCCCTCTGCTTTAATTCAGGTGCCTTACAGGGAACAGGTACTCGCTCCTCAATGGCCTGCTCTCCCTGCCTCGGTGCCTGTACCATCTACAACATACCTGGTGGAATCGCAGCATACCAACAGCTAACACCTAGTGAGTACTCTAACTCTCAGTCTATCTCATCCACAGTATCTCCTCGCAGGGAGACCTGCTGCGGAACCTCCTGACGTCATCAAGGAGAGAAGGGCTCCCTCTGCTGAGGTCCCTGAGACTGCAACTACCAGATTGCCTCACTACTGCCACCTCTGGTGGCTCTCTTCAAGCTGTTTAATAAAAGAACTAAACTGTGTTTTGTGCATTACGAGTCTAGCCCAGTGCTGTGGCTCCTCATGGGGCTCCTCCCCGTGGGCGTGGTCATCTCCACAGCACCCAAGGATCCACCAAAACACACTTAACCATAACACTCACTCATTCCTATCCCCCACACCTGCCAGCCTCAGCTCACCTTCAACCCTTCTCTCACATTCCCGAGTTCTAACTCCCCAGCTCTTGTTACATCCCCCAGTCTCTACAACCTTCTCACCCCCTCCACAGCCAATCCCTCTCTCCCTTCAAACAGCTCCTCCTCCAAATTCTCTCTGTCCAGGGTCAGCTGTAACATTTTCCTTTGGTCTCTGGGCCAAATATGGATAACTGATGGGAAGCAAAAGCAGGCTGATGACTGTGGCAAGATTTTTCTCTTGGATAGGTTCGACGGTGGGTGAGAAGGAAGAAGTTGCAATCTCCACCAGCTCATGCACACTCAGCCCTCCCTTCATGGCTGGTCCCTAGCCCTATGGTGATCTGCAAGTAGTAGTAGCATTAGTAATAAATGTCAGCATGGGGCCTGTAAGCTAGTAAAAGCTCACAACCCTTGCAACAGTCCAAATCCCTCCTCATGCAGGCTTCTGTTACCACAGAAACTCATGCAATGGTATTGTGACTGCAGGGCATGTGAGTTGGCTCAAAATACCCATGCTGACTTCACTACTAAAGCTGCTCCTGGCACCTGAAGAGTGCTGCTGTTTATGGCACTTGTGACCCCAGCTGAAGGTTTTGTGACCCCCATCTGACGTCCTGACCCTGTCTTATAGTAAATGTATGGTTAGGTATATCTGGCTGTTTACATTACTTCAATAAAGATTCACCAAGTTCACTCATAAATAGCAGCAGGCAGGTGCAGTCTGCTTTTGTGCTTCTATGGCCAGAGCAGGTCCTCTGTGCCCCACAAAAAGCAATGAATAAAGTTGTGGGGGACGGGTCTGTCCATCTCCTGCTTTTATAGCTTGGATGGCATCTCCTTACCCTTGGGTAACCTGCACAGAGCAGCAGTTACAACTAGGGATGTGCAGAGGTTTTTTTTTGTTTGTTTGTTTTGTTTTCGGATCGTTTCTTTTTTAGGGTCATTTTGTGGTTAAAATGGTTCGGGGAAAGTCTTGTTTCATTGGTTTTTTTTCAATTTCGGAGTTAGTGTGCAGTAACTTGAATATGCTCATTACAATTCCCAACATCTGAATCTTTATACCGGCAGGAGCACATCCATTTATAATTTTATATTCAATCTATCACTTCAAGTAGCACCCGGCTATCAGTTTAAGCTTTTGCTTTAATTTTACTTTATTATGGCACTTTCTTTAATGTAAACAAAGTTTAAAACACAGACTGTAAAAGTAATGGTGAGAAAGCTGTGACCAGGTTGCCATTTTCTGTTTTAAACTTTTTTTTTACATTAAGGTAGCATAAAGTAAAATGAAATAAAGTAGTACTTTAATTTTAAATAATGTTTTAATTCCCACTTCCCTCCCACATTCAACCACTGGCAGTTAGTTATTGGTACATTCACACTGCAACAATTAAAAAGTCAGCCCTCTCATGGGGCTGCCTCGCCAGTCACTCCCACCCCTCCTCCTTTTACCAGCCAATGAATGGTGTGTGTGTGCGTGTGGGGGCGGGGCGGCTTGTGACAGGTGAGGCAGCCTCCTGCATGAAAGTCTGATTGATGCTGTGCTGCTGACACAGTCTAAACAGCCAGCCCTCCACAGGGGGCTGCCTCCCAGTCACCCCCACTTCCCCCCACACACACCCATACCATTCACTGGCTGGTATATGGGGGAGGGGGCTGACAGGCGAGGCAGCCCCCTGTGTATGGAGGAATGACTGAAGCTGTGATGCTGACACCCTCTTAACAGTCAGCCCTCCACACAGAAGTGGCTGCCTTGCCAGCCACCCCTCCTTCTCTCCCCCATATACCAGCCAGTGAATGCTGTGTGAGGGGGGGGGGGGCAGCTTGTGACAGGTGAGGCAGCCTCCTGCATGAAGGTCTGACCAATGCGGTGTTGCTGACACAGTCTTAGCAGTCAGCCCTCCACACACACAGGGGGCTGCCTCGCCAGTCACCCCTCCTCCCCTCCCTCATATGGTGTGTGTGAGGTTGAATGAATAAAGAGCTGTTGTTTCTCCTCAGACACCACAAAACAAGGCAGCACACAAGCAGAGAATCCCTTATTTTATATTAGCTAGCTATTGAGTAAAAGTAGGAGAGGAAATAATAATAAACATATCATTGGCCAATTCAAAAATACACTTAACCAATGAGTGCACTACAGAGACCGTCTCTAATGCTCAAGTTGGCTACAAACACACACAGAGTTAGTGAAATTGGTCAGGTGGCACTTACTGTGACTACCAGTGAGTCCCTGAATGACCACTGCTGTACTGTCTGTCTGCCTGCTTTGCTATCTGCCAGCCAAAGTCAAAGCCACAAGTGCAACACTAATAACGTCAAAAAGAGACATCACTCACTGATGTGACATGTGTGTCTTCTTGATATTGTACAAGAGCACTTGAGTTGCCGCTCTAGTCCTCTCACCGCTCTTAAAATGTTTTATTAAATTTGAAAATTTGGCACTGATGTTATTGGTCCAGATGCCTCAGACCAGTGGCAACTTGACAGATTGCAGAGCCCAGGCCACAGGACAGAGGTTAGGATAACAACAAGTTAGATACTGTGTGGCTAGTGACTAGCTACACTACTAGCACCTCCAGTCCAGCGCACTAATGCCTGAAAGATATTAACTCTGCACGAGTCTCTGCAGCACTCACTGACTTGGATCACAGATCAGAGATCAATATTATTGCACTGCACATAAAGTGCCTACCTTTCAAATACTGGTGGTATGGCTAGGCTACTGCTTCTAAGTGGCTGGCTAGTAGTACTAGTAGTTGGCACGGAGCGGTAAACATCTAGCACAATGCGGTGAAGAGGAAGTAACACACATTTATCAGACGCGAAGGACAATTTTTTCTTGCGAGGTCAGAATCCAACAAGGTTGGTTACATTCAACATCAGATTCCCCTGAAGAAAGACTGCTGTCTGAAACACGAACAGTTTGTGTCAACCAACAGATTTAGGAAGTCGCTTTAGTACCCGCTTTAAATTGAATACCATTTTGAAGATCATATTTGTTTCCCCCGCGAATAAGGTAAATACCTATCAAACTACGGATGCCAATGAATATCACCGGGATTTTAATGTTATGCAAAAAAAATATTAAAAAAAGAAAATCTCCTCGGGAGGTGGTGGGAGGTTGATGATTATAACCAATGGTATATTGGTGCTGGGACACCTACACTATATATGAAACCTTCCATTCCTCCTATAAAAATATTTTTCAGTTTTCTTAAAAATTCTTTTGAAAATTGATAGCTCCACAGAGTGTAGGTAATACTGAGTATTATTGAAATCAACGTAAAGCAATTTTCTTGTGTAGTAATTTATTGTAAAATACACTTTCACAGCGATAGAGCAGTCTTTTTACTGCTCTTGATTTATTTCTGATTCTAATAGTACTATTAGGCAGCAGCACTAACAAGCCTAGTAGTTAGCTAGCTACCCTTCAAGACTGCTATAGTAAATCAATCACCAGCTGCAGCTAACACAGATTGATTGATATAAATACAATTTTTCAGTTTTTCTCCTCAAACCCCAAAAAACAAAGCAGCACACAAGCAGAGAATTCCTTATTATATAACTATTGAGTAAAAGTAGGAAGGGAAATAAACATATAATTAGCCAGTTCAAAAATACACTTAACCAAGTGCCATGTACCTCTCATAAAAAAATGAAGCAGTATTGGAAAATTAAAAGCATGTGTGAGCATACATATTCCAAAATACCAGGACCCCCTTTTCTAAAATGCACAGGGATTCGCAAATTCAAAATATGCACTAGCTTTTGATCACCCAGTGCCTGGTAACAAGAATAAACATAAACAAACAAGTTCTAGTTAGGTGACATCAGTCACTGGGAACCTTGGCAATAGAAATAACGAACAAGGAGACAGCCAATGGGAATACAGATTCATACCTGTTGCCAATGAACTGCTCCCTTGAATGACTAAAAGTGTTAAGTTAGTAACATTTTCTGTTTCTGCGTACTAACGGGAATTACTATGCACAAACTACTATGCACTAACAGTTGTTACTGCACAGTAGGACCCGTTAGTGCACAGTAACACGAAATACTAATTATCACGACATTTTGGGTTTTTATTTTTTGTTTTTTGGGATTCCCAAAAAAAGACGAAATAGACAATTTCGTTGTCAGATTCAATTTCATTAAAAACAAATGCACACCTCTAGTTACAACCCTAATCACCTTGCTGAGCATACTGGATGGACCATTTTGGTCTTTACCTGCCGACATTTACTATGTTACAATTTAAATGTGCACTAAAAGTATGTAGTATGCGCTACAAATCGAAAACAGGAACAAAATCACAATTTGTTTGGGTTTTTTATTTAACCTTTTTTTTTAAAATTAGAATTCAACAATACACAAGTTCAGACAAACAGTAATAAATACATTAAACCCATACACGCAGCTTAACAATGAAAATGTCCCCAACACCTTCAGCCCACCTGATAGCAATTATAAATCCAATGTACCAGTTAAGCAAGGAAATGCAGAATGGGACACAAATATGGGAAAACATGCATTAACTGTGCTGTCACCATCAATTACAAAACTGTCAAGCCCCAGTAAGATAAAACCTAGTCTAACATTGTCTTACAAAGAAAGCACAAGGGAAACGATGTTGCAAGAGTCTTACGGTACGGGATTTTAATGGCAGTGTGCAGCATGTTATCAAACAACAGTTTCTGCTTCATGCAACTAGCATGTGCTAATTACAAGATCACAAACGTGATGGGTAGTTGGACACATATTCCACTAACATTATTAACCTACACCCTTGACTCATACTCCAGTGTATCAACAGGTATTTACTAATAGCAGGAAAATTGCGCAATTCATTCTCTCCAAGGACTTGCCTACGGTGCTACCAAAACATTTTACCTGCCTGGTTCATACAAGCCCTGCTTTCAGGATTCCCTTGAAGCCCCCTCCCTGCAGGGTGCAGGACACATTCACATCCCACTTCTTTCCTGGAGCACCATAAACCCTGCTAGAGCATCATCTTCTTCCCACAGACAGGGTGCAATTCACAGGAACTACTAAGAGGAATTTGCAAGGCTCAAATTGAACCCATGCCCATTCATCGTGGCTTCTCTTTTGCAGTGCAGAGTTATAATGACCGTGTTGGTCCTGGAGAACACTGGTTGTGATAAGCTGTTATTGGATTTATTTAGATTTATATTCCACTTTTCACAGCGGATTATATTCAGGTACTGTAGGTACTCCAGAGGGCTTACAACCTAAGGGGGTCATTTTTCAAAATGCGATAAGGCGTTTTTGCATGCGTTAAGCCCTGTTTACCACATGCAATCGCACGGTGCGATGCTGATTTTAACTACACCTCTTTCAAATGCGTTAGCTGTGCGATAAGGTTTCATTGCCATTTGCGATGTCTCCCGTAAGTCCAATTTCAGCTGAATTGACAGCTGGAGGGAGAGAGAGAGAGAGAGAGAGAGCCAAGCCTCAATTGTTTACTCTTTCGAAAAGTACAAAGACCGGGGGGGGGGGGGGGGGGGACGACACACAATAAAGTTACTAGGTAATAACATTTAAAACTAATAAGAAAAAATCATTTTTTACTCAATGCATAATTAAGCTCTGGAATTCATTGCCAGAGGATGTGGTGAAAGCTATTAGTATAGCTACGTTTAAAAAAGGTTTGGACAACTTCCTGGAGGACAAGACCATTAACAATTATTAAAGTAGCACTGCAGAAATCCACTGCTTATTCTTGGGATAAGCAGCTTGGAATCTATCTACCACTTGGGATCCTGCCAGGTGACCTGGCTTGGCCACTTTTGGAAACAGGATACTGGGCTTGATGGACCCTTGGTCTGACCCAGTATTGCAAGTCTTATGTTCATAAGTAATAGTGCCCCTTCCTTCCTGCAGCATATAAAAAAAGTGCACAATAACAATTCCTTCAATATTAAAAAAATAATCATAACTGCTTTCTGTGTACAAAAAAGACAAAGACACAGATTCACAAGAGATATACCAACCACATTCTGTGAAACAAAACCCAGGAAATCATAGCACAGAAGGGAAATTTTAGGGGAAAAACAATAGCCAGTTTCAAATCAAAGCAGCGTACAACATATTAAATAGGGCCTTTTCAGTTAAGTCTCCTTTTAGTATGGCATTGCATGCTCAGAGAAACGAGATTAGACTCTGTCCTGCCATCGTTTCACAGGGGCATAAAAACCTGGCTTTTTCGCCAAGCATTCAACATCGAGTAGCCTGGGTCTGCTAAGGCACTTTTGGTCTGGAAGAGTAACTCAACCCTCTGGTACTATTTTGTGTACGTCACTACTTGCTACCTTTTAGTTTTTATATGTTTCGAGCCTTTTCATTGTTGGTGGTATTTCCCAAATGCCTAACTGGTGGTTTTATTCCTACTATATATCCACTACCATGTTTTTGAAAGTTTTTATTAGTTAAAGATGTTATATATTATTTGTACATGCTTGTGATATTGTAAGTTGTGGCAGATCATAGGAAGCTGCGCCTGTGCAGTTGAGGGAACCGGCAACAGACTCTCATGCAAGACACGACCAGGTAAACAGTCCCGCAGATATTCAAGGCTCAACCCATTGTTTGCTTTATAGGTCAATAATAATAATTAAAACTGACAACATATTCTCACTGGCAACCCATGCAAGCTCTGGAGAGCAGGCAAAATATGGTCCCGGAGAAAAATACTGGACAGGAACCTCGATGCTGTATTCTGTATGCGCTGCAGTCGGTGAAGCTTTTGCTTTGGTAGAACGTCGCATGGAGCATTGCAATAGTATAAATGGGAGACCACCACCGCCTGGCCTAAGCTGACCAAATCAGTCAAATGAAAAAAAAAATGTCATACTGTTTCAGAGCTCGAAATTGCCCAAAGGCTTTCTTAGCAATCATTGAGATCCTGTTATTGTCAACGATGATTCCAACCATATTCTCAGATCTCGGCCCTTTGCATTAGTGGGTAACGGGGTTCCATCCATTACCAGTTGGATCATGACATCTGGTATGGCTCTTGCTTCTTTTCCACCGAACTGCAGATTCAGTCACTTTGGAGCCAATTTTGAAAGAGTTTAGGCTCCTAACTTTTGGAGTTAGGCTCCTGAAGTAGCCTCTTTGAAAATTTACTAGGGCTAAATGCCTACATTTAGGATCCTAACTAGAGGATCCTAAAAAGTGGGTTGCTACAGGGGTAGAGTTAGGACAGGGAAACAAAGTTAAGAGCTTAGCACTGATTTTCAGAATTAGGCATTTAATTTAGGAACCTTAATCTAGGCAATTAACCAGCAGGACTAAATTTAGGGGCCTAACTTTTAGGGGCCTAAATTTATGTGAATGTTCTTCTGAAAATAGGTGCTTAACTAGGCACCTAATTTAGAAGCCCAAGTTTAGGGGCTCTGCTTTTTTTTAATATCTGCCCCATTAAGTTTGTTTTCATGGAGCCAACTTGTAACTGCTTTAAAGCATTTGTCGACCTTTTGCTTAACTTCTGTTGCCTCCTTCCCCAAAGAGAAAAAGGCTGAATTTCATCAATGATGATGTGAAAATTCAGATTGAATTATTTAAATAATCTCACACAGAGGTCTGAGATATACATTAAACAAGGCAGGGAAGAGGACAGAACCTTAAGGGACACCATAAGGCTCAAAGACAAGATACTTCTTGGCCCCAAATCACTCTCTTCTCTCTATTACGCATGAATAAAGAGAATCACATTAAGTCAATTACAGTCTAGTTCTATAAAGCAGACAGAAAGAAGGTCAAACTAAGGGCTGGAGGGCCACAAATTATTGTCCTTCTCAGAAATGTGCTAAAATTTCCTGTTTAACAAATGAAACCTGGAAAGGGACCGTGATCTTCTTCTCCAGCTATTTTACTGTTGTTTTCTCTCTCACCCTGGCTAACATTTCAAACCCAAATTTTCAGAAACATCAGCCTACAGATCATCCCTCTTCTCTCCCCTCCTCTTTCTTCCTCTGTAACTCTCACACACGATTCCTGTCTCACCCACGCGCGCACACACACACACACACACATACACACATACATGCTTCCTCTCTCTCACCCTCACCCCCACCCCTACCCCTGCACACAGGCACCTTCTCACACATATGCACCCACAGCACACAACACTCACTCTTCTATACACTCACCGTCTCATACACACACAGGCATCCTCTCATATATCGACACACACACCTTCATACACACACACACACACACACATATCCCTAATACACTGGCACTTACTCAGTCTCTACAGTCTTGAAATGGGATCCTACTTTCTGATTAGCTTCAGCAGGTACAGTAACTTGTATTAAAAGGACTGCAGAACCACATTTTTTCCCTTTAAGTCATGCTTCCTGGGCTTTCTTACAGTTTTTAATAGCAACAACAATGTATAAATTGCATACTGCCCCACACAGTTCTGGTAGGGGATTATCTGCTAGACAATGCCTTCATTGTTGCCTATTGCTTTATCAAAGAAAGCTGCACTGTACTGTATGCTGTTCAGTATTGGAAAAGTACACATACCAAGTATTAATGTTTACTGTGTGTCAATTATAGATATATTTTTTGCATGTTCTACATTTTAAACTGATTCGCTGCAGGGTCCTTGTGCCACCAGGAGGATATGAATAAGAAGAATGCCAGACATAAACCGGCCTCGACTGATCCATACTTGCAAGACTACAACAAAGCACATTCTAAATGCTTCTAGAATGTGACACAATCGCCAACTTGTCTGGTGTCTGTGCACTGTAATGCAATGCAATATAAAGTCAGTTTGCTCAAGCCTTCATGCAGGATAAGCCGACACCCATGACGATACCATTGGCTTGAGATCGCATGTGGCGTCTCTGCAGTGTCCTAGAAGTAAGCGCATCCATGCTGTGTGAAATCGGTCCCAATAGCACCTGCCCATGGTGGCCATGAAATACAGGCGCATGCAGCAAGGCCAAGCCCCGCCCTCCTGCAGCAAGAGGCAGAACATTCTCAGGAATCTGTGACCTATTTACTGATATTCTACCTTACTTAACAAGACAAAAAAAGTAACAATTTAAATGGTTCCTTTTCAAAATATTTCATAGATTTCTAACCTGCATCTGGATATTTTTTTTTTTTTTACATTTCTTTCCTTTCTCCCCTCCCTTTTATTTTTCAAGGTTTCTTTACTCCCACTTCCTCTCTCATCTCCCCTCCAGTCTTTGGTCCTGGCGTCTGATTTGTATTTGTCTCTTCCATCTATTTAATTTCTATCCTCCTGCCTCCATGCAGTCTTCCCGTCCTCTCCTGGTTCCTCGCCTTCCCCCCACCCCCACACTATGCATTCTCCCTCCATGCAATCATCCTGTCCTCTCCTGGTATCTCACCCCCACCCCCCACCCCCACACTATGCATCTTCCCTCCATGCAGCCTTCCCACACACTTGTTTACCTCCAGCCACCTCTCTTTACCAAATATTTTGCTGTCTAATGCTACACTCATACCTTTCCCTCAGGAACTCATGCCACTGGCCTTTCCCCCTCCACCCTGGGAAATCATTGTGCTTTACACCATCCCACCACATCCCCACTAGGACGCATGCCTTGTGAAGCTGCATGCGGAATCTGGGCAGAACCGTGCAGCCGTTTCCACTGGATTGTGGACTCCGCAGCCCAAGAAGGGTCCGCGTCCTCCTGGTCACCTAAGCACGACCTTCTGGAGCTCCCTCCACTACAGGAGAGCAGAGCAATCTACCTGCTGGCTGCTGCTACTGAAAATTAGATCTCTTTGTGGTTTGAACCATGCGCTGTTCCACAGCACAACATCTTTCAGTCCACAATGACCTTCAATCTTCAATGGAAGCAGGAGATAACCAGGTGAGCATAGTTAGGATATTTGCCACCCTTTGTCCTGCTGCCTTTGAAGGGGAAGAGAATATAGTTCCCTCATAATTTTGGCCACTTTAAGGCTGGAATCATGTGTCTCACACTGAGAAGATTCCATCTCCAACAATCAGATATAGTGGTGGCGATGGTGGGGCCTATGAGCACCAAGAAATATAGGATCTCTCTACAGATTGGCTCTCATTCCTCCACTGAGAGCTGAAGGAAGTCATGCCCCAGAATTAAGGGCCAACAGCTCTTATCTTCTGAACAGCCTCCCCACTGAGGAACTATCCCGCTTTGAGGAGGCACAGCTTTCTCCTCCTCCTCCTCCTCTTGACCTGCCAATTACCAAGGGCCATCCCGGCCAGAGGAGGGCTCTAGCACACCTAACACTGCCGAGGCCAACCTGAGGTTCTTCCATGTGGGGACATGAATAATGGTTAGGAAGCGCTCAAGAAGGAATCCAAAGAACCACCAAGGGATTATGTTTTTAAACAGACTGAAGTCATTTTCAGCAGTACAAGCTTAATTGGGTCTTAAAAACCCTTCTAGGAAGCCTCTTTTTGTGTAGAGGGGAAGACAGCTGGATCTAAAGGCTGTTCCCTCGATCATTCCACTAGCAAAGAGGGCGGGAGAGAAGAACTCCAACATGCTTGGAGGTCACCTGCTGCAATAATAACTCCATAGCAAACTGGAGCTGTGCAGACTCTGCCGTGCTTAAGGGCAAATCTGTGGCTGCCCATGGAACTTCTATATTTGACTACTGCAGGGAAGAGAAAGTTAAAGGGCCTGGCAAGCTTGACTTATTAACATAATTATCTTTGTTTTGGCTCAAAGCATGTAAAATGCCAGTAAAATTGACAGCTTATCTTGCCAGAACAGGCATGATGACTGCGTCCTGTTGCATGTGCACTATTGCGCTGCCTTCCCCCACAGGGGCCAGGCTTGAACTGAGGAACCCACCCCTCTTAGCTTTTGAAGGGGGCCAACCTTCCACGGATCACACCCTCCTGCTTGGTGTCTGTCTGCTTGCAAGCCAGGCGGAATGCACCAGCCGACAAGCTGAGCCGCCTTGACTTACCTGGGGGTGCCTCCCCTCCTTTTTCTCTTCACAAGAGAAATTGGAAGCCTGTGGAGGAAGGAAAAGGGGAGGGTAATCACCTCTGACCAACTGACCAAGTCCAAATCTGGCAACTGCATCATAGGAGACCAGAAGGCAGGGAAGAGGCTGTGCTTCATTTTTTCCCCCCTTTTCTTTTTAAGCTCCTGCTCTACCAGGGAAATCAGCCCAAGGCCTGTTGCCCTAGGAGCCCTGTCAGTAGCTCCTACTGCCAGACCCACGAAGGGAACGGAGACCACCTGATGCTTGACCCATTGCTGTGGGAACTCAGACCCCCAACTCAATTGGTTCCCAAGGGGGGGGGGGGAGCGAGAATCAGGACCATCATCCAGAGCACCTCCAGGAGTCAGCCTACGCTCCACTGGGAGCCCGTGCCTAAGCCTTCCCAAGAGCAACCCATTTATAGCTGCAGCACCAGTCCACGCGTCTGCACCATCTGCTGGAGACAGAGAAAATGCTGAAGAGCTGAAGGCCGTACCAGACCTTTTACAAGAGGAGTAAAGTCAGCTTTGAGCTTTTTAGCTCTTCTCTATCTGCTGGCAGGAGGACATAACCTACTTAGAGGCGTATTAAGGGGGGGGGGGGGGAGGTGAAGGGGGCGGTCCGCCCCGGGTGGCAGCAGGGTGAGGGGAGCCATTGCTGCCGTAAGGAAGGTCCTGCGGCAGTGCAGAACAGTGACGTGGCAGGGGAAATCCTGCCAGCAAAAGCAAGAACCTGCAGCCAGCATTTCCTGGAGCCGGCACAGCAGCCAAGAACAGGCCCAGCATTGCCGACGGCAGAAGAACAAACTTAGCCTTCCCGCCAGCACTCCCGAAGCCCGCAGCAGAAGAAGAGGCCCTGTGGTGCCACCGGCAGCCAAAAGGAGATACTGGTCCTGTGAGAGTAAGTGCCAGTGGATTAGAGTTGTGTGTGTGTGTGTGTGTGTGTGTGTGAGAGAGGGGGTGTGGGTGTGGGCTTGTATGAAGGTGTATCTAGGGGTGTGTATGAGAGGATGCCTGTGTGTATGATACGGTGAATGTATAGAAGAGTGAGTGTGTGTGTGCCTGTGGGGTGTATATGAGAGTGGGTTCCTCTGCGAGTATGAGAGGATGCCTGTGTGTATGATACGGTGAATGTATAGAAGAGTGAGTGTGTGTGTGCCTGTGGGGTGTATATGAGAGTGGGTGCCTCTGCGAGTATGAGAGGATGCCTGTGTGCAGGGTTGGGGGTGGGGTGAGAGAGAGGAAGTAAGTGTGTGTGTGCGTGGGTCAGACAGGAATCGTGTGTGAGAGATACAGAGGAAGCGTGTATGTGTGAGAGAGAGAGACGGAGGAAACTTGTGTGTCTATCTCTTTCACACATACAAACACACTCATGCTCCCTCTGTCTCTCACCAAGCGTGTATGTGTGTGACAGTCAGGGGAACATATTTTGTTTGTGTCTGTGTGAGTGTGTGTACCCCCAGTTCACAACAATCTCAGGGTGACAGGTATGGAGAGTTTTATTAGTTTTAATTACTGGGTGTTATTTGATGTCTGCTGTTTTGAAATATTTTATTGATGTTTAGGAAATTTTTAAAAATTTGTACAGGAGCTTCTAATCATTGAATATTATTCTATTCATCAGCTGTTTTGAAATGTATATGTTTAGTATGGTTTTACTATTTTGATTGATTTATATTTGTTGATTATATTGTTTTGAGGAATAGTGATTTTCTGCTTTCCATTGTTGCACTGCATACAGAATCTGGCTTGTGGTTTCCAGTTCAGTTTTTATCTGCATCTATGCGTGACAGAGAGAGAGAGACAGAGAAGCGTGTGTGTGTTAGCGTGTGAGAGAGACACAGAGGATGCGTGTGTGTGTGTGTGTGTGTGTGTGTGTGTGTGAGAGAGATGGAGGAAGCATGTCTGTGTGTGAGAGAGACACAGAGGAAGTGTGTGTATCTGAGAGGTACAGAGAAAGTGTGTGTGTGTGTGTGTGTCTCACACACATGCTCCCTCTGTCTCTCACCAAGCATGTATGTGTTTGTATGAGAGAGAGAGGGAGCATATTGTGTGTGTTGTATGTGTGTGCCCCCAGGCTACAACAATCTTAGGATGACAGATATAGAGAGCAGGAGATTGCTGTTTTGAAATATTTTATCGATGTTTAGGAAATTTTAAAATTATATGGGGGGGGGGTGCCAAATAAGTATCCGTCCCAGGTGCCAAATACTCTAGGTACACCTCTGACCCTACTTGTCTGGACTGGTTTAAAATGAATCATATAGTATCATACTATGGCCACTACCTAGTGGCCATAGTATGATACTATATGATACCGTATTTTAAGTTCCTCTTTGTGTTTACACTCCTTTGTATATAACCTTTCTTTCGATGCTGCTCTTAAGTTATCACCCTCCCAGTTCCTTTCCCCTGTTATCATGTAATTTCAATCCTGCTGTTCATTTGTGAACCGGTATGATGTCCTCACTAATACCGGTATATAAAAAACTTGTAAATAAATAAATAAATAAATAAATAAATACATAAATAAAGAAAATCCTGTTACTAAATCCCACCCCCATGATACTTAGAGAACCTCTGAAGAATTACAGCCAGCAATGTGCCCAGTAGCAGAAACACTGGAGATTCAAGGGTTAAACATGCATTTTTGCAGAAGTCCATTTTTAAGTTAAGTTTTTTTTATTTTTATAAAGATCAGAAAGGCACATGAGCACAGCTGGGCAAAGCACAGAGGATCTGAATACCAACAATGCTTGGTACATCTTCTAGTCACTGAAAAACGACTGTCACATCATTTTTTTTTCCATCTACCTGCAGCCCACTTGAAACCAAACCACATCTTGCCAAACTGGTTTTAGCTTTTGAGACAATCTTAAAAATATAAATATTAAAACCACTGAAGACATCACGTACCAGAGGAATAAAATGAAACTGGCAGAACCGGCCTAATGGCCCTACAGGCCTGCTTGTGCACTGTCAGGCAGAAGACTTTGGGTTCAATTCCTGCTGGGGGATGCTGTGTGGGAGTGAGAGAGACGGAGGAAACGTGTATGTCAGCCCCACCTCACCAGGAGGGATACAGCCCCAGCTCTGACCGTGCTCAGGCTGCCCGTTAAACAGGGCCTAGAGAGGATTAACCCTGCCCTAATGACTGGGACAGATGGGGGATGGGCGTGGAGGGATGATGAAACCCCAGGTAGTTGCAAATGAAGGGTCAGAGCACCATAGCCCAGTAAATGCCAGTTTCGATTGGGCCAAAGGCCCAAAAGGAGCAGGAGGAAACTGCCAGGCTAAGAAACCAACATTTTTTTAAATCAAATTGGTTCATCCAAAAAAACAAGACGCAAACATAGATCAGTGTTTTGGACAGGTTACCACCTTCCAGAAACCTTCCATGGAAGGAAATGTGAACCAATACAAGGTCATTTACAGTAAATAATAGCAACATGCAAGTACAGTTACTGTAGGTACTTAATTGGCTATCATAGATAAGAAGTAATCAGTGACTAATTAATCTGAACAATTATTATTATTTATTTCATTTATATTCCGCTTTTTTAGGCACTTCAAAGCGGATTACATTCAGGTATTCTTGGTACAACATACAATGCTATTGTGCCTTTGATGGGTTAAAATTAAGGACCACATATACTAATGGGGGTTTTGCCATATTTTTTTGTCTATAGGAAAAAGGTTTATTCATCTGACCCGAAATCAAAGTTATGGATATGAATGATCTCTATAGAGCCCTGAGATCTCTGCCTTGGCAACGCAAAGGCATTTTGCTAATCAATAAACCCTCCCTGCCTATGTGAGATTTATTTATTTAAAAAGTCTGGTACCCATCTAGATGGGTAACAGACGTAGCATTCATTAAATATGACAGATAAATAAAAACAATACATAAAATACTGCAGCACCAACCAGCAGTGATGTAATAAAAACCTAACAGCCAGAATAGACCATATTCACTTCAACGACCTGACATCCATCCCTCCGTACTTGAGAGTAAACTGAAAAAGACGTTCAGTTACAAAAAGGGAGAACAGAATCAGCTTTAAAAATAATGGTTACGGCTTGGCAATAAATCCCCCAAATTAAATGCAGTTTTTCAGCACAAAGTTGACTTTCTTTTACTTTTTTTTTCCCCTCCTAGACTATACGTTGCTGCCAGCAGCTTCTTCAACAGTCGTTTCAAAAAAAAAAAAAAAAAGTTTCAGTGCCCATGTCTAGTTTGCCACTACTTCCTGTCAGTCAAGAAAATCAGAGCCACTTCAACTCAACCTCCGAAGGCGACTTAAAATAAAGCAAAGAGAAAAGTGTTCCTTTCTTTCAGCGCTCAAGACCAACAAGATTAGCTAAAACAAAAAGCACAAGAAGTCTTTTATTATTATTATTATTTACCCCAGTGAGTTCAGCTCCTCTGTTGTAGCCTCAGCCTCCTCCCAGCTCATGCTGCACCTGCTGTGCGGCTCCATCGTTTGCTGCTCACGCTTGCCCGTCAGAGCTCTGCGATTTCCCCTGCGGCCATCGCTCAGCCTGCAAGGCGCTGCATCGACACCACCTGTAAGCTTCCAGCAGGCACGGCAGCAGCGAAACTCGAAAGCCAAGCCCGCCCGGCTGCCGTATTGGCAAGGAGGAAGTGAGAGCTGGCCACGCTCCTCCCCAGCCCCGTGCAAAGCGACAGGAAGGTCTGACGGCCCGGGCCATGCAGTTCCAGGAAGGCTGCTGCCAGTCCCCGTGCAGCCTGGATTATGGGGGGGGGGGGGGGGAGATAGAAGCAAAAGTTGCAGGGTGTATGGCACTGCCTCCTACACCCCCGCAGAACAAGGCAACGAGGAAAAAAAAAAAGGAAGAAATCAATAATAAGTATTACCAAATGGTGCAGGACGTGCAGCCAACGAGACCAGAGCACTGCTGCATGTCAGGGCAGGTGTTGCAAAATAACATATACAATCGTTCACTACTTTCCAGAATTACATAATCAGATACTGAAACTGATTTTTTTTTTTTTTTTTACTTTTGTATGCGGTTTTTTTCCTCATATCTTATCATTCTCACAGTTCTTCTGACTTCTTTGGGGATTAGTAACCTCCAGTCCCCATGAACAACAATTCACTCAGGTTTTCAGCATAACTGTAAAGAAATATTTATTTATAACTGAGTTTATATTCACTAATAGCTCAAAGTAGGGATATGTGTGTGTGTGGGAGAGTGGTTTCTGTTTAGTTAGGTGGTTTCTGGAGGGGTTTTTTGCTTGTTTCATATAATAATTTGCTTTTAGTATGTACTCTTTCACAATGGAACGCACTATATCCAAACCAGTAGCGCCATTTTTAAAAAGCACCCCTTGGGCTTTCTCCCAGCCCCTGCAGGCCCCTCAGGCTCCCAGTCCCAGTCACCCCAACTCTCTCTGAACAGAAACCTATAACCAGGATTCTGGGAATTCCCCTGGAGCCAGCCCAACCAATGCTATTTCTTTTCATGGTGTAGGCCTTTGTGACATCATGAGAGATGAAACTGGCAGGACAGGAGCAACTAGGGCTCTCTTCTCTCCTCGGGAGTGGGGATCCCAATTAAAGATGCATTATGGGGGCATCTGGATGGGGATCTTATGGGAAGGAGGAGGGCAGCCTTGCAGATTCTCCTGTTACGGTCGCCGGCTGCTCACCCGCGGTGTTGGGCCTTTCCTGGGACGGCCGCAGGAGCCAGCAGCCGCCATTGAGATCCCCTTCGCGGCTGTGCCAATCCAAGATGGCCACCGTCATGCTGACTCCGCCCCCGCTGGGCCTTCTAGAGCCGCGCACGCGGCTGCTGAGATGATTTAAAGGGGCCATGACAGGAAATGGTCATGGCTCCCCTTCGGGACTTCTTCCTGGTGCCCTGTATTTAAGGCAAGGTCTGCTTCTCAGACCATGCCTTGGTATCTTGGCTCTTGGTCCGCTGCTTGCTCGTCTGGTTCCTGTTCGTCTTGATCCTGTTCCTGGTTCTTCCCTCGTTGGATGGATTTCCTCTGGCTTCGACCCCTGGACCGGCTTCCGACCATTCTTCTGGCTTCGACCCCTGGACCGGCTTCCGACCATTCTCCGAAGATCTACACTTGTATCGACTTTGACCTGCTGGAGGCGCCAACTATCTGGATTACACAACCTGCAGGAGGCGCCTGCATCCAGATCTTCTTCGGTCTCCAGGGAGCCTTCTAAGTCCCAGCGGCCGGGTTCCTATGGGCTCCTCCTGGGGGAATCGCGAGCTTCCAGGGTGAAGTCTTCATTCCACATCTACATCACCAGGCCTCGCCTTCCGACAGTAGGGACCTAAGAGGGTTTACTCTCCTAGGTAGCGCTGACTCTACCTCAGACCAAGGGTCCACTGCCAGAACTATAACATCTCCCACGCGCGCCCCCGCCCCCCCTCCTTCCCTGCCAAGGCCTGACTGGCTGCTTTGAATTGTGTCAAAGCAGTGGAATTGGCTCAGGCAGGGAAAAAGGGAGAACATGCGTGAGGAGCTGCCCTCCTCCTCCTGTTTGCAGACACAGGAGCTGGTGAGAGAGAACATGTGGGTGGGGCCAGGAGGGCGAGTTCCAGAATAGTGAGGGGGTGGGAGGTAGATTGGTGGCAGTGGACTGCATAGTATTAGTTTTAATGGAGAGGGGATATGCACAGTCCACTGCCACCATTTTTTTTTTTTAATTTGACCAGGATTGGCTAATTCCATGGCAAGGGCAGAAGCATAGCCACAGGTGAGCCTGGGTGGCCATGGTCCGGCCACTTTAGGCTCAGGAACACCCAACCAGGGCTATCTGACACAAAGAAGAGGACCTCAGAAGCAAGACTGTCACGGGATCCCATCCCCGCAATGGTGAAAAACAAGACCGGAGCTGCAATGCTGTCATGGGATCCCATCCCTGTGACAGCGAAGAAGGCCAAAGCAGCAGGGCAGTCATGGGATCCCATCCCTGTGACAGCAAAGAACAGGACTGGAGCAGCAAGGCCATCACAGGATCCCATCCCCGCGGTCAGCGGAAGTAGGAGTTTGACTGTGCCTAATGAAATGTAGGAGAGTTTGAATGTGTGTATATGGGTAAGAATGGGAACTTGAATGTGTGTGTGTGTGGATTCTAATGGAAGCCTGAATGTGTGTGTGTGGATTATAATGGGAGCCTGAGTTAATGTGTATAGGTGAGAATGGGAGCCTTGGTGTGTGCTTGTGGATGAGAATGGGAGCCTGTGTGTATGAATGGAAGCCTGAGTGCTGCTTCAGTCTGTGTATAAGAATTGGAGCCTGTGTATGCATCTGTTTGTGTATAAGAATGGGAATCTAGATTTGCATCTGTGTGTGTGAGAATGGGAGTTTGAGGGTGTGTGTGAGAGAATGAGAGCTTGAGTTTGTAATAGAGCATGTGAGAGTGAGAGCTTGTGTGTGTGTGCGCTTGTGTGTGTGTGTGTAGAATGTGAGAATGAGAGCTTGTGGGTGTGAGGGAGTCTGTGAGAGAAAGTTTGAGCCTTTATGTTTGTGTGTGTGTGTGAGGGAGGAAGGGAAGAAGAAATAGAAGAAGAAACAATGCGAAGAGACCCTGGTCAGGGAAGGCCAGGGACCAAACAGTGGTGGCAGCCTGGCAGCGCTCCAGTCACCTGCCTGTCTTCCCGGGTTAAACTCTCCTCCTCTGTGTCTCCAATAGCTGTGGAGCTGTCGTGCTGCTTCACTTTTCAAGTGCAAAGCAACAGCGGTTGGGCCCCCATCTTTCCAAGCCAAAGATAATTAGTTGCACCGCACCCGCTGCTACTTCGCGCTGTCTTCTGCCCTGGCCGTTGAAGGAATTCCCGCGCAGGCCGCAGCGCAGCCTGCACGGCCAAACTGTAAAGTTAGGAGCCCGGTCACATTACCGTTCAGCTGCGCTGCGGCCCGCACAGGAATTCCTTCAACGGCCGGGGCAGGAGGACAGCGCGAAGCGGCAGCAGCGGGTGTGGCGCAACTAATTATCTTTGGCTTGGAGGGACGGGGGCCGCACTGATTTGAAAGGGCAGAAAGGAAGGGAGGCTGCGGCCGCCCCCTCCACGTGTTTGGTCCTGCTCGGTAGAAAAATTGGCAATCCTATTTTGTTTTGGGAGGGAATTTTTGCCACCAGTTCCTGCCCACTGAGAAAGAAGAGGAGAGATTTTGGATTTTGAATATTTGGGGGGGGATTTCTAACATCAGAAGTCCAGAGCTTGTACCGTTCAGAGCCAGAGATAGGATATCCCAGCCTGCACTGGGATCATTCTGTCACTCGGGAGGGTTGGGTTTTTCCCTAGTGCCTGCCACCTAGGGGGACACCCACTCAGCTAACAGAACTGAGAAAGAGGTACCTTTGGTCTGTTTATTTTGTGGGAAATTACAGAATTTTCGTTGGGAATTGGACTTTAGGAATTTTTTTGTCGCAGTAAATGTTTGTTGAATACCCAACCAGAGTGTCCAGCGTCTTCATTCATTAAAGCAATGACATGGGCAGCGACAGTCTTAGGATTTTGCCACCCCCGAGGCACTGTTGGTGCTGTCGCTCCCTGTCCCTCCTCCGCCAAGGTTTGATAGCAAGGAGTAGGCGGTCTAAGGCATGGGTAGGCAACTCCAATCCTTGAGTGCCACAGGCCAGTTGGGTTTTCAAGTTATCCACATGGAATATTCATGAGATGCATTTGTATGCACTGCCTCTATTAATTGCAAATGCGTCTTTTGCATACTCATTGTGGATATTCTGAAAACCCGACTGGTTCATGGCACTCAAGGACCAGAGTTGCTCACTCCTGGTCTAAGGCACAGTCCCCTAGTTTCCTATGGCAGCTCAGGGCTAGAATCAATGGCAAAATTTAAAAACTCTGAAGAAACTTGGAAAATATTTTCATTTTTTATTTTACATTATAAAAATAAAATAGTTATCCAGTATAATTGTTAATATAATGCATATACTTTATATTTTCTTTTTATTGGATAAAGAAAAGGGATCTCAGTACAGGAGGGAGATCTCAGGGACAGGAAGAGGAAGGGAGGAGGAGGATCAGGAAGGGGGGTGGGAAGAGGGTGAGGAGTGTAAGAAGGAAAGAGGATTAAGGATAGGAGATGGGGAAGATTAAGAATCTGGGATAGGGAAGAGGAGAGAGAGAAATCCTTAGATTGAGGAAGTGGAGGAGGGAGTAAGAAGGGTTGGGAGTGGATCTAGGAAGGAGGGAGAAGTAGGAAGGAAAAGAGGTTACAGGGTTTGAAGGATAAAATCCAAGATCAAATTAGGGAAGATCTGAATTTCAGTGGGTGGGGAGGGCAGGAGAGAGGTGACCCTAACATGCTCTGTTCCTATTTCTCCTTGTATCCCCTCATCTCAATCCCTCCTCTCTCTCACATATGAACCCTGCCCCCTACTCTTATGCCCCCAACTAATCTTCATCTCATCCTCTCTTCTCACCTCCAATGATCTTTACTCAGCCCCTCCTAATTGCCCCCAAATGATCCTCCTTTGCTCTGCAGGCTGAAGGCTAACTCCCTTTTCTCTCCTGCTCCCTGCATGCTGAGCTGTTCTCTGCTGCATGAGATTCAGCAGAGCTGTTACTTTTTGCCGGCCTGCAGGACATCCCGGCAGGTGGTTGCACTCTCCCCCAACGCTACAGATGAGACCACTGCGCCTCCCCTCCATTGCGCGTTCCCATTGGAGCTGATGCGTGCAGCAGGATGCTGCCAGGACCAATGCAGCTCCTCCATATTTATTTATGTATTTATTTGCTTACTTATTTAACAGTTTTATATACCATCGTTCCAAATCAAGATCACAATGGTTTACAAAATAACATTCATAATATTAGAAAACAAAATTTGGCACATATCAAATACATTATTCTATTACAAATCAAGACCACTTAATAACATATTATGTCAGTGTTACAGAAGTGATATCTAACATCTAGTACAAAATTAGTACATTTTAGACTAATACATGATAATTAGAGCATTCTCAATCATTGTGTTTCATTATATATATTTTTTCTTCATGTTTCCATGCCAAAGAATTCTCGTCATTCTTAGTCTTGTATTCCCTCACTCTTTTGTTACAGTTAATTTCTCATGATTCAAGTTAAAATTTCTCATCATTCTTGAGACTGTGGTTCATTACTCTCACGGTTTTAAGTAAGATTATAAGCATTTTTGAACAACCATGTTTTTAGTTCACATTTGAATTTTCTTCTATCTGGTGTCAGATGTAGTGTCTCAGGCAGAGACATGTGCCCAACTTGGCTCCATTCAAAGGGCCTGTGGGGCGAAAAGGCTGCAGTGCCCTTAGATGATGTCACCAGTCCCTGTCCTACTTAAGGGTCCCCAGGACACTCCTTCCTTGCCTCAGCAAAGGGTCACCTGCATCTAGTGTGTAGCTGAGTTGTTGCTTCCTGTTTCCTGTGATCCTGATCCTGTGTCTGCCTCGATTCTCCAGCCTTGCCTGCCTCGTCTCTCCATCCCTGCTTGCCTCATCTCTCCAGTCCAGCCCGCCTCATCTTGTCCAGCCTTGCCTCCCTGCCTGTCCTGCTGTGTCAGTCCTTCTCCTTGTCTCTAGCCTGCTCTTGGCCTGACTTCTGGATCTGACCCTAGCCTGGACTTTGACCACTCTTGTTCACTGCCT
Organism: Rhinatrema bivittatum; assembly: GCF_901001135.1. Classification (NCBI taxonomy): domain Eukaryota; kingdom Metazoa; phylum Chordata; class Amphibia; order Gymnophiona; family Rhinatrematidae; genus Rhinatrema; species Rhinatrema bivittatum. The sequence goes on from NC_042615.1 coordinate 309,914,100, forward strand.
GCCCTTGACCTTTGCCTCAATACTGGCCACTCTTGCCTGATGCCTGCCACTGACCCTTGCCTGGACATTCACCCTTCTAGCTTACTGCCCACCTCTGACCCTAGCCTGGCCCTGGCCCTTCGCCTACGCCACTACCATAGAGTCTCTCAACGAAGACCTGCCGATCTCCCAAGGGCTCAACCCAAAGGGAAAGGGGTTAGTATAGGTGAAGCTCCTGACCTATCTCTTCCTTGTGTAGCTCCCCCAGCTGTTGGTGAGGACCTATGGGGTCCTCCCCATAGACTGAGTGAACTTCACCAGAGCAATAAGGGTCCACAATTCTTAGAACAGCTGAAAGGCAGCAAATCTGCAGCCAGTTTGCTGCCCCACCAGATTTATGCTGCTAGGGATGGGCCTAGTGTGTTTACTGGCAAATCCAGGCCTGGATATTGGAAGAGTGAGTACACCTGTAAGAGCAACAAAAATGAAACTGAAAGACTGGGTTTTGGTCCCCATCCCCATGAGCCTAAGGCCCCTGAAATTTATCTGCCTCCCTACTGGAACAAACCCCGGCACTCCGGGGCCGAGTGGACTGCTTGGTGAGAGAAGGAGAGTTGAGAAGTAAAGTGTCCCTAGGGACAACCATGTGCCCCTGTACCCTAAGAGCTCCCCAAAGAGGGGGTTTCATAGAAATTATAATTATTTAGGGGCAGATTTTTAAAAAATACGCGAGCGCGTACTTTTGTTCGCGCATATCTTATAAAATCCGGGGTCGGCGCGCGCAAGGGGGTGCACATTTGTGCAACCTGCGCGCGCTGAGCCCAGCGCGAGCTGCCTGTTCCCTCCGAGGCCGCTCCGATTTCGGAGCGGCCTCGGAGGGAACTTTTCTTCGGCCTCCCCCCACCTTCCCCTACCTACCCCCCCCCCCCTTACCTTTGTCGGCAAAGTTACGCCTGCTGAAAGATTTTTTTTGATAAACCTCATCAAGGAGAGAAATTAGCAAAAGAAAATAATTACAAAATTAGACATATTACAATTAGACTACCCAAATAGTAAGATAAAAAGAATGGAGTTCTCCTGTTCTGTAAAAATCCCTCCAGTTGTAAACGATCAAAAAATACATATTTATTCCCTTGGAACTTAATCACACATTTGCAAGGAAACCTAAGAAGGAACATTGCCTCAAGGACGAACACCTTTTCTTTCTTTAAGAGGAAAATTCTACGCTTTAGTTGCATCTCCCTGACGACATCAGGGAAAACAACCATTTTATGACCCAAGAAGCTGATTCCCTTGAGATGGAAACAAAGTCTGAGTCATCTGCTTCTCAGATTCTTGACTGAAAGAAACCAACAGGGTAGCTATATTATTAATCACATAGGGCCTGATTTTCAAAATGCTTAAAAATGGGGTTTACACGTGTAAATGCACTTTACCTATATAAGTGAGCTTTTGAAAATTGCACCAATATATGCCATTGAATTATCCATAGGATTTGCCCACGTGCACATTATGTACATAAATGGCTTTTGAAGATTGCTACAGTAGTATGTTACATTTGCATGTATAACTCCTTTGAAAATTAGCCTGATACTAAGATTGTTCCAAGAAGTCGGAAATACCCAAGCTTCCATTCATCAGTTCAACTCTGACCTGCATGCTCTTCAGGCAAGCTTTCCCAACCCATATGAGGCAGATATACTTTAGAGCAGTGGTTCTCAACCTTTTTTCATCCAGGACACACCTGACAGATGGTTCTCACATGCATGACACACTGAACATGTGATCGTCACAAGGCTAAATGTAAAAATACACTCTGCATTCACAGGAAGTCCCTCGACCCCCAACAATGGCTGCAGAGCAGAACTAGGGCATTACCTGTACAACTCACCATACAAAAAAGATGTTCTGGTGACATCTCAGTAAAAGCAAAACAAACTCCCTCTACTACCAGGCGCAATAGCCCTTCTTATGAAAAGACAGTAATTTACCACTAATCCATATGCTTTTGAGAAAACACAACAAATAAGACTGATACAAATGCCTACATGCTAGTAAAATATCTCACCTCAGCCACACACACAAAACCGACCTTCATCAAGTAAAGAAAGACCACAAATTATAAATATGGAGACAGAAACTGGAATTGAAACCCAAAAAAGTTACTCTGCATGCAGTACAAACCTGGAGAAATGGAAAGAGAAATATAGCACCTAACATAGTCCCAGGATCTGCAATAACGAACACAAATTAAACCGTACAAAGTTACACCTGCATTATGGAACACACATAAACAGCAAAAACCCTATCTATGAAAAGGTAAGATTACAAATATTAAACCAGGCCCTAAACACTAATACACCTCCTATTAGGAAAAACGAATAAGCCAAGCTGCTATAGATCCTGACACAGAAATAATTGTAGAACCTTTACTAATAAATGTTAGGGATGTGCATTTGTTTGCAGTGAAATAGGAAATAAAGATGATATTTCCTATTTCGTTGCATTTCGGGGGCTGACGAAATGACAGGAAAACCCACGAAATTTCATGTGGTTTTCTTATCATTTTTTTTGGAGGGGGGGGGGAGAAAGGACACATAAAAAAACCCCAACCCAAAACCAGCCCAACCCTTCAAATTTAATTAATTGCAACCCCCCACCCTCCCGACCCCCTAAGACTTGCCCGACCCCCTTCAAGACTTGCCGAAAGTCCCTGGTGGTCCAGCGGGGTCCCGGGAGCAATCTCCCCCTCTCGGGCCGTTGGCTGCCACTAATCAAAATGGCGCCGGTGGCTCTTTGCCCTTACCATGTGACAGGGGCTACCGGTGCCATTGGTCGGCCCCTATCACATGGTAGGAGCAATGGATGTCCTGCGCCATTTTTAAGATGGCACCGGCCGTCCATTGCTCTTACCATGTGACAGAGGCCGGTCAATGGCACCGACAGCCCTTATCACATGGTAAGGGCAAAGGGCCACTGGCGCCATTATGATTACTGGCAGCCAATGGCCAGAGAGCGGGAGATCGCTCCCGGGACCCCTGCTGGACAACCAGGGACTTTTTGCATGTTTTGGGAGGGTCAGGAGAGTGGGGGGTTGTAATGAATTACATTTGACGGGTTGGGGTGGGTTTGGGTTTTTCATTTCGGGGCAGCCGAAAAAAATCGGCCCGAACCACGGGAAAACGAAATTTCCCACAGCAGGCCGATAACGAAGGCTAAACCAAAAGGTTCGGCCGAATCACATCTCTAATAAATGTTACAAAACAGCTGATGAACAGAATAACATCCAACAATTAAAAACTCATAAAAATTCTTAAAAATTGTCCAAATATCAATAAAATATTTCAAAACAGCAGACATCACATAATACCCAATAATTAAAATGACAGTCTATGAAGAAAAATAAACTTAAAAAGCCACCTTTACTTATCCTCTCCAGCAAGTCTCCTACTCCTTTCCCTTGCAGGCCAAAAGCACACACCAGAAGCAGCAGTACTGCTGAAGCTCTGTCCTTACATTCCTCTTCCTTAGGGCAAAAACTCACAGTAAAAGCTTTTAAAAATATATCCAAAGCAGAAAGCCTGTGAGGGACCGTTAGATGAGCGAGGGGTTAAAGGGGCACTTAAAGAAGATAAGGCCATAGCGGAAAGAATAAATGATTTCTTTGCTTCGGTGTTTACTGAAGAGGATGTTGGGGAGATACCCGTTCCGGAAAGGTTTTCATGGGTAATGATTCAGATGTAGTGAACCAAATCACGGTGAACCTAGATGATGTGGTAGGCCTGATTGACAAACTCAAGAGTAGTAAATTACCTGGACCGGATGGTATACACCCCATGGTTCTAAAGGAACTCAAAAATGAAATTTCAGATCTATTAGTAAAAATGTGTAACCTATCATTTAAATTATCCATTGTACCTGAAGACTGGAGGGTGGCTAATGTAAGTAACCCCAATATTTAAAAAGGGTTCTAGGGGCGATTCGGGAAACTACAGACCAGAGAGCCTGACTTCAGTGCCAGGAAAAATAGTGGAAAGTGTTCTAAATATCAAAATCAGAGAACATATAGAAAGACATGGTTTAATGGAACAAAGTCAGCATGGCTTTACCCAAGGCAAGTCTTGCCTCACAAATCTTCACTTTTTTGAAGGAATAAATAAACATGTAGATAAAGGTGAACCAGTAGATGTAGTGTATTTGGATTTTCAGAAGGCATTTGACAAAGTTCCTCATGAGAGGCTTCTAGGAAAAGTAAAAAGTCATGGGATAGGTGGCGATGTTCTTTCGTGGATTACAAACTGGCTAAAAGACAGGAAACAGAGAGTTGGATTAAAAGGATAATTTTCTCAGTGGAGGGGAGTGGGCAGTGGAGTGCCTCAGGGATCTGTATTGGGATCCATGCTTTTCTATATATTTATAAATGATCTGGAAAGGAATACGATGAGTGAGGTAATCAAATCTGCAGATGATACAAAATTATTCAGAGTAGTTAAATCACAAGCGGATTGTGATAAATTGCAGGAAGGCCTTGTGAGATTGGAAAATTGGGCATCCAAATGGCAGATGAAATGTAATATGGATAAGTGCAAGGTGATGCATATAGGGAAAAATAACCCATGCTATAGGTACACAATGTTAGGTTCCATATTAGGAGCTACCACCCAAGAAAGAGATGTAGGCGTCATAGTGGATAACACATTGAAATAGTCAGTTCAGTGTGCTGCAGCAGTCAAAAAAAGCAAACAGAATGTTGGGAATTATTAGAAAGGGAATGGTGAATAAAACGGAAAATGTCATAATACCTCTGTATCGCTCCATGGTGAGACCGCACCTTGAATACTGTGTGCAATTCTGGTTGCCGCATCCCAAAAAAGATATACCGTAGTTGCAATGGAGAAGGTACAGAGAAGGGCAACCAAAATGATAAAGGGGATGGAACAGCTCCTCTATGAGGAAAGACTAAAGAGGTTAGGACTGTTCAGCTTGGAGAAGGGATGGCTGAGGGGGGATAAGATAGAGGTGTTTAAAATCATGAGAGGTCACTCCATGAAGTTAGCATGTGGCACATTTAAAACTAATCGGAGAAAGTTCTTTTTCACTCAATGCACAATTAAACTCTGGAATTTGTTGCCAGAGGATGTGGTTAGTGCAATTAGTGTAGCTGGCTTTAAAAAAGGATTGGATAAGTTCTTGGAGGAGAAGTCTATTATCTGTTATTAATTAAGTTGATTTAGAAAATAGCTACTGCTATTACTAGCAACAGTAGCATGGGATAGACTTAGCTTTTGTGTACTTGCCAGGTCCTTATGGCCTGGATTGACCACTGTTGGAGACAGGATGCTGGGCTTGATGGACCCTTGATCTGACCCAGTATGGCATGTTCTTATGTTCTTACACACACACACACACACACACACACACACACACACTCCAATTAGACTCCACAACCAGTCTCTCTTTCTCACACTCACCAGTCACCTCCTTGACCAGTCTCTCTGCCTTTGAAGAGGGGATGAGAGGTTGATGAATGAAATATGGGCTAGGAGAAGGCCTGTAAAAGAGGACAAGGGGCTCAATGCTGGCTGTAAGATGGAGAGACTTTGTAAAAGGGGGAAGGGATACTATCTGTGAAGGGGAATGGGAAAAGGGGTAAGGACACAGGAGTTTTGAGAAGGAGAAAGCCTGGGTGAAGGAGAGAGGAGATGGAAGCTGTGAAATGAGGAAAGGAGCTCACAGAGGGGAAGAGGCAAACTGTAAAGGGAGAGTGTAAGATGGCAAAGGAACTGAGAAATGCTAGAAGAGGAGAGGAATGGATAGGAAAGATAAGCAGAGAGAAGGACTGGGAAAAGAGATGGAGGAAAGAGACAGAAGTGGATGGGAGGAGATGGGAGGGGATGAGAGGAGAGGCACAGAAAGTGGCAGGACAGACAGACACTAGGAGGAGAATAGAAGGTAAAAAGCTGGAGTAGGGTGAGAGGATGGACAAACTGCAGTCTAGATAGCAGGGAGCCATGATCTTCATAGCTCGCTTTTGGCCAGGACAAAATTGGTTTCCATTTCCTAAAAAATTTGTCCCTGAGGAAACCAAAAGCTGGAAACGTCTTCAGTTTTAATCAAGCAAAACCAAGGAGCATTGCTCCACTTCAACACCCAGTCTCTGGCCCTCAAAGCCTGGATATTGAAGAGGATGTAATATGACATCTCGTTTTTTTCAATAATGTGTCTCATATCTATCTGACTTCTAGAAAGGAGTCCATCAGAAGGTATTGTGACTTTAAATGGAGGAGGTTTACCATCTGGTGAGAGGGAAAGTCCCTTGTTCTGTTTTCTTGTCCCAGTCAAAAACTGCTTGGATACTCTCTCTCTGTACAAGTCTGGTAAAAAAAATAACTCTGTAAGGGCTCACATCAGTGCAGCTGACATCACCAACATATAGAAGGAACCCTCATTTCTGTACAGCTTCTAATTGTCAGGTTCACATGGGGCTTGCTTCAATTGAAGACTCCTATTAAGATTCCCATAGTCTCATGGGACATCAACTCATTTCTTTCCCAGCTAATGAAGGGCCCCCTTTAGACTCTTGTGAACTCAAGTACTTGACCTAAAAGATCATATTTTTGGTGGCAGTAACTTCAGCTTCAGAGTTAATGAACTACAGAAACGGCTTTACCTTATATTAGATTTCATCAAAATAAGATGATGCTCTGCAGACATCCAACATTCCTGCCTAATATGTTTGACTCCAATTTAATCAGTCGATTGTCCTGCCAATATTTCTCCTGAGTCTACATGTGGTTGCCTTCTACCTTCAAGCCCATAGAAAGTCTACCAAGCCTTTTTGTTTCTTTTTACCCCAATAGATCTGGAAATGCACTGACAAAATGCCCTATTTCTACTTGGGAAGCAGATTACATCAACGTCTGTTATACCCAGGGAGCCCTGAACTTAGAGGAGCATGTCAGGGCTCACAATGCCTTGAGAAGGCCACAATGCCATCAATTGCTCATCTAAGATCTACTTCCACCGAGGAGATTTGCAAAACTGAAGCATGGAGTTCAATGCACGCATTTATATTCCCTAACTGTTTAGATATGACCTCGCAATGGAACAGCTGTTTTGGACCGTCCATGCCCTACAGCCTATTTGAGGGGCAGAGCCCAATGCCATCCCTACTAGGGCCCAATTTTTATAATTTGAGGTCAATATTCAAAGCCATTTATATAGTAACATAGTAATGACGGCAGAAAAAGACCAAAATGGTCCATCTAGTCTGCCCAGCAAGCTTCCCAAGGTAGTAACTGCTGTTTCGTGAAGGTTATTTATTTTATTTATTTATTTACATGTTTTTATATACCGACTCCTCAAAAAAAAAAATCAAGACGGTTAACAAAAAACGTCTATACAGATCTATGAGACCATGATGATGCGAACATTTCCATACATAATTCCATAACCAAAATAACAGTCAAATCATAACAATAAAATTGTATCATATACTCTCTACCTATCTAATCACATTTCTAATTGGCAATCTGGAACAATACTCTGATTATAAAATTATTGTCTAACTGTATTAACATTACTATTAATATATAAAATACAACAGCTAAATCTTAATAACATAAAATCTTACTAAAAATTAAAACTAATAAAAATTACATTTCAAAACTTAATATAATAACGCTTCGGATCTGTGTATTACCGTAGAGCGGATCTAAGATGTTAAAATAGATCAACTTGTATCCTTAAAGGCCTGTTCGAATAGCCATGTTAAGTAAGACTGTTACCCCCATGTTTCTCTTCAGGGTAGTAACTGCTGCTCCGTGCCGGTTAAGCTTTTTTATTTCCATGGATAACTCACAAAGTATCTGTCTAAATGTCAAATTTTTGTATATTGAGCCACTTACCTGTAGGACTTTAGCTGGATAAGTCATTATCTAGTTAAGTAGCAGAGGTTTGAGATTTAAAAAAAAAAAAAAAAAATTAGTAAAGGGGCCTGTTGCCTGATTTCCTCCGTCCCCTCAAATTTCATAGATGGTCTTGACAAGCCATGCACCCTGTACTCCACGTCCCCTCTTAAATGTTAAATTTCTTCCAGGATCTGCAGGTCAGGCCCCCACAACCCTTCCCCAGTTTTCTTGAAAAAAAAAAAAAAATCAGTTTCCCACTCTGGACTCTGCCCACACCCACCTGTTGTCCCTAAGGCCTGAGCTGACCCCCCTCCACAGCTCGGACCCCCCTGCTGGGAGTGAGGAATGTATTTACCTGCTCCCGGCCCTTCCAGCCTAGCTTGTAACTGATGCTGCACTAGAAGCCTACATTACTCATGGTTTATGCTTCCAGCACTGAGCGCTGCGGTGAATGGTACGCTTTCAATGCCAAAGGGTTTAAATGGAACAGATGGAATAATTGCATTTCAGAAAGTATGCTTCTGTCAGGATTGTGTTTTCCCCTAACTTGATAGCACTGTTTACTCTGAAGTTTCCTCTTTCTGTTTCGTATTTGCTATTCCAGCACAACATAAACCACAAATAATGTTATCAACTCCACAATTACTGGCAGTGGCATAGTGAGATATTTGTGTTCCCAGGGGCTGCAGGCTCTGCCTCCTGCCCCCCCCCCCCCCGGGGGGCTTTCATGCTCCTCTCCCTTCCTTCCACTGCTGCCTCCCCTCACCTTGTAGCTGTTGGGGCTGATCCTGGTCCCAGCAGTTAATGAGTACGGAGCCTGAGTTAGTCCATGGCCATTCACCCTTCACCCACGGGCTTCCCTATCCAACTTTAAGAATGATGAGGTGAGGAGAAACGGGAGAGAAAAAGGGAACTGGAAAGCTGCACCCCTTTTCAGCTGCCTTGCCTTGTTATGCCTCTGAGAACTGGGGAAACATTTGCCTGATCTATTTTCATGGCCTTTTCCTCAAAACCAAAAAGGGACGTTTTGCATTTTTACCTTTATCGGTTAAGTTTGTTTCCTAGGAGTAGATGGCTTCCTTCACATATGGGAGCACCAAGTTTTCTTTTAACTGTCCTACAGGATTCTACGAGCCGCTGTTTCCCAGTCCAGTCCTGCAGTCTTACTTAACAAACAGGGTTTTCAGGCTATTCCGCATGAATATGCATCTCTACTGGCCTTACTTACCAGTCCATCAATTGCTTCAGCAAAATTAGCAATCACAAGAAATACAGCTTTTGGGTATTATGTACCAGATTTAGAGATATTAGCGTTATTAGGGGTGAATCCAGTTATCTTCCTTTCCATAAAATTCTGAAAACTTAATTTTTTATTCAAGCTTTTCCTAACTAGGTATTGAATCTTGAGTCATTTGCTTTGCAATAAGAAAGTAAGTTCGAGGTTTAGGAGGCTGACTTTGATGATGTAAGTGGGTATGACAGTATGATTATTATTTGATTGAGTCGGAGAGTTGTTTTTGACAGGGTTGCTCTGGTAAAGGAAATAAAGATGATAAGGTGTGGCAATAAAAGGGCCCCTTGCTTTACGCAAGAATTAATAGTGTTATGAAAGACATTAAGGAGAGCCGAAAACACATGGAGAAAGAGGGACATAAGCCTAGATAAGGAGCATTATATAGAGATGCTAAGAGGAATTATTATGCACAATTTGAAACTTCCTTAAATCAACCATTTGAACTGTTTCCTATAGTAAAAACATAAAAAAAGCAACTAATTTGGACCATGATATTTATCCATGTAGTGAGAATTTGGCAAATTATTTTGAAGAAGAATTTGTGCACCTCCAATGCCAACTTATTTTGACTACCACAGCACCAAAAGTTGATCTTAGTATTAACAAGATTGACCCCATATGGTTGGAGTTTAGATGGATAACTTTTCAAGATATAGATCTAGCAATAAGCAAGTTAGGTTCTACCAAATCTTTATTGGACCTATGCCTGTTCGCTTGCATAAGAAGCATGAAAGATCATTTGGTTATCGTCTAGGATTGTGACTCCCTCCATAAATTTGTCCGACTGAACCAACATGCATTTTTCTATTATTTTAGTGAGAATGGGTAGAATCAATACTGGGCAGCAGTTAATAAGGACATCAATTGGTGCATTAATGTTCTGAACTCTCCTCACTGTTGCTAACTGAATTGTTAATATCTTTATTGAATGCACTTTTTTCCCATGTTGATAAAGGAGGAACTGGACTTTTAGTCCAGTTAGATGTATCCGCTGCCTTTGACACTATTCATCAGAACATGATGTTAAGGCGATTACATCAAGTTGGATTGGGTAGGCAGGTGTATAGGAGGTTTGAGTCTTTTTGACCAGCAGAAAAATTATAGTACTGTTGAGCAAAGACTGTTTCTCCTGGGGTACCACAGGGCTCAGCCCTGTCTTTGATGCTATTAATATCTTTATGGCTCCGATAGAGCCTTATTTGAGGAAAATGGGAATCTTGTATTTTATCTATGCAATTGACATACAATTTTATATCCTAAATGCGACTAATGGCTCTATCTTTTATGTATAACTGCCTGGAAGAAATTAAGAACTGGTTAGGATCACGTGGTTGACTCTTAATATTGCTAAGACTAAACTCCTTTGGATTGGGAAAGTAGTCCCATCAACCAATCTGAAAATTGATTATGAGGGTATTGGCTTACCAGTTCAATCGGAAGCCAGAAATTTAGAATTATTATTAGACTCTGTGCTTACATTACAGTCCCATGTTAGCTTAGTGACCAAGATGGCATTCTTTAAATTGAAGTTAGTAAAACTATTAAAATCATTATTACCTTAACATTTGTTTTGAACATTCCTGAAGACCTTAGTAATAGGACAAATAGATTACTGCAATAGCATATGGGGTAGCCTACAAAAAAATGCTTCGGGTGCTTCAACTTGCATAGCATGCAGCTGCTAGACTTATCAGCAGGAAGGGATACCATGGTCATATTTATTTTATTTATTTAAAGAATTTATATACCAGGGTTCCTGTATAGTATACATATCACCCCGGTTTACAAGGAACCAAAACTATCGCTAAGGAACCGTAACTATCGCTTCATTTAGCGGTTTACATTGAACATTTAGCGGTTTACATTGAACATAGTTAATTTGAGAAAAACATAATAAAACATAAATAAACATAAATAAACATAAAATAGTTAATTTGAGAAAAGGTATATAATATGGTTAACCAGTTAATAACTAAAAGGCAGGTTAATAACCCCAGTATTAAAAAAATTGCATTGGCTTCTGATAAGGAGTTACTCACATTTCAAACTGTTGGTTATAATGCATAAATTATTGAACTCAGTGAACCATTGCTCAGTCACTAACACATTTCAGAGGTATGAGCCTGAGGGGATGGGTCAACTAAAACTCCCATTGAGTCAGGAGTATAGATCTGAATTTATACATAAGAGGGCAGTGTCATATGCAGGTCCAATGTTATGGAAATCCCTCCTTAAAGCACTGAGAGTAGAAAAAGATCTACAAATTTTTAGAAAAGGTCTAACAACTTTCTTCATCCAAAAGGCATATGCTTAGGTGATAGGTGGATGTTTATATATTGTTTTTCGTATACTTTTAATATGTGATTAATGTATGGAAGTATATGACTATTTTAAATGTTTTATTATGTATGTTAAAGTGTTATCCACACTGAACTATTGCATAGGAAGTTGCGGGCTACAAGATTTTAAGTAAATAAATAGTTAAGGATTGTTATTTAGTTAAATGCGGCTGAGGGTAAGAAGGGACTAGGGTGGGAGATGTATTACTTATTGCTTATTTATTTTCTTACATCATGTATTGTATATTCTACTGTTCTATGCAATTTTACTTTGTACTCTGCATTTTTTATTTATAATGGTAAGGCAAAATATCAAGTCCAAGAAAATAAATAAAATTAGGAAAGTAATTTTCAGACTTTTTCGTGAGGAAAAATCCGTTAGTACTTGTTACCGGTAAACTTTGCACCAAGTTTCAAAGAGAAAGTATATATGTATTGTCCCTTTGAAACTTGGATCAGTGGACAAAGTAAGGGGGTTGAGAGAGAGACTGAAAAATGAAGGCACAAGGGAGGGAGGATAAGAGAGAGACCAAGATCAGTGGCACAAGGTAAGATTCTATGGCATTTTCAAAAGTACTTAGGTTTGAAAGCAGTGAAACAATATACAGTTATGCATGCACCTCTGCAGCTGCTGTAGTATGCAAAAGAAAAACATCTGGCAGGCTTCTCTGAGTTCTGCTTCAGTGCTTTCTTAATCATAATAAGAAGTTATACTTTAAAGATCACCAAAGTACCCTGGATTTTTAATTTGACAGGTGCAGCCAATATATGAAAGGGAGTAACCATCTGCACACAAAGTCATACAGTAGTTCATTTTCCTTGCTCTGCTTTCTCAGTTATGAAAACTACACCATTATTTAAGTACATAATGTTATTCTGTATGGCCCCATCCTGCACGGGTGGGGCCATACACGTGCTTGTAAGTTCTTTGAAGCAGGAACCCTGACTAGCTCTTCTTTTTGCCCCCTTCCCCAGGGTTTGATCCTTTGGCTTGGAGGAAAAGAGTTCCTTTTGGGTCCCAGGGCAGGGATAACTGACGTCCTTTCTGAAATTTCCTGGGAGAGGGGGAATCTCTGTTCACTGTGTGCTGAATGCTCAAATAACACTCTGGAGCCACTGGATTAGTGTCCAAAATTAAAGTCTTTACTGTAAACACTGATTGAATAATGGCACAAAAAAAAATGTTTCCAGCACCACTGTGTCTTCTCTCCTTGGTTACAATATTCAGCTCTATCTGTGCAGGAATCTTGCAATAGGCAAGGAATCTTTCCCCTCTCATGCATTAGGTGAAAAGCAGGACCTGGTGGACAGGATAACCTTTAAGCTGGTCAGGAAAACCTCTTCCACAATAGCCAAAAATCCTGTCCTTACATAGAGCGTAAACTTTCTCTCTTCACAGAGGCTGCAGACTCCGGATAGATGTCCTTTTGTTGGACACCTTCCCAGAATCCCCGGCTGTCTTCCCAGAATCCCTGGCTTCAGATGTTCACTGCGTGGCAGGGAACCACCAAAGGGCACCCTGACATGTATGCAACTAAGACCCGGTGGAGAGATGCACAGGCGTATGTTGCATTGGCATGCATGATTCTTCGCACATTGGAGGAAGAGCTGGGTGTTTGCTCCCCAGTGATGATGTCACAAACTCCAGACTACTTAACCTGCCTGAACCTGGACTATTTGCCTTAGCAACAGGTTCCTTACCCCGTTCCTGGTCCTTGCCTTGTCTCTGTCTGGATTCTGCCTGCCTTGATCCTGGACCAGCTACTGGTTTCTCCTTGCTTTCTGTCTGCCTTGACCCTGGATTGTGTTGGATCTTGTTTGACTTCTGTCTGCCGGACCCTGGATCTTCTGTCAGACTCTATTGTGGTGTTCTTCAGTTTGGCTTGGTTCCTGTCTCTAGTGCAGCCTGGTTCCAGTCTTCAGTTCTACTCCAGTTCAGCTGTGCATTGTGCAAGCTATCAGCCCTGTTATAAGTCATCACTCTTGTCTCAAGCCATCAGCCTTGCCCTTGTTAGTTCTCTGCTTCAACTTGTCTTTGTCAAACCTTCGGCTATATATCCTGCCTTCATACAGACTTGTGGACTCTTTCTGGTCTGTGTCAGGACATGCACGCCTGCTGTTGGCTTGGGCCTTACCTTGAGGTTGCACCATGGCATAGGGGTTCATGCATTCACTGTTTCTGTTCATCAATCTGAAAGGGCTTTGGAATGGCTGGAGGACTACCCCCAGGAACTAGCAGAGGACTGCCCACCCCTGACAGTTGGCCAAGGCTATGAGCTCAGTGAATGCGTCCCTGCAGTGGGCCATCGTTGCTTTGAGCCACCAGATGCAGGAGCAAAAGGCAGAATTGATTGGTCTCCTGCACCAGTTCATGCAACAGGCTCAGCAGCAATTTGATCAAATAAAAGATTCATTATGGACCTTGTCTCAGTGCCTAGATATGAATTAAATCCCATGTCTGTCTCCTGCTCCAGTGCCTGTCCTGGGTGGTCCGACACCGGCACCCATCCAGGCTGTGGTACCCATGATTCAACTTCCTCTACCTCCAAGGTATAGTGTTGATCCTAAGGGGTGCTGAGGATTTCACAATATCTGCAAGATTCAGTTTGAACTTCCACTAACTCATTTTTTTCTGACCGTGACAAGATTACCTATATTCTTTCCTTGTTGGATGGCCCTGCTCTCATCTGGGCTTCTCCCTTGTAGGAACAAGATGATGTAATTCTCAGAAATCTGGATAACTTCAGGCAACAATTTTGCTTGATTTTTGACCAGCCCGGACATGTTTCATTGTCTGCCACAGAACTGCTTCCTATCCACCAAGGTACATGCTCAGTTGGTGAGTATGCAATTGAATTCCATACCCTAACCTCTGAACTCAGGTGCCAAATCGCCATGTTCTGGCAAGGTCTGTCTGGAAGAATAAAAGATGAATTAGCAGCTCGTGACCTTCCTCTATCCATCAAAGCACTTATTGCCCTGGCTTTTCATATAGATCTAGGATTTCCAGAACAAGCTTGTGAAAAAAAGAATTCCCAGTGGACTGCTTCTATGGTTCCCAGACTTCCGTATCCCCTGCAGATTTTCTCAGAACTTCTGAGGGTGGCTGCATATGAAGAACCTATGCAACTGGGTAATACCTGATTCTTACTTGACGAGAAACAAAGGCGAAGAGCATACAACCTTTGTCTCTACTCTGCTGCATCAGACCTTTTTGTCAGTCAGTGTCCCCTAAGATCGGAAAATTCTGTACAAAGAAGCTTGTCGGGAAGGTAGCCTTCCACCCTCCTGCTCCTTTACACAGCTAATGATTCCAGTGTGTCTCTCCTTCGGAAAACACATAGTTCAGACTAAAACTTCAGTAGACTCTGGAGCTGGGGGAAACTTTATCCAGGAGTCACTACTATGTCAATGTGGTTACCATACTACCAGTTTAATCACCCCTTGTGTCCTTTCATCTGTCTATGGAGAACCCCTACTTGGACTGGTCATGTGACCACAGTTTCCAGGCCCATTACAGTACAGATTGGCTCTCACCAAGAGGAACTTCAGTTCTATGTACTACCTAAAGCATCCAGCCCTCTTATACTGGGACTACCCTGGCTGAATCTCCATCAACTATCCATTGATTGGAGCACCTTACAGATTAATGAATGGAGTCCATCTTGTCAGGAGCGTTCTGGAATATCTTGTCAGGAGCATTCTGGAATATCTTGCCTGAATTACCAGAGTTCCTGTTCCAACATGCATCCTGCTCCTATGTGACTTCTGAACATTGTGGTTTTCCTGCTAAAAGATTTTTGACCATCGATCAGGACCAGCCTCAGCCTCCAGCCAGGTCATCAGTCTTGTCTTTAGCCACAGCCATGGTCCTGCCTTCAGCCATAGCCAAGTCCTCAACTGTGAATGGTTGTTCAGTTCAGTCTCAAAATCAAAAAATCTCTGGATCTGCTGGACCTTGGAACCCCCAGTTGGTAAAGAAATACCTTCATCTCCTCAGAACCTGAAGAGAAGAGGGTTGAGAAGGCTTGAAGGAGAGGGTACTGTTATATTCCAGTAGCCATCCCAGAATCCCTAGCTTTGGATGCTCACTGCATGCAGGGAACCACCAGTGGGCGCCCTGATACGTATGCAACTAAGACCCTGCAGAGGAACGCACAGGCATATGTGTGCATCAGCATCACGATTCTGCACACATTGGAGTGAGAAGTGGGGATTTGTCCTGAAGATGATGTCACATGTTCCAGGCTACTTAGCTTGCCTGAACATGGACTCTTTGCCTTGGCAAAGATTTTTAGGCATGAGACACTTTCTCATTAAAAATCAATCAAGGTCTTATTTAAATCATACTATTGTACCAGCCCTTATTGGAAGTTTAATCATCCCCTTGTAGGACACTAGCTGATTAATTAGTAAATTCACCTGTAAATTTAAAGTACTCTCATTCCAACTCCCTTAGTATCCTAAACTTAACTAGGAACTCAATAAAACTAAGATGAAGGCAGCAGTCCAGCAGCAAGAGAGGGGCTTTCCAGTCTTTTGCATTGAGTGTAAAAGACTGGAAAGCTGCCGGTGAGAGATTGTATGTGTGCACTCGGTGCAAAGAGCTCCTGGATCTTAGGGAACGAGTCTGATCTCTGGAGGCTAGAGTAGCAGATTTGGAGGAGCTGAGGGAGACAGAGAGGTACAATGATGAGTCCTTCAGGGACATAGTAGCCAAGTCCCAAATCCATTCTGGCAGCCCCAGTGCTGCCTTGGATCAGAAAGGTCTCCCAGTAGGAGAACATCACCCTGGTGTAGCAAGAAGTGATCCTGTAGCAAGGACCTGCTCTCCAGGTGATGTATTGTCCTCTCGCACTGAGGACAAGTCTCCCAGGGCTACTGCCCAGGAGAGAAGGGTTAGGCTGGCCATCATAGTTGGTGATTCCTCCCAGGCGCCCACGTGGACGCAGCCGGAGCTGCGTCCACGTGGGCGCCTGGGAGGAAGGCCTGGGCAGCCCTTTAAATCAGAACATGCTTCTGCGGCGCCGCGCGCACGAAGGAGCACAAACTAAGGGACCTGCCCCTTAGTGTGCCCCTTCGTGTGAACCTTCATCTTCCACACCAGAGCTTAGCACCACATGAAAGAGGGAGAAGACATCCAACATACCGGACTAATATAGCTGTCTGAGGCTCACTCAACCTACGTAATCAACACTGAGGCCTAGGGTGAGTTCTTCGCTATCCACCCCCACCCCTCACTTCCAGCACATAACCAATTACTTGATCCAGGCATCTAGCACGATTTCGGATATCACAACTTATGCTTCAAGACTACTAAAGACTGCCATTCTGGACAATAATACTCTCTGAAACATAACCTTTGACCACCCTTGCTACACTTCTCCCACCCTGCGGTGCTACACTGCTACTACCTCCTTTCACTCAGACCCCTATACCCTCCCTCACCCCCCCCCATCCCATTCGAAGCTACACCCTGCAGCAAACAACAGTTCCCACTCATACCTACTGTCAATTAAGCAGAAACCCTCAATATTTTGGCAAAATGAGTCCACATCACATTCCCACCATCAAACACTTCTACGCCCCCCACAAAACGATCAGAGACACCTACATAACTCAACAACACAGGTCACTTATTCCCATCATGGCCTCCCCCCTCACGCAACTTCTGGGTATGCTGTCCTTTTCCATTCTACTACTTAATGCGCAATCCATTCTAAAAAAAACCACACTACTACACGACATTCTCACAGATGAATCCCCTGACATATGTGCTATCACGGAATCCTGGTTAAAGGATACTGATTCAGCTTTAATCAACCAACTCACTACAGATGTTTATACCCTCTTTTCTATCCCTAGACACAAAAAGAAAGTGGGTGGACTACTCCTTGCTGCCAAAAAGAATTTCAACTTCAAGCTCCAAGCTACTTCACCCCCACCCAAATTGGAGGTCAGCATATTTAGATCTAATTCCCTCCAACTCTGCTTAATCTATGCCCCCCCTGGCCTTCTGGAAAAGAATCCTTCCCCACTCATAGAATATATCTCTAATCACATAAACAACGCCAAGCCTGCCATCATTCTAGGAGACGTGAATCTCCATGTAGACCGCGACCCTCTTTCCCCCTCATGTGAAGCTATATTGACAGCTATGACTGCGCTTGGATTCCAACAGATCGTCACTGACTCTACACACAAGGCTGGGCACACACTCGACCTCATCTTTACCAACACCTTAATCCAAGCTGACCATCCCAGTTGCACACCCATCCCTTGGTCAGACCATTTCTGTATCAACACCCGATGCACAATCAAAGACACCCCACCCCTCTCGCAACCCAAAAAAACAATAAAATTCCGCAAACAAGGTAAGACCGATGACATCATAGAGGCCATTTCAAAAGAACTCCCTAACCTAGACCTTACTGACGCTAACACAGCCACCTCATCTTGGTTCCAAATCACTACCAGCATAGCAGATAGACTCTGCCCCTCCCAAACTAAAGAAATCAATGTAGACAAAAATAATAAAAAACCATGGTATACAAACGAACTTAAAACCATGAAATTGGATCTTCGTAAAATTGAAAAAACCTGGCGGAGGAATCAGCTCCCTGCCACCCTATCACAGTTTCGCACCCATCTACACACCTACAGAAAAGCCATTGAGAAAGCAAAGAAAGATTTCTATGCTGCTAGAATTCATCAATTCCAGTTCAACCCACAAGCTCTTTTCCAATACGTAGCCAGCCTTATCACATCTCCAGACAGATATAATCCTGACAATGACGATGAAACAAAATGTGAGAAATTAGCATCATACTTCCATACTAAAGTGGAGACCATTATGGCACGCTTCTCATCTCACCCCAGCCTTGCAAACACAGTAACTCCCAAAAACACTTCTTCTGACCACACCAATCGTGCCACACAATGGTATCCATCTACACAAACCTCAAACTCCACCCTCTCAAACTTCGAAATCACCTCTGCACTGGAAATTGAAACCACTCTCAAAAAAATCAAACCAGCCTTTCATCCCTCAGATAACCTGCCCACCAAAACAGTACTCACAAACCCCACTTCAATATCCAAACACATCGCAAACATCCTGAATAAATCTATCACATTAGGCCAGGTCCCAACGGAACTTAAGCAAGCCATTATAAAACCTATACTCAAAAAACCTGACTTAGATCCCATTGATCCAGCCAACTATCGCCCAGTATCAAACCTCCCATTCCTCTCCAAAATACTTGAAAAAATTATTAACAGACAACTCACAGACTATATAGAAGAACACAATATCCTCTCATCATCCCAGTTGGTTTCCGCAAACACCATGGCACAGAAACTCTACTTATCTCCCTCTCGGAAACCATACTTAGAGCTCTGGACAAAGGTCAATCCCACATTCTCGCACTGCTAGATATTTCTGCAGCATTCGACACAGTCAACCACAACACACTTATCAAACGCCTCAAGGAAATTGGCATCTCTGGCACAGCCCTACTATGGTTCCAATCTTACCTACACGACAGGAGCTATAGGGTAAAAATTGGACGCAACAAATCCAAACCTGTTAGGCTATCACAAGGAGTACCACAAGGCTCTTCCCTCTCTTCAACCCTCTTTAATATCTACCTCCTCCCCCTCTGCCTACTTCTTTCCAAACTGGGTTTCCAGCACTTCATATATGCAGATGACGTGCAGATACTCATACCAATAATTGACTCTATCTCAAACGCAATGAAAATCTGGAACTCAGCTCTGTCTGAAATAAACAAATTACTCACTGACAACTTTCTGGCACTCAATACCAACAAAACAGAACGACTCATCCTTTCTCCTCCTAACAATCCCGCACTCAGCCTCTCTCCCCCCTCACTACCCTGCTGCCCGTCCACTCAACTGGTCCGCAGCCTAGGCATCTGGATAGACAACCACTTTAGCCTAAAAAAATTCATTTCTGCTACTATAAAGAGCGGATTCTTCAAACTCCACACCTTGAAAAGAATCAAACCATTACTTCACACTTCCGACTTCCGAACAGTGCTACAGGCCATGATCTTGTCCAAGCTTGACTACTGTAACGCTATACTCCTAGGCCTACCAAAAAATACCCTTCAACCCCTACAGCTCCTACAAAACGCCGCCGCCCGCATTCTCACCAACACTCACCTTCATGACCACATCACCCCAGTTCTTCAATCCCTACACTGGCTCCCAGTAACATCTAGGATAATATATAAATCCCTCACTCTCATACACAAAGCCATCCACAACCAAAACATGCACTGGTTCCCTGAACATCTCTATCTTTCCAACCCAACCAGACCAACTAGAAAGCAACACCAAGCAAAACTCCTGACTCCCTCCCCCAAACTCATGAAACATGTCACGATTAGAGAACGATCATTCATCATAGCAGGAACTTCACACTGGAATAAAATGCCCCCCCCACCTACGCCAGGAACCATGCCATAAAAAATTCAAACAGAATCTTAAAACCTGGCTCTTCAAACTAGCATACCCTGACTGACTGTCTGCCTCCAAAGATATATACCCGATCTCATACACCCTGCCCGACTGACACACCTTAATATATCTACCTTAACTACCCTCATTTCTCATTCCCGCCTCCGCCTACATCCCTGTTCCCCCGCATCCCACCCCCTACCTTCCCTCCTCCCTCTCTGATATCCTTCTCCAAGATATTACTGCTTATATTCCTTTTCTCACGTTAATAGTAAAGAGTTAGTCTTCTTCTTCTTCTTTTTCTTCTTTTCTCATGTTAAGAGTTAATAATTAGACCTCTTTGAGTATTTCCTTTATCTAAAATCTACCCTTTGTTTAATCTCTGTTAGACATTAAATTATTGTAAAGCCTGTTGCTACGTTATGTTATACTGTGAACCGAGGTGATGTTTCTAACGTGCCCCGGTATATAAAAATTCTTTAAATAAATAAATAAATAAATTAGAAATGTAGCTAGCAGGGTGGTTGGTGGACGTGAGGACCGCCTGGTAACTTGCCTGCCTGGTGCGAAGGTGGCAGACCTCACGCGTCACCTAGATAGGATTATAGACAGTGCTGGGGAGGAGCCGGCTGTCGTGGTAAGTGTGGGCACCAACGACATAGGAACATGTGGAAGAGAGGTTCTGGAAGCCAAATTTAGGATTTAGATAGGAAGCTGAAATCCAGAACCTCCAGGATGGCATTCTCTGTAATGCTTCCTGTTCCACGTGCGGGTCCCCAGAGTTTCAATGCGTGGATGAGACGATGGTGCAAGGAAGAGGGATTCAGCTTTGTAAGGAACTTCTGGTGAAAGGGGAGACTTTTCCAAAAGGATGGGCTCCCCCTTAACCAAAGTGGAACCAAGCTGCTGGCATTAACTTTCAAAAAGGAGATAGAGCAGCTTTTAAAGTAGAACAAGGGGGAAAGCGGCTGACAATCACTCAGCAGTGCATGGTTCAGAGAAATGTATCCTTGAAGGATACTAATGAAACAGGAGAGTTAGGGCATCCCAACAGAGAGGTTCCATTAAAAGCAAACATAGTCCATATGCCTATATGTAAAAAAATCACCGAAGCTAATGATTTCCGAATTATCCCAAACAACTGAAAAGCAGGTTGTTAAAACAAACAAAAAACACACTTTGAAATGTCTGTATGCCAATGCCAGAAGTCTAAGAAGTAAGATGGGAGAGTGTATAACAGCACTAATTGCCAGCACTCAAACAGTAACAACCCTACCTATGAAAAAGCAACATTTAACATTGTTATATACCGGGATTCATGTAAAAAATTACATATCATCTCGGTTTACATTTTAACTGAAAATAAGCATGTAAGAATGCGATTACATTGAACAGGGCATAAAACTTGGATCTGAATAAATGGGGAAAATGCATAAATGGTATTAAAGACATGAAAAAAGACAAGTTTATGAGCCAGGTTTAGTCTGGCTGAAGATCTAGGTATAGCAGTAAATGAGGAGATCTAGGTATAGCAGTAAATGAGGAGATTGACATAACTGGCATCACAGAGACTTGGTGGAAAGAGGATAACCAATGGGACAGTGCTATATCAGGGTACAAATTATATTGCAATGATAGGGAGGATCAACTTGGTGGGGGTGTGGCACTTTATGTCCGGGAGGGTATAGAGTCCAACAGTTTAAAGATCATACAAGAGACTAAATGCTCAGTAAAATCTATATGGCTAGAAATCCCATGTATGTTGGGTAAGAGTATAGTGATAGGCGTATACTACCGTCCACCTGGACAAAATGGTTAGAGGTGTGCATCCGTTTTCCACGTATTTGTAATCCGCAACTTATTTTTTGCTATCTGTTAAATATGTGGGGAGGCGAAACGCATCGCGACTCCCCACGTATTAAACAGATTTCTGTTTAATTCGGCCTAAATAAAAATTTAACCCCCCCCCACCCTCCTGACCCCCCAAGACTCACCAAAACTCCCTGGTGGTCCAGCGGTGGGGTCAGGGAACTCACTCAGACCCTCGGTGCTAGTTTCAAGGGGAACATTCACAACTAGCCATTTAGATGGATAACTTGTGAGTTATCTACCTACATGGCTTTGACTATAGACCTCCTTGTCTTTTAGAATTGATTATGTCCCCTTCAAAAGGACTTCCTAGTTGAAACATCATTGGTATTTTCATTCTCAATAGAAATTTAAAAGGTGAAAATTTGGGTCGATCCATTGACTTTTTGCACTCATTGACTTACAGAGCCACTGTAAGCCAGTGAAGACATCAAATTTCCTTATCAGTGAAGAAATGACTAATAAATCCAGTCCCCATCAAACTGGCTGTGCCCCAGACAATAGTGGTTTGTTCATATGGAGAATGTATTTATAAAGGTCTTATTGTATAGCATCTCTGCCCTTCCCATGCCTGTGGTATCATGTGTCAAGTTCCTGCCTTCAGAAGAACCGTAACTTTCGCTGCAAACAAAAACAGCTGCCAACATTTAACGGTTACAAAGGACAAAGGCATCATTGGTGCAGCTGCAACAAATATATAAGCAAAAATATTTAAAAAGTCTAGTCATCTCAGAACAGCCCATTTATTGTGCTCATGGCTGATGCTTTGTGATTTTGCATTGAAAGTGCAGCAGACTCGGCGCTGCACCCACTTAATGTGTGGATGCCCTGACAGGTTCCAGCAGCATTCTTCAGAACAGCTTAAGACAGTAAGGGTAGGGATCGGGGCGGATTGCAGACAGAAGCCAGCCTGGGGAGGGGGATTTTTTCAAAACCAGCCCACAGGGTATATGTGACTCACTAATGTGCTTTCTGTGCAGTAGCTGCTTCAATATCTCCCAAAAGAACACTGAGATAGTCGCTGAGAGGTACATCATGTAACTTAGAGCCTGGCAGAATTGAGACCAAACATCTCAAACCCAAATTTCATCTTTTCCATAAAACATTAAGTAGAGCACATCCTAGACCAGGGGTGAACAAACTGAGCATGCAATCCTCCTTCTGTCCATGCAATTGGTTGAGTCCCGATTGGTTACATTATTCATATATCCTGGATTCCTGGTCTGGTGTTAGTCTTTTGCCAACCAATCCGCTTTTGAACCACTTGCCAAGAAATGAGAATATGGCACTGCCAGCCAGTGGCTCAGACGCATACACAGAGACATTTGCTGCTCTGCCACTTCTCTTCTGCTCGGTCAGTGAGTGTTCCCTGCCCCAATACTGTCGCAGCCAGTTGCCCTTCTCAGAATTCATCCCGGCCTCCTCAGACAGAAGCCTTACTACTAACACTGCACAGGCTTCTCTTTCTGGTTCAGCCCTACCTTTCTTGCCTTCACCACATTCTCATTGATTGTGTGCTATCATCTGCTGCTTTTATGATTCCCTAGGCTCTGCTCTGCTTGGAGAGGTGGGGACTAGAAATTATCCATTCTACCGACTTCCCACAGGGCTTAAGAATAAGACAATTAAGCCCTGATAATGATAATGTAATAATATTTTATATGAAAAAGAGATTCACAGTACAGCCTTCTGAAATGAAAATATAACATGTATACTATATTTACATGCACTGCTGTGGTGCCAATCACAAAACCCTGCATAAAGTAAGACATTTGGAACTCATGTGGTATTAGGCCTATTGTAACACATGTTGGGTGTGAACTTGGCCTTAAGAAAACCATGAATAAACTAACCTGCGATTACAATATAGTAAATCCCCAAATCAAAACAGCACTAATTGCCAGCACTCAAACAGTAACAACCCTACCTATGAAAAAGCAACATTGCAAATATTACACCCATCCCTAAAATATCAATACACCTCGTATTAGGAAAGCAGAATAAGCCAAAGCTACTATAGATCCCTACACAGAAACTATACCTCACTTTGGTCTAGCACAGGCAGAATACAAACAGACCCTCACCAAAGACAGAATAAACAGACCATAAAGTATAAAAAGAAACATGCAGACAAAATCTGAACTGGAAACTGCAATAAGCCAGACAATGAATATGAGAAACAGAAACATTTTTCATAAAACATCAAATAATAAAACCAAGAAATATGATAGTAAAACCATACTAAAAAAAGAATAAATATGTCAAAACAGCTGATGAATAGAATATCTAATAATTGAAAACTCGTACTTTTAAAAAAATGTATAGTTTTCAAATATTATAGGTGTTTGGGAGACATATCAAATAACACCCAATAATTAAAACCAGCAAGGATTAAAAAAAAAATCCCCTGCTCTTCATACTTGGGAAAGTTTGATTTTCACAAATCCTAAGATTGTTCTGGAATATAAGCAGGAGAGAAGTGAGGACACAAACCTTCTGCTTCCTTTTTCTCACACACACATGCAAGCAGTCTCCCAGTCTACTCTCAGGTATGCAAGCAAGCTCGCAATCTCTCTTTCTCACAGGCACCCACATGTAAACAAGCTCCCAATCTCTCTCACACAGGCATACACACACACACGCAAGCAGGCTCCCAGTCTCTCTCTTACAGGCTTGCACACACACACACACACACACGCAAGCAGGCTCCCAGTCTCTGTCTTACAGGCTTACACACACACACGCAAGCAGTCTCCCAGTCTGCTCTAATGCATGCAAGCAGGCTCCCAATCTCTCTTTCTCACAGGCACCCACAAATAAACAAGCTCCCAGTCTCTCTCACACAGGCATACACACACATGAAAGCAGGCTCCCAGTCTCTCTCACACAGGCTTACACACACATGCAAGCAGGGTCCCAGTCTCTCTCACACAGGCTTACACACACATGCAAGCAGGGTCCCAGTCTCTCTCTTACAGGCTTACACACACACATACAAGCAGGATCCCAATTTCTCTTACAAGCCTACACACACACACACACACCACACACCCACGTAAGCAGGCTCCCAATCTCTCTCACACAGGCTTACACACACACATACAAGCAGGGTCCCAATTTCTCTTACAAGCCTACACACACACACACACACACACCACACACACACGTAAGCAGGCTCCCAATCTCTCTCTTACAGGCTTACACACACACACACACACACACACACACACACGTAAGCAGGCTCCCAATCTCTCTCACACTATTCTGCTTTTGCTCACTCTTCGCCCCGCCAGTCAGCAGCTGGGTCTCTCTTGATTTACTTTGGCCCCACCAGCAGCCAACAGCGAGTCTTTCTTTTCATTTCGGTCCTGCCAGCCTGAAATCCGGCAGTGCCCCAGCGAGTCTCTCCTTTTATTTCTGCTCCGAGGGCCTGAGCTCTGGCAATGGCCTTCTTTCATTTCAGCCCTGCCGGCCTGAGCTCCAGTGGCGACCCTCAGCAATACTCCTGCCAGCCTGAGCTATGATGGTGGCCGTGGCGAGTCTCCTTTTCATTTCAGCCCTGCCGGCCTGAGCTCCAGTGGCGACCCTCAGCAAGTCTCTCCCTACATTTCGGTCCTGGCAGCCTGAGCTATGATGGTGGCCCCGGCGAGTCTCCTTTTCATTTCAGCCCTGCCGGCCTGAGCTCTGCAATGGCCCTCACTGATTCTTTCCTTTCATTTTGGCTGCAGCTGGGTCTCTTACTTTTCTTTTTTGTTGTATATTTCATCCCGTAGTCAGGTTTCTCTTCTTTTGCTCCAGCAACGGCCCGGGCCTCTCTTCCTCCTTTGGTTGGCAGAAGGATGGCTCTGCCGGCAACGTCTTTAGGCCCTTCACGCCTTTTCCCCCAGAGCGAGGGGACACAACACAGCAAGCAACCAACGCAGATGTCACACTGCCGCTTTTCGTCACGTGAGCAATGTGACCGCCCACTGGGGCATGCCCGAAGCCCCGATTGGTCAAATCGCCCCATGGTAGGGATAGTGGGAAATGGAGCCTTTTCTGTCTCACACAAGGTCTTCATCTGTGCCACACTTAGCCAGCAGTACGGTGGTCAAACGTATGCCAGTACAGGAGGCTCTGCCTTTATATACACCTATTATGGTAGGATCCAGGAGTCTTGGACATTGCGGGGGTAATTTTCAAAGTCATTTATGCACATAGACCCCTGTTTTAAGCACGTAAATACCTGTTGTAAAACTGATCTGGGCTCAGTGCGTGTAACCCGGTTTTGAACTCTCTAGTAAAGACCATTCTCACCTCCTGCCTCTTCTGCTCCGTAGCGTGATAGTGATTGTAGTAAGACATGAAAAAATCATGGCATCGAGAAAGGACTCAACACATCTGGAGCCAGAGGTCTGACTTGCTATCAGTAACCCTTCTTGCTCCTTTTACAAAAGATCCTCTTTCCTGGGAAAATACATGAGAAGATGTGTTTCACCCGTGTGAACTGAACTAGAGCAGACCTGGTCTCTTTAAGTTGCCCTGCAGTGCCACTCTTGTGAATGTGCTGCACAATAGAAGAACACAGGATTCACTTGTTTCTGTTCATTACTTGACTGATAGCAGAGCCCTGTGGTCCCTAGGCCTACACTCCTGCAGCTCCACTACATAGAGAGGGTGTTTATGGTTGCCAGGGCCCTGCTGGGTTTGTTTTATTTTATTCTATTTATTGCGTATTTAGCTCATGCCTTTTCATTGGCAGCTCGAGGCAGGTCACATTCAGGTACAGTAATAAGCATTTGGCCCAAGAAGTGAACCGGAGTGTGAGGTCTATGGTCCATCCTGTGAGTATTGTCCTTTGCTTATATTTTGCTTGCGTGCATGGTGGCTTTTACGTTCATGTGCCGTCTATGTGGGTCTGAAAGGCGACGTGGCAAGCACAGTTTTTCCTGTTTTGCATGTGGGTGCAACACAGTTTGCCCTTCGATCCACTGCATAAAGGTGGCTCATGAGTTTGGCATGTGTGCCTATCTGTGCTGATAGTCTTACTTTTCATTCTGTGTTTTGTAAAGCCTTGGTTCTGCATGCATCATATACAGCAAGTGCATGTTCTATGCACTGAAAAGTGTGCAGGACATTTCTGCAATTGCCACTTATTCATTCTATGTTTTATAACATTTTGTATCTTTTCACTCTTGCCCTCGACAGCTCCCCTGTCCTTGTTTGTTTCTTCTATTACTAGTATTACTTGTCATTTCTATGGGGCCATTAGACATTTCTGTGCATCTGTACATGTGTTATGGTTTCCAGCTCCTTGTTCTACAATTTTCTTTCTCCTTTTATGTAAAGGGTCTCTTGTTCATATGAATATATGAATTGCAATGTTGGGTCACACCAAGATCCATTCTGCCCAGCATCCTGTCTCACTGCCAGGGACAGCAATAGTTTTCTTTAGTTTACCTGGCTAATAATGTGTTATCGACGTTCCCTCCAGAACTTGACCACACCTCTTTTAAACCCCACCTTGATCATGTCCTCTTGCAACAGATTCTACAGCTTGATAGTGCACTGAGTGAAAAAGTACTTTCTACAATTTGCTTTG
This sequence comes from Rhinatrema bivittatum, assembly GCF_901001135.1. Classification (NCBI taxonomy): domain Eukaryota; kingdom Metazoa; phylum Chordata; class Amphibia; order Gymnophiona; family Rhinatrematidae; genus Rhinatrema; species Rhinatrema bivittatum. The sequence goes on from NC_042615.1 coordinate 309,941,556, forward strand.
AATCTCCTGGTTGTTAGTTTCATGCAGTGTGCCCTAGTTTTAGTATTACTTGAAAGGGTAAATAACAGTCCAATCCAGTCATGATTTTGTAAACTTCTATCATGTCTCCTCCCTTCTGTCTCTTTTCCTAACTGAAGAGCCCGAACCTGAGTTGCCTCTCATCATAGGAGAGATGTTCCATTACCTTTTTGTCACCCTCCTCTGCACCATGTCTTTCATGAGGCTAACCATGAAGCTCCATGTATAAAAGGACTTGATTCATCCGGTCCAGGTTTTATACCTCTGGATGCATGCACTGGGGTATGACCTGGAATGAGATAGATGGCCATCTTCGATGTGGAAATGTATGCATTGCTTATAATGCCGCTTTGCATTTTTTGTATCGTGCTGTAATGAGGATGCATTCTTAATTACTGTTTTTCCCTTTCAGCTGCAATATGATACGCTGATTCTCTGGGGGACAACCAGTCAGAAGCAGTCTGGAGACAAAATCGATGGCCCCTGGAAGAGGTAAAAGATAGGAAAAAGGACTTGGCCACCCCTAGCCCACAACTCCAGTCCCTACAAGAGACAAAAAAAAAGTAGAAAAAGGAAAAGTGAAGATGAATGCTATTTTTATGCTTTGCAGGAAAGTTTTTATTTTCATATGACTGTAGTATGTGGCATCAGCTTGGGTGGGTGTATGTGAGATAATGCGGACAGTGCCAAAGACATGAGTGGACATGTGACTGAGAGAGTAGAGAGTCAGCATAAGATAGTTGTTACAGTGTGGAGCTCGGAGCGTCCTTGGAACATGTGCATGTACTGAAAGCGGACTTTAGTATCCATAACGTCCAGGGAATCCTTTGAGCCCTGCTATTTGTAAGGCGGTGTGTGGACATGAACCTAGCTTATGTATGAAGTAATCTGCATGAATGCGTACGGCCTGTGCACTGCTAATGTGCCTATGAGAGAGGAAGCGGGACCATCATCCTGATGGGAAGAGGGAGGTGGCTTGGGTAGGGTGTAAGGTCTAACCAGTCTGTTTTAGGAAAGCGAGTTGTGGAGAAAGTGGTACTGCCTCTCATATCGGCTTTGGCCATGAGGAGCTGTAGCCTTTGGTTTAAAGCAGCAGCAGCAGTTGAAAAGCAAAGGTCACGACTTCCGCTGTTTGTCAGCTTTCCCCCTGATGGCAGGCTCTAGTGTGAAATGGCAGGGAGTATTTTAAGTAAGGCTTTTCATTTTTGCCTTGAGGGGAAAAGAAAAGTGTCCGAATCCTCTCATTGACTGTAATGGGAGCTGTGCAGCTGTGAACATGGACCTTCCGGTGATATTCCAGCCCCTGATGGGAGTTGATATGTTCCAGGTCTGGGAGCCCTGGGAGGTGAATAAAAAGCGGGCATGTGTGTGGGTGGCCATTGGGCAGAGCCGAAAGCTCCTCCTGTGTTCCCTGAATATCTTTTTTGAGCTGTGCCAAATATCTTTCTCCTCACCCAGAATATCTCCTTTCATAACCAGTTGCTATTCAGGAAGACGGATATCTGGAGACATTCGTCAAAAACACAGAAGGTAAACGGAGCTCTCTGTAAGCAAAAGGTTACTAAAGTCCTAAAAAGTCATTAAAACATACCTACAGTTGGACAGATGATGGCCTGAGAGCAATATTCAGGGATTTATCTAAATATCTGATTCAGAGAAAGCTTCCACTGCTGCCTTCCTCATCTCGCTCTCTTTCTCCCCCTCTTCTCATTCAAAGTGCATGGCCTTCCTTTCCTTCCATTTGCCATATCTCTGCTTTCATCCCTAGTGGCTCCTGATCTCTCTCCCATCTCTCGCCCCCCTCCCCCAGCAACCTTACCTTGCCCTTGATTTTGCTGCCTTTACCATCAGCACTTTTTCCTCGTTCTGTGCTCTCTTCTCTGGCGTCCGCTGATTCTTTTCTCTGTATTCCCGCTTGTTAATTTTTCTCGTCTCTGACCAGCCCCCCTCATCATCTGTGCCTTTTCTGCTTGCAGGTAGATGTTAAAAGCCCTTACCAAGACAGAGGAGGAGGAAGAAGTGCCCTTTCACTCCAGTCCTTCCTTGTTAGCAGGGGGGGGAGGGAGCGAAGGAAATGGAAATCCCATCGCTGGCAGAAATCCAACACAGTTCATAAGCAAGAAATGCACTTACTGTAAAGCAGACATTTGGATAAATGATGACGACTTTCAAAAGGCAGACTGTTTTCTTTGGTGGTGTCCCCATGATTCCTCCTGGCGGTTCTTCCAAAAGAAGCTAGGCCTTAAAGCCTGGGAAGGGAGTTTTAAGTTTACTCTCTCCCTAGAAAAAATTTTGCCTTCACTGGTTTCTGCGCCATGGAGCAAAACGCTCAGCGAGCAGACAAAAACTGGAAGGGAAGATTGAGTATAAAGAGAAGGATGGTCCCGTGCGCAAGCATGTCTCACCCTTTATACTACTAGATGCCATTGCTGATATCATCAAGGCTTAAAGGTACAAACACATCATATACACCATCCCCCACGGAAACAAATACACTCTATTGTTTTTTATAGGTAAAGGTTAATTATGAATGAGGTACAGGTTAAGCATGGACCTCTGCAGGACCACCATCGCATACTGTGAATGTGAAGTACCACAGCAGTGTCCTGGCCTTGCTCAGGCACTCCTTCCTGAGCACTGACATTCATGCCAGCATTCTAGTCGATAGTCACATCTACCTCTTACCCTCCCTTGTCTTCCCAAGGTGAATTGTTCCTCCTGATACAGCAGAGAATAAATTTGCATTGTCAGATTTGACCTGCACAGCTTTATTATTATTCATTGAGAATTAAATTTTCTGTACTTACACTAAGAACTGTGAACATTTGGTCTTTGCATGTTACCAGACCTCAAGATTAACTTTTGCAACGCACAGTTCTTGGTTTCCTGATATTATTTGGTATGTTTTTGTGCTACTTCCCTGGTGGTAGATATGCACCTTTCCAGGGGCCTTCTCCCAGACCAAGATTCCTTGTTGTCTAGGCCAGATCAGTGGATCCGGTCCCTTAGGTATTCTGGGGTTTTCTTGGGGATACCCCACTCCTTCACAGTGCCCTTAGTATGAGCCCTAGAGTGACTGTGGGTTAGAAACTGCCTGAGTGGGAGGTGACAATAGGCAATGGTAAACCAAGTCCATTCCAAGGAGAGGGGCGTTGCAAGTAATAGTCCTCAAACGGGTTTTCAATGTTTTTGTAAGTGATATTAGAGAAGGGCGGTCGGGAAAGGTGTGTCTTTTTGTGGACGATACCAAAATCTGCAATAGGGTAGACACCATGTGGAAACCATGAAGAGACATCTTGCAAAGCTTGAGGAAAGATCTAGAGTCTGGCAGCTAGGATTTAATGCTAAAAAATTGCAGAGTTGTGATCTGGGGGATCTGGGGGGGGTGATCATATCTGATGATGTCAAAGAGGTGGGTAAGGCAATGGCAAAAGCCTGAAAAATGTTTGGTTTCATAAGGAGAAGGATGTTAAGCAGAAAAAGGTTGATCTTGCCCTGTATAAATCCCAGCTGAGGCCTCATGTGAAATGCTGGAGATCATCACTTCAAAGAATATAACTCAAGCCACTCTTGCTGCCGCTTTCTCACAGTCTTGGTGCCTTGGGGTGTTCTCTACGATGCTGATGTCTGCCTGCAAATTTCACTAAAACTTGAATAGAAAACACCAGTTTTGGAGCTCAAAGAAGGATGCATTGCTCCCCCCTTTGACTTTAATGGGAAACAAATGAACAAATGATGCAAAGAAGCAAAAACAAATGTTTAGTTTGAGACAAACAAAATTAATTATGGAATCAAGTGCAACAAATGAATGAACCGAACCAAAAAAATCCCCCCTTTTTTACATGCGTATCCCTAATTTCTAGCGTAATGTGGCCTTGTGATTGAACGTGTTTTGCTGACCATTTTAGAGTCTTTCATGTCTACGTGTTTCTAGATCCATATGGAAGCAGTTTCAACCTAGTCAACTTCTGACTCAGCTAAGTTGGAGCACTGGTTCAACAGTAAACTTTTGAAAAATGACACAGACCAAGTGCATTACTGCTCATCATGCGTAGCATTGCTTAGGACTCAGAGGGTACGGGTTTCATCTGACAGACATATTAGTGGGAAGGTTCAGGGTGCCCCCCTCCCCCTTCCCCCACCGCAATCCTTCCCCTTGCACCTTCTGAGATGTTCACGTGCGGGAGGCCTCAGTTAAGAGAGAGGAGGCATTTTTCTCCTTTCTTTCCTTAAATGACAGTTTTAATACAGTAACCTAAAACCAAGTGTAGACAATGCAGAAATTCAACAGAACTTCCTCTACCCCTGACTTTCCCTCTTCCCCTCCTCAAAAATGTAAGCTCCTGCCAACTAATAGACTTCCTGGATCACAGCCTGAAATACGCACAGGTGGTCTTCTGAGGAAAGACTATGCCACAAGATAAGACCTCTATTTATAGTCAGCATCCTGATAGGCTGTCAGACAGAGTGTTAATCTGACAAGCATTGGTTTTTGGAGTGACTCTAGACCCTGAGCAGCAGATGGAAGATAAAATTGCTGGTGCATTATTCAGACCATTCAGGGTAAAAGGAGCAGACTAAACCCTCGCCAGAATAAATCACTTTGAATATAGTCAAACACACAAAATTAACAAGCACATTGTTAGTGTTGCTGGCAGGGTGTGCTTGGGACTCTTGATTATTGTGAAAAAAAAAATCTGGCAATCAACTGAGCTGAACCTGGCTGTCACCAGCACTTTAGAAAATTTCTGGCATTCTCAAATTCCTGTCTGCCATCTCCTAGGTTTCAGTTCCTCCTGAGACCATGAATTAAACCAGCATGCTGACCCAGGAGCATGGCCCTCTCCCATGGGTACATGTAAGCACCACATAAATAGCAAGGAAGAGTTAAAACTGAAGAGCATTATTGATAGCTTCTCTTGATTTGTACTTGCCTAGAACTGCAGCATTCTGGAAATGTGTAAAGGGGTAACACTTGTCAATTAAGCATAGCCCAGTGTCTGGTAAATTGATCCCCTATCAGTCAGCACCCATTACTTATATGATCTACACCCAGTGTGTAAAGCTGCCAAATTCTATTTTTTCATTGAGAAAGTATCTTGCCACTGAGAGGAATAAAGAGCTGGTGGGTGCCTGGGTAGGTAAGTGAGGGGATTTACATGCTAGCTTTATACTTTGATAAGAGCCTTATATTACCAGCAGAATATTTATTTTGTGTTGAGCTTTATACTCGGAACATTAAAATCAAAGTTGATGTTTTTAGCAGATACAGTATTACTGCAGTGCTATGTATTCACCTGCCCCCACAGGGCAATCATGAGGTATGTGTTGATCAACCATTCTGAATCAAATCAAGCTGCAAGTTAGAGGAGATATTCTAAAGATTTGGGAGGGAAAGGTGAATATTTCAATGAGAAAATAGAATATTGCTTATTTTCCTGGCTCTGCATTTGTAATGGGATCAGAATATCTGGCCAGTAAATATTGAGCACTTTTTGGTCACCAATTGCTGTTGGATTGAATAGTCTCAGACATGCAGGTCCATTATTTTTGCAAGGTACAGTGATCAGAAAGGTCAATATAGAGTAGATCTTGAACATGCCAGAGAATTACAAGGGTAAGAGGAAACCTTGGGAAGACAAGGGAGGGTAAGGGGTAGATGGGACTATCGACTAGATAGAATGCTGACATGAATGTCAGTGCTCAGGAAGCAGTGCCTGAGCAAGAAGCTTAAATTGCATAGATCTGGTTCAGAAATCTCATAAGTATAATAAGGAATATATATGGCTCAAAGGTGTACATCTTGCCAGGCCCAGGAGGGAACTGGAGGCCCCCGAGGAAACAGGAGGAACCTTAGGAAAGGCCCAGACGAGAGACTGTAAGTTGTTATGTTGCTTCTTTGTTCGTAAGCTATGAAGATATGCAGAGTGTTTTTCTGTTGTGACTTAATAAAATTCCTGAATATTCAACCGGAACCTAGCCTGTGTCTATTCTTTGGCCATTCTGACTGCAAACAGTGCCACATATGGTGTTAGAAGTGGAATTTTTGAGCTACACTTACACAGCTAGAAACCCATACCAAACAGAAGAAAATTTGTTCTTTTTCCTATTTCCTGGGGCCCAGAGTCAGTGGCTGCCTGGGAGAAGGATTTAAACAGGCTAAGGAGAATGGCTCCGCCTGCAGAGAGGAAAATAACAGCGAGTCAATGTTGAACTGGCAGGATTTGGTTTCCAAAAAAAAAAAAAAAGGCGAAGGCTTTTTGTGCAGGCGCTTGGGAGCAGTGCAGAGCCTTTCGCGGATTCACGGAGTAACCAGGACTAATAAGCCAACATGGAGCAGGTGATACAAGTCCTGATGGAAGGCCAGCAGAAGCTCCAGAAAGCTGTTCAGTCTATATGAACAGGTCACCCAGCTGCAAGCTGCCCCAGCCTGAGTGAATCTGCCACCTCACATCCTGTTTAAGATGAAAGCAGGAAAGGACCCGGAGATCTTCTTGAGAAACTTCAAAAGGACCATCCACATGACCATCCATCCACAAGCCTGCTAGACACATACATGGTAAATTTACATGCAGGCAAAAGCCAAGTGGCCTTTCATGTGGCCAGTTTGGATGGAAGAGCCAACTATGCGGAAATCCAGACTGCCATTCTAGAAAAGGCAGGATATACTTCAGAAATTTTCTGGCAACAGTTTGGCAGTGCATTAAACAGCCCCGTGAATGTCCTCAAAACTTATTTCACTGACTGAAAGATGCTGGATGGAAATGGCTGCATCCCAAGGCAAAAACCATCTTTGAGATAGCCAACCAGATGTTTCTGGAACAGTTTCTAGACTGGTTTGACCACCCATGTGAAATTGAGTATATCGGCACCCTGGGCTCACTTTGGAAAAAGCACTAGACGTGGTGTATGCCTTCCACTAAGTCCAGTTAATGGCTGAAGTGGTGCAGAGGCTAGATAAGCAGCTTACAAAGACTTTGTGGCACAGTAATGAAAGTGGAGGACCCCAGCTGTTAGGTTTCATGGGCGTAGCGCTCTCGAGCCATGCCCATGGCAGCAGACCCCGATAGGACCCCCCTACCTGCTCCGATGCTCCTCTTCACGCTCCGCACCGCGGAAGGCCTCCCAGAGACTGCCGCAGGGCTGCCGACGCTGTCCTGCTTCCCTCAGCAAGAGCTCCTCTTTGACACATGCGGGAAACTCCGCCCCTTTAAGGGGCAGTGACGCGACAGATGATGATCTCATAAAGGAGGGAGTATGTAAACCTAGTAGCTGCTGTGGAGAGCTGCCTTAGCAACAGGTTGTTTCTCCTGAAAGTTCAGTTACTGTTCCTGCTCCATGCCTTGTTCCTGCTCAGTGCCTTGTTCCTGCTCCTGCTCCTGTATCCAATCCTTGGCTTGATTCCTCTGTTTGATCTCAGCTTCGTCTCCTGACTTACTTCTTGTCTGCCGCCTGCCTTGAACCTCTGGGCTGTCGTTGACTCTTCTTGCCTTCCGCCTGTCACGACTTGGACTGCTCACTACTGCTCTCGTCTCCAAGAGACCTCCTAAGTCCTGCCGGCCCTCTCAGTACCTAAGGGCTCAACCCGCGGGGAACGAGGGCTGGTATAGGTGAAGGCCCTGTCAGGTCTCCTAGTCTTGATCTACCTCCCAGCTATGAGCATCACTGCAGGCCTTCCTGCAGTAGCTACATCCCTCACTCTAGCCGGCCCAAGGGTCCACGAACACAACACTTTGCTAAGGCCATGGACCCGGTGGATTTGTCTGGCCTCCACGCTATCCCGGGTATGGCCCAACGAATACAACAGCAGCAACAATGTCTGGAGGCTTTGTCAAGTTAAAACCTTCTTCATCCTGTCCTTGTTGGATGGCAAGGCCCTGGCCTGGGCTTCCCCACTGTGGGAGCACAGGGATCCCATTCTTGAAGATCTGTTTTATTTTATCCAGACCTTCTGTCAGGTTTTTGATGAGCCAGGTCATTTATCCACTGCCACCTCCGAACTGCTTCATCTCTGCCAAGGGTCACGCCCACTGGCCGAATTTGCAGTAGAATTCCTCCCTTTGGCGTCCGAACTGGGTTGGCGTGAGGACAGCCTATGCGGTATTTTCCTTGAGGGGTTGTCTCCCCATATCAAGGACGAACTGGCCACCCGAGACCTCCTGGATGGACTTGAGTCTCTCATTGACCTGGCCGGCAAGATGGATTGGCGGTTGCAGCATCGTGCAAGATAACTTAAGCCTGCTTGTTGCCCGATTCCCTTGGCTTCCTCCTTCACACGCCCGATGGCTCATCAAGCGACATCCATGGGTGCACCGGAACACGGGGAGGAGCCCATGCAACTGGGGCACAGTCGTCTCACTGCAGAAGAAAAGCTGCGTCGAACGTTGGGCCTATGCCTTTACTGCGATGGTAAAGGGCATCTGTTGGCCCAGTGCTCCGAGCGTCCGGGAAACTCCCAGGTCTAGGTGTCTCCGGGGGGCTGACCCTAAGCTGCATCAATCCTACTCCCCAATTTACTGTTCCTGTCTCTCTTCAGTTTCCCAGGGGTTTGCTCACGATGTTGGCATTCATTGATTCCGGAGCTGGAGGAAACTTCATTCTAGCGGAATTAGTACGCCAGCTGCAACTTCCAGTGCTCTGCCGCAGCCCACCATCGATCATTTCGTCCATTCAAGGGGAGCCACTCCCAGGTCGAGTTACCGCCTCACAGCCCCCGTGACCCTCTTTACTGGAGTCCTCCATAAGGAGGAAATTTCCTTCTTCATCCTAAAAAAGGCGGTCCATCCAGAAACACGCGCCTACTATTGAATGGAAAACTCTTCAAATCACGGTTTGGGGTTCCAAGTGTTTCACTACCTGCCTGCACCAGAAGCTGCAACCACGGGTTCAACTTGCTACTACTACTACCCTCCAACTACCACCACAATACGCCAACTTTTCAGACATCTTTTCCAAGGAGGAAGCAGAGACCCTTCTGGCGCATCATCCCTTTGACTGCGCAATCGACTTGCTACCTGATACAGTTCCACCCCGAGGATGGGTATACCTGCTATCTGTCATAATCCGCTATGTTGATGGGAGGAGCAATCAGATAAGAGTAGCAATCTGATGTATTCCGTAGGCGGAGATAGTAGTGGGTGGATCCTTGGGCCGGTGGCAGATGACCACACCCCCGGGGAAAGATCGCAAGAGGGACCACCGGCTAGGCTTAGAGTATGAAGACAGACATACACTAGTTCTTTTATTAAACAGGTCTTGAAACCACAGAGGTGGCAGTAGTGAGCTGTAGTGCCCGGCAGGGCTGAAGTCCCTCAGATACTGGAACAGCGATCCCTGGATGGCTGAGCTGTTGAGAAACTGTAGACAGTGAGTAGGCAGGGTAAGCAGAGTTCATGAACAGAACTTAGGTGACAGCACTCACATAATGGTCTCAGGAAGCTCATCAGCTGGAAAGGATAGGCTCTCTAGGAGCGAGTACCTGGTTCCAGGGAAAGCTCTGAGAGAGCAATGGTAACTCACAATGATGTAGACAGTGATGACTTCCAGGCAGAAGAGAATCAGCAGATAGTCAGGAAAGAGGGCCCTCGAGGGGTGAGTACCTGGTTCCTTGTCTGTAACCTGAAAAGTAAAGAGAGAGCGAGGCCCCCGAGGAGCAGGTACCTCTGGTAAGTCAGAGGAGGCAGAGTAGATAGAACGAATCCGTCCGCTTCTAACTCAGTTAGTTAGCGATATGAGAGACCTTTAAATATCGGAAGCGGATGACGTCATCTCAGGGGGACGCCCCTGAGGTTCGCGCCCTTGCTGGTACTTCAATCGGAGCGCACGTGCGCCCTAGGCTTCAGGCAACATGGCGGATTTGCAGCGTCGAGCCGGTCCGAGGATGCCGGAGAGAAACGGCAGGGAGACGCCGTGGCAGCCAACCGTCCTTCAGACCTGGAGGGAGTCACCACAGAGGTAAAGAGGGCGGAGTGGAGACATCGGGCAGCGATGGTCGCAACACTATCCTTGCCAGAGACTCAAGCTATGTCCAAATGCATAAAAGAGAACCTGGACCGAGGGTTCATTCGTCCTTCTTCGTTCCCAGCTCGTGCCGGGTTTTTCTTTGTATCCAAAAAGGATGGGTCATTAAGACCCTGCACAGACTACCGGGGACTCAATGCCATCACCCGCAAGGATCGCTATCCTCTCCCTTTAACTCCTGACCTCTTGGACCGTCTTCACGGAGCCCGAGTATTCACCAAGTTGGACTTGCAGGGTGCATACAACTTGGTCCGGATCAAGCCAGGGGACAAGTGGAAAACCGCGTTTAACACGTGCGTCGGTCATTACGAGTATCTTATGATGCCATTCAGACTTTGTAACGCGCCCGCAGTCTTTCAGAATCTGATGAATGAAATATTTCGGTATATGCTACACAAGGGAGTTATTGTTTATTTGGACTATGTCCTAATCTATTCCAGTGATCTAGCCACCCATCACTCTGATGTCCGCTGGGTTCTCCAACTTCTCAGAGAGAACTGTCTATTCGTGAAACTCAAGGTGTCTTTTTGAGCAACAGTCTTTACCCTTCTTGGGCTACATTATCTCCACCATTGGCTTCCAAATGGACTTGGATAAACTAGTTAGCATCCAGGAGTGGCCGCAACTGGTGGGGCTTCGCTCAGTGCAATGCTTTCTTGGTTTCGCCAATTTCTACAGAAACTTCATCCCTCGCTACTCTCACATTGTAGCGCCAATTACGGCCCTGACCAAGAAGGGTGCAGATCCTAGACACTGACCCAATGAGGCTGTTCAAGCATTCAAGGAATTCAAGTCCGCCTTCCTGCAAGAACCCTGTCTCCATCATCCAGATCCAACCCGGCCATTCATTGTGGAGGTGGACACCTCTGACCTTGCAGTGGGGGCAGTCCTTAGTCAACATTCTAACCAGGGGACTCTACTTCCCTGCTGCTATTTCTCTCATAAGTTTTCATCAGCAGAAAAGAACTATGTAATTGGCGATAAAGAATTGCTAGCGATAAAGATGGCTCTTGAGGAATGGAGGCAGTGGCTGGAGGGGGCACAGCACACTTTTTTATGATTTACACGACCACAAAAACTTAGAATATCTCAGCAAAGCACAGCGACTGAACCCACGTCAAGCCCGCTGGTCCTTGTTCTTTAGCTGTTTTTATTTCATACTACGTTAACGCCCGGTGGTGAAAAATGTGTGAGCAGATGCTCTCTCCAGACTGTATGAATCCGAAGACTCACAAGACCCACCTAGTTATGTCCTGGATCCAGCTAAAATTCTACTAACCATCACGGATACCGTACCGCCAGGGAAGGCGGTGGTCCCGCCTTCATGCCAAAGTATTTTCTTGGGCGCATGACTCCCTCTCCGCGGGGCACCCAGGGAGAGCGTGAACACTAGAACTCTTATCCTGCTACTACTGGTGGCCTCGTATGATGCAAGATGTTCGTGCCTACATTAGCTCCTGCCTGACTTGCGCCCAACAAAAACCGCTACCCGGCCGACCTTGGGGGCTTCTTCAACCTCCGTCACCACCACGAGAACCTTGGACTCATATATCTACTGATTTTGTGGTGGACCTACCCATGTTTTCAGGGAATCAAGTAATATGGGTCGAGGTTGACAGGCTTTCCAAAATGGTGCACTTCATTCCATTGCCCAAGCTTCCATCAGCTCCTGAGCTGGCACGTCTGTTCACCCTACACGTGTTCCGGCTGCACGGCCTCCCATTACACATAACATCAGACCGAGGTCCTCAATTCACAGCCAAATATTGGGGGGGCACTGTGTAAAAAATTCGGAATACAGTTGGACTTTACCACAGCATTCCATCCTCTGGGAAATGGACAAGCGGAACGTGTAACAGGGGTTTGAAGACGTTCATCCGCTCATTTGTGAACTGCCGTCAGGACAATTGGGCCACACTCTTGCCTTGTGCGTAATTTTCACATAACTCCCACATACACTCCGCTACTGGGAATTCCCCCTTCCAAATCATATATGGAAAACTTCTGAGACCGCCACCACCACTGCCACTTTCTGTAACTTCCCTAGCAGCTCAAATTATGGCCGAACAACTACATGCCCTATGGGAAGATACTAACTCCAACTTACTCCGGGCTGCCAACGCTGCCAAACATATGGTGGATAAGCACCGTCGACCAGCCCCACTGTTCAACACAGGAGACCGTGTTTGGCTCAGTACCCACCACATCCACCTGAGGGTTCCCTCATGAGGCTCGCTCCCAGGTACATTGGACCTTTCTCTATTACTGATCACCTGGGACCGGTAACCTATCACTTGCGGCTTCCCACAAGCCTCCGGATACATAATTCCTTCCATGTATCCCTTTTAAAACCGTTAGTACTCTCTCCCTTCCATGCGGCCCCATCGGAACCGTCTGCAGCGGTGTCTGATGATGACTCTGTTTATCAGGTTCGGGAAATTCTTGATGTCCACTGGCACCATAGACGCTGGGAATATCTGATTGCGTGGGAAGGTTTTGGTGCTGAAGAGAACTCATGGGAAACATCCACCAACATTCTTGACAAGGCATTGCTCCAGCACTTTCATCAGACATACCCTGGCAAGCTTGGCCCTTCTCGGAGGGGGCGTAAGAGGGGAGGTACAAAGGGGGGGGGGGGGTACTGTTAGGATTTGTGGGCGCAGTGCCCGTGAGCCATGCCTATGGCAGCAGACTCCGCCGGGCCCCCTCTACCAGCTCCGATGCTCCTCTTCACGCTCCGCACAGCGGAAGGCCTCCCAGAGCCTGCTGCATGGCCGCCGACACTATCCTGCTTCCCTCAGCAAGGGCTCCTCCTTGACATGCGCGGGAAACTCCACCCCTTTAAGGGGCAGTGATGCAACAGAGGATGATCTCATAAAGGAGGGAGTATGTAAACCTGGTAGCTGCTGTGGAGAGCTGCCTTAGCAACAGGTTGTCTCTCCTGAAAGTTCAGTTGCTGTTCCTGCTCCATGCCTTGTTCCTGCTCAGTGCCTTGTTCCTGCTCCTGCTCCTGTATCCGATCGATCCTTGGCTTGATTCCTTGGTTTGACCTCAGCTTCGTCTCCTGACTTTCTTCTTGTCTGCCGCCTGCCTTGAACCTCTGGACTGTCATTGACTCTTCTTGTCTTCCGCCTGTCACGACTTAGACTGCTCACTACTGCTCTCGTCTCCAAGAGACCTCCTAAGTCCTGTCGGCCTTCTCAGTACCTAAGGGCTCAACCCACGGGGAATGAGGGCTGGTATAGGTAAAGGCCCTGTCAGTTCTCCTGGTCTTGATCCACCTCCCGGCTATGAGCATCGCTGCAGGCCTTCCTGCAGTAGCTACATCTCTCACTCTAGCCGGCCAAAGGGTCCACGAACACGACACCAGCTATGGCCCTCTGAAGTGGACAGTCTGGGCTCAGCACCCAAGCTATGCCTTCTCCCCCTTGCTTCAACTGTGGAAAAAGAGGTCACTTACCAGAGACTGTCAGAATGACTGAAGTGATGGACATCAGCAAGGTGACACAGCCGGCACTAGAAACTAAAGTCCACATGGACAAAAGAAATTCTCCTAAGCTTAGTCGATCCTCAAGCAAAAGAATAAGAGGGTCTCAGAGTGACTGGTACAACCTAGTATTTTATTTATTTAAAATCTTTTATATACCGTCTTTAAGTTAATTACCATCACAACGGTTTACAGGAAGGCACAAATCATAACATAAATTAATCGACGTTTAATAAATGTGCCAAAAATGGTTCGGTAACAAAGTTTGTACAAATATACAGCTATATGCAGAATTAGTTTGGAATGTCCTATTGCAATCTGTGTCATATTCTAACTTTACAAAGTTAACGGTGCGAAATTGAGTCAACAATAATTACTAAGCATAGCGTGCATCTGAGCGCTTAGTTTGTGGTGCTTGCCTTTACTTACTTTCTCCGTTTTCTTTGTTAAACGCCTGTTTAAAAAGCCATGTTTTTAACATTCCTTTAAATAGTTTAAAATTTCTTTGTAATCTTAACTCAAGGGGCATTGAATTCCACAGGTTGGGTCCTGCTAAAGACAATGCTCGCTCTCTGACTTGTGTTAGTCTTTCTGTTTTTACCGATGGAACAATCAGGAGTGCTTTGTTTGCCAATCTCAGATTTCTATGTGGTAAATGCATACGTAGTGCTGTGTTGAGCCATTCTGCTTTTTCATTGTGAATTAATTTATGTATAGTACATAATGCTTTGTATTGAATTCTTTGTTCTATGGGTAACCAATGTAGTTCAGCTAGTGTTTCGGTAATGTGCTCTCTTTTCTTTTTGCATGTAAGTATTCTTGCAGCAGAGTTTTGCAATATTTGAAGTGGTCTTATGGTTGTGTATAGTAATCCTAATAGCAGTGCATTACAGTAGTCAGTGCTAGCAAAAATTAGTGCTTGTAGGACAGTTATGAAATTTGCTAGTGTTAATAAAGGTTTTAATTTTCTTAGTATCATTAATTTGGCGTATCCTTCCTTTACTTTAAGTGATATATCTTGTTTAAAGTTTAGTTCTGTGTCAATTATTACGCCAAGGTTGCGTACTTTTTCAGCTATTTCCACTGTTTGATTGTTTTTGAGTAATATTGGAGTTTGTATTAGGTTTAAATTTTTTCGTTGGAGGAGCAGAAATTCAGTCTTTTCAATGTTTATCACTAATTCCATTGGATTTAGTAGTTGTTTGATTATATCCAGGTACATGTTGGCTAAGTTTAGTGTTTTTCAATTGTGTCATTGATGGGTAAGATTAGCTGTATGCCATCTGCAAATATGTAGTGTACAATTCCGAGCTCTGCAAATAGATGGCATAGAGGTAAAAGGTAAATATTAAATAGTGTCGCTGAGAGTGCAGATCCCTGTGGTACTCCTGTTTATAGACTTACTTTTTCTGACATTGTGTTTTTAATTTGTACTTGAAAGTATCTCTTACTTAGATATGATTTGAACCATGAAATTGTGTTACTATGTAATAGTAATAAGGATGTGGATACTTTCTCTTTCTGTGCCCTTTGTGTGGGGAGTAGACACGAGGAAGAATGATGCCCGTATGGAAAAGAAGAAAATGAAGAACCCTTAGTAGGAATGGATAATGTAAAACAGGAACCCCTCTCTCAGGCATGCCCCTACTGTAAGGCAGAGGACCACATGGTTGAAGAGTGTCCATGGTTTGAAGACATAGTATGGGAGTGTCAGCTAGTGGAATAGTGCAAGAAGGAACAGATTGTGGAGGATGGCCCCCAGAATGAGAACGAGAAGTGAGAAAAGGAATGGGTGAACATTTTTGCAAAATTTCAAAGCTATAACTTGGTGAATATCCCACTTTGGGAACTTAAGAAATTTGTGTTCCAGGTAGAGCTGGATGGAGTTCTCACCCAAGTCCTGGTAGACTCAGGGTATAGTATAGTAAGGCACTTGTTCATAAGGACTTGATGAAGAGAGAAGATATCAATGAGTAAAAGAAGGTGACATTGATCTTTGTACATGGCGTCAGACAGCATCAGTCAGATCCTGCTGACAACCCCAGCAGGACAAATGATTATGAAAACAGGGGTACTTCCCGAGTTCACTTACCCAGTGTTTAGAGCATGATTGTCCTCAGATTAAAATCCTATGGGGTCAGCTTATGGGCAATCGAGCCAGATTGGAACAGTGAGCACCCCAGAAACACTGGAGTGGTTTCCCAAATAACTTGGGGAGGAGAAACCTTAAATGGGTTAAGCAGCTCCAGTATAGGATGAGGAGTAAAGAGAGAAACAGGTATCTTCTTAGGAGTTTATCCTTACTAAGGGCAAGTGCTCAACCTAAGAGGTTTGAGCTGAGAGAGAGGCTATGTGAAGCGGTTTACAAAAGATACCCACAGAATACTTTTATGGGACTGGATCCAGAGATCTGGCCAAGTCCACTTTAAGCCCCAGCCAACAGGTAACCCTGGTCCAGGAGGAAGCCCCTGGAAAGGTTTCTATCTAGCCAGGCCCAGGAGGGAAAGGAGGCATCTGGGGAAACAGGAGGAATCTTAGGAAAGGCCCAGACTGAAAGGCTGTAAATTGTTATGTTTCTTCTTTGTTTGTAAGCTGTAAAGATATGCAGAATGTTTGTCTGTTGTGACTTAATAAAGTTCCTGAATATTCAGCCAGAGTCTAGCCTGTGTCTATTCTCTGGCCACTCTGTCTCATGTGTCTGCCATTTTGTAAACCTCAAAAAACACGCGTAAGTAAGAGTCCACTAGTAAATATGCGTGTGTAAAAAAGGGGTGGGCTGGGGCATTCTGGGTGGGGCCAGCATTTACGCGTGTAAGTTGCTATTTTAGAAACTATTTACGCTTGTAGATTTGGCAGCTTACTCGGTGTATTTACACCTGCTCTGTATCTGTAGTAAGTGATGGTAAATGTCTTAAAACTGATAATTTCATTGCCCCACACATGTTAGAAAATCTCCTGACTTATACACATAAAAGATGACTTATGGGGGGTAAATGTGTGTAAATTATGCACATAAAATTCCTTTGGGCATAATGTTAGAGGTAAAAATATGCAGGTATAGCAGATGCCACTACTTTATCTGGATAAGCAGTTAAGTAGCGGTACTTATCTGGATAAGTTCCAACTTATCTGGCTAGGTTGCAACAAAGCCCCTATTTAGCTGGATAAGTCTTAAAAGCGCTACTTATCCGGATAAGTAAGATAGATGGATAAGTCTCAACAAGATCTACTTATCTGGAGAAATAGTGCTGTTTAGACTTATCCTGCCAAGTAGCTGCTATTTAACCATATAAATCAGAATGTAGCCAGGTAAGTGCAATATGTACTTGTGGGTTGTTGTTTTTTTTAACTTTCATGTGCAAGTATTAAGAATTGTGTGTGTTTAGGGAGAATAGACTTTGGATTCATTTTGGGAGCTGGTATAATTTAGTATTTGTTTGTAAGTATTAGAATTGTGAGTTGCAAAGGTCATTTACTTGACCTGAAAAGCCGAGAGCAACTGATCACTAGTATGATTCTCACACTCCCCATCTCCTATCCACCCCAGTCACTTTTTTTGTTATATGGATATCCCCCCAGGTAGGAGGAAAATCTTCAAAATAAGAGTCAATTAATGATTTAGAATAACATACAATTAATCCTGATTTTAGTTATTGACTAAATTTAGTGTTATTCCTGGTCATTCACAAACTAATATGTCACCTAGTTATCAATTTAAAAACCTTAGATTTAAAAGGCACCAAATAGAGGGCTGACGTCAGATTGAAATCTGATCTGAGGGTACTAAGATGGCTGCCGCACCGTGAGCACTGAAGCCTCTCTGCTCCATGGGTTTTCTTGCTAGATTCCTTGCCTTGTTGTATATTACCTTTATTTTCTGATGCCTCACTCAAAAAGAAAGGCAAAGATTTGTGAGAACCTTACCTCGACTCCTGATGCCTCCATGCGACAAACGCGGATAGAGGAGGTTTTCCGGACCATGCAGCAGACACCGGAGGGCGAGGCCGCTGGCGTTGCTGATGGGGACCGGCCGTCGGACGCCTAGGCCGAGGAAGTGTCACTCAGCCCCGGCGCACCAACAGTTCCCTTCTTGTCCTACAGGCCCCAGGTTGAAGGGGGGACGGAACATCAAAGAACACCGCCGCTGTTGCAACCATCTGAAAGCCTTGGTGACTTCCAGAGAAGAGATGGGGGTTTTCCATCAACTTCGGAGAGCCCGCTAGATTTGGGCTCCAGGGAGAGCAAGGATGAAGCACGGCAAGTGGACTTAGGCAAGGAGGGCCTCATGGAGACAAGAGGTAAGGAGACTGAGATACAAGTAGTATTAAATACAGCGTTGGAAGTGCCGGACAAAATAACCCTTGCTGAAATTTGGAAAGTTTTTACAAAGATTATACAGTAAGGGGTAATAGCATGTGGAAAACGCATGGCCAACCCCCCCCCTCCGAAACTAATAGCGCCCGCAACATGCAAATGCATGTTGATGGGCCTATTTGTTATTCCTGTGTGATACAGAAAATAAAATGTGCAGCCAAGCCGCACATTTTACTTTCAGAAATTAACGCCTGCCAAAGAAAAGCAGAAAAAACTGCTTTTCTGTACACCCTCCGACTTAATATCATAGTGATATTAGGTCGGAGGCCCCAAAAATAAAAAAACATTTTAAATTAAAAAAAATAAAATAAAATCTGCCCGCGGCCCACGGGTTGGAAGACGGACACTCAATTTTTGACCCGTGGCTGTCAGTGAGTTCGAAAACCGACGCCGTTAAAATTGAGCATCAGCTGTCAAACCCACTGACAGCCATCGCCTCCTTTTACCGTGGGCCCTCATTTGCATATTTTTCTTTCTGAATCGCACACCCAGGAGAGTGGTCTTGGCGTGCTCTGGAAGAGCGGGTGCTCGCTGTCTCTCCCGCGGATTTTTCTGTATCGGCCCGTTAGTAACTTGTCTGTCACTGCTGAAAGAGAGAATAGTGAACTATCTACAGTCTGGAGAATTGATGGACCAGAGGCAACATGGATTCACCAGGGGAAGATCCTGTCAGACAAATCTGATTGACTTTTTTGACTGGGTAACCAAGGAATTGGATCGAGGAAGAGCGCTCGATATCATATACTTGGATTTCAGCAAAGCTTTTGACACGGTTCCGCACAGGAGAATGGTGAATAAAACGAGAAGCTTAGGAGTGAGTGCCGAGGTGGTGACCTGGATTGCAAATTGGTTGACGGACAGAAGACAATGTGTGATGGTAAATGGAACCTTCTCTGAAGAGAGATCGGTTTTAAGTGGTGTACCGCAAGGATCGGTGTTGGGACCGGTCCTGTTCAATATCTTTGTGAGCGACATTGCGGACGGGATAGAAGGCAAGGTTTGTCTTTTCGCGGATGACACTAAGATCTGCAACAGAGTGGACACGCCGGAAGGAGTGGAGAGAATGAGACGGGATCTAAGGAAACTGGAAGAGTGGTCGAAGATATGGCAGCTGAGATTCAATGCCAAGAAGTGCAAAGTCATGCATATGGGGAGTGGAAATCCGAATGAACTGTATTCGATGGGGGGGAAAGGCTGATGTGCACGGAGCAGGAGAGGGACCTTGGGGTGATAGTGTCTAATGATATGAAGTCTGCGAAACAATGCGACAAGGCTATAGCAAAAGCCAGAAGAATGCTGGGCTGCATAGAGAGAGGAATATCGAGTAAGAAAAGGGAAGTGATTATTCCCTTGTACAGGTCCTTGGTGAGGTCTCACCTGGAGTACTGTGTTCAGTTCTGGAGACCGTATCTACATAAAGACAAAGACAAGATGGAAGCGGTACAGAGAAGGGCGACCAGGAAGGTGGAGGATCTTCATCGGATGACGTACGAGGAGAGATTGAAGAATCTAAATATGTACACCCTGGAGGAAAGGAGGAGCAGAGGCGATATGATACAGACTTTCAGATACTTGAAAGGTTTTAATGATCCAAAGACAACAACAAACCTTTTCCGTAGGAAAAAAATCAGCAGAACCAGGGGGTCACGATTTGAAGCTCCAGGGAGGAAGATTCAGAACCAATGTCAGGAAGTATTTCTTCACGGAGAGGGTGGTGGATGCCTGGAATGCCCTTCCGGAGGATGTGGTGAAGACCAGAACTGTGAAGGACTTCAAAGGGGCGTGGGATAAACACTGTGGATCCATAAAGTCAAGAGGCCACCAATGAAGAGTGGATGACTCGCCAGAATGATGGCTACTGCCTGGAGACAATACCCTTATTCAATAAACGTACACATGCTTACTGTGACTCCAACATCGTTCTAGCTTCAACAGCAAGAGGAAATGTGGAATAAAGGATTTGCACTCACAAAGAGGGGAGTAGCTGGCTTGTTACGGCGGTTACTACCCCAAACCAAATAAGCCTGATACTTCAATTTCTATGCATATACAGCATAGTTCTCTGCTTCAACGGCAGGGGAGAAGTAAAACTGATACTACACACATCCAGCAGAGCTCTCTGCTTCAACGGCAGGGGAGAAGAAAAAAGGGTTCGTACTCACAAAGCGGGGAGTAGCTGGCTTGTTACGGCGGTTACTACCCCAAACCAAATGTGCCTGATACTTCACTTTCGATGCATATCCAGCATGGCTCTCTGCTTCAACAGCATGGGAGAAGAATAAACTGATACTTCAAGCATATCCAGCATAGCTCCCTGCTTCAACAGCAGGGGAGAAGAAAAACAACCAATAAGGGCTGTATAACATAGTCTGGGTAAAACAAATAAGCATGGGTGTAGCTTGCTTATTGCGGCGGTTACTACCCCTACTACCCCTAACTAATCAAGCTAGATATTTCACTTGGATGCAGCTCCATCACTGCTTTCTACATTAATGGTGGGGGTGGAAGGGAAATAGAACCAAGAGCTAAGAGAAACAGATAAGTATGAGAGAAAAAATGTGTGAAGCTTGCTGGGCAGACTGGATGGGCCGTTTGGTCTTCTTCTGCCGTCATTTCTATGTTTCTATGTTTCTGTCTGGTGTGTAGGTAGCAGATCTCATGCGCCATCTAGATAAGATTGCAAAGAGTACTGGAGAGGAGCCAACTGAACTGGAATATATGACATTGGAAGATGCAGGAAGGAGGTTCTAGAGGCTAAATTTAGGCTCTTAGGTAGGACGCTGACATCCAGAACTTCCAGGGTTGCATTCTCAGAAATACTCCCTGTTCTACAAGGATGACTCCAGAGGCAGGCTGAGCTCCAGGCAATGCGTTGATAAGACCATGGTGCAGGGAAGAGGTTTTTAGATTTGCTAGAAACTGCGGAACATTCTAGGGAAGTGAGAGCCTATTCCTATGGGATGGTCTCCACATTAACCAGAATGCATTTTAGTTCTTAGTATGTTTTTATGTATTGGATTATGAGTATATTTTAATGTAAATCCAACTGGATAACATGCTTTACAGGTGGAATATAAAGTTTTAATAAACAAAATTAAATAAAACATTTAAAAAGGAGGTAGAGCTGCTTTTAAACTAGACCATGGGGGAAAGCTGGCAGCTGTTCAGAAGCACATGGTTTGGAGGAAGGTATCTTCCGAAAATACTTCTAAAACAGGGAAACTAGAATATCCGAGTAGAGAGGCTGTGTTTAAGGTTGAACTAGCTCAAACGGATGTAGAAGAACACCTAGATGTGAATGACTCCAGACTGCCTGTTTCATTTGCTAACAAGCAGTTTCTGAATACAAAGAGTACAAATAAAAAATATACTTTAAAATGTCTATATGAGAATGCCAGAAGTCTGAATAATAAGACGGGTGAGTTAGAATGTATGCATTATAGAAGGACAGAGACAGTATAGACATTTCAGAGAAGTGATAGAAGGAGGAAAATCAATGGGACATTGTGATACCAGGGTATAAATTGTATCAATGCGATAAGGCAGATCGAATTGGTGAAGGAGTGTCATATGTAAAAGACAGCATGGAGCCAAGCATGATAAAAATCCTGCAGGAAACAAAATGCGCTGTGGAATCTTTATGGATAGAAATTCCACGTGTGATGGGTAAGAGTATAGCAGTGGGTGTATACCGCTGTTCCCTCTAAGCTGTGTGTGTGTGTGCGGCCTCACACAACCTTTCTGATGACCACATACACCTAAAGCTCCGGGTGCTGCTCCTCCTTCCTGCTCATGCAGCAGTGGTGTACTGAGGGGGAAGGGCCACTGCCGCCCAGGTGCAGGGCCAAGGGAGCACTGATTGCCATGTGGCTGCTGGTGGACTCCATCCCACCAGTGACCAAAAAACAGGTAGAGAGGCTGCCCATCCCATCGGCAGCTCAGCAGATAAGTGCGCCCGTCTCGTCGTCTGCAGGCCTCGCAGAATCCGAAGCATCTGAAAGGAGTAGTGATCAGGAAGCAGCAGCCTCCGCCAAGTGAGAGGATGAGACCAGGCTGCCAGTTCCATCTGTTGGTGGTAATATAGGGATGGCTGCCACAGAAATGAGGATCCCCTATCTGGGGTCTGCGGAAGAGTGAGAATGGTTGGAAAAGGAACCTACCAGGCCCAGCTGGAGTGAGCAAGTGGAGGCAAGTCTTTTTCCTAAGGAGCAGGGGGATGCCTCTCAAAAAGAGCAGGGTCAACCAGTGTTGAGCAGCACAATGAGAGGGACTCAGTCCAGGGATGCCCTCGCTGCAGTCAGGAGAGTTAGGCCATGGCTGGGGCCATTCATCAGATTCCTAGCTCTCCAGTTCCAGATCCTCTGGAGGATCAAACGTTTGCACTGTGGTGTGGTCCAAGGATTCCAGTCATTGGAGTATGGCTATCAGTGCCTAGATTGCTCGGGAGAGGTTCTCAATTGACACTCCTGAAGTGAACCTCATTCCTCAATGACCACCTACAGGGAGTACTGCAAGCAGGCCATGAAGAGATATTTGGCTTTCTTCGGGGGAAGCTTCCCAGACTGGGGAGAGCTCACCTGACATCCCACTACCAGGATGATCTCTACCTATTTCACTAGTCCCCAGTGAAATGTCGCTCCAGTCATCAGCAAGATCTTGTCCTAATATTAGGAGTGATTTGTTCAACCATGTTGCTACCCCTTGATGTGAGGGACCAAGCTTGGGTAGTGCCCAGCACTTGTCCATCAGTCAGGGATCTGATCACAGCCTCCCAATCAGAGAGGCTGGGATGCAGGAGAGCAATGTATTATTTTGGACTCTGTTATCCCTATGTACTCATGTATGTTATGGATTTTGTGGAGGGCAACAGGAATAAGTGGCTCAGAGGAGAGGCCGACTGGCGCATAATCAAGAACATAATGGATCCTAGTTTCAAATGGGCCCACCCTGACTATGAAAGAGAACTTTCCAAGCAGATGAAATAAATCAATTGGGACAAAATGTCGGAAAGCTTACTGTGGTTTACCATCACAGGGTGGGCATCCCTACGGAATACCCCAGTGAATGTTTGTTACCATGTGAGGTGTCTATCCTTAAGCCATATAGTGAACCACTATGAGCCTTGTCTCATTTCAGTCCCCACAGTCTCTATATCTATAATGTAAACTCTTCTGGTTCTTTGCGCTCTCCCTGAATCAGTGTCCAGGACTCCTTCCCTGTATGAAGATGGGAAATTCTCTCCTTTCACTATCATAAGCCAGATGGAAAAACTTGCCAGAAAGGGAAAACAGTCCTCCTTGCTTCAAAAAATTGTACAGTTCAACTCCCCAAAACTCAGCAGTCCTCTGTCCCACAGTTTACTGGGTGTATGGCCAAAGAGGCTGAAAAAAAAGCAAATCCTTGAGCAAAGGGTATTAGTTAGCCTCACTGTTGGCAACTGGTCAACAATAACTAACTACACAACTCTTGTCTCCTAGCAATCTCTGCCCCAATGTTAACTGGTCACAGGTTGAAACCACTGAAAACTCCAGCCCTTCCAGGGAGGGTGTAACTGGCCCTCCTGTCCAACAAAGCAAAAATCCCAAAACCTCTCACAAGTCTAGCTAGAATATAAAATACTTTAAATAAATAAATCTTCCATTGGTAAACTGGAAGCCTACAACAAAATCCACTTCTCCAATTGATAGCACACACCACTTCAAACTCCTCAGTAGATGGTCTCTCTTAGAGAGCTTCTCCTCCACAGCATCTCTTCAAGAACTTGCAAATGAGCCTGCTCACCCTCCTTATACAGGACCAAGACCCATCCCAAAAGGGGAAGGTCAAAATAGCACCTGAAGTTTTTGGATGTTGGCACAGAGACCCAGCAATTACTCCAGAATTCCAGAATCCTTGGGCCAAATCCAGAGAGTTCCCAGGTATGTTGATTTGGGGTGCAGATATACAAGGAAGCAGTAGGTCAGCATGACTGAGACACTGATGGGCACCAATCATGAGAGAGATCTCAGGGTGATTGCATCTGATGATTCCAAGGTAGTGAAGCAACATGGATGTGCACTTGCATTTTTGTTTTGTTCTTTTTCTGTTTTTCATTTCATTTGTGGTTTATTTAGTTTATTCAAAACAAAATAAACAACAATATGAATGAAAAAAACCCCCCCAAACAAAACGGGATCCCCTCCCTTCGCTGACAAAACCCCCCCCCCCCAGCACCCCAATACATGTCTGTACAACGAAGTGGCACCGATCTTAGAGCTGGCCTATGCCATTTTGAAATACCAACCTGTCAAGATAGCAGCACCTGGATATCATTCTTGCCCTGCTTGGACTTTGAAAACCAACAGTGGATAAGAAGAATTTGTATATTTTTGAGGTGCTGTACTTTGATAGGCCTGCTAAGAAGGCATAAGAGAAAATTCACTCTAGAGACCATGTGCTGGAAGATATGTGCATCCTACTGCAGAAAAATAGCAATAAAAATAATAATGCTGTAGAACATATAGGGCCCAAGTTTCATAACAGTCCGCGGTTCAGCATTTGCACATGCAAGCAGATGTGCAGAGATTTTAGCAAGAACGTACGTACTTTATCTACCCATTTTATAAAATTACATACATGCAGGATAATTGTAACAATTTGTGCATAAAAACACAGAATTAAACGAGGAGGCAGGTATGTTTTAAAGCATGTGCATGCAGGGTTCTAAAAATACTTAGCTGTGCTTGTTCTTGGAACCACTCGTTTGTCTATACAAGTCCACCCAGACTTTCACCAGTTCACCCACACCCTCTAGTACTTCACCCTGAACCTTCACGAATTCACCCAGACCTCCCACCTGGCCTGAATTTGTCAATGGGCACAGTAGGCCTGTGCCTAGGCTGTCAATATTCTGGGGGCAGCAGGTTGCCTTCCAGCTGTGCGGAATCTCACTTAGCAGAGACTAGGCCTCTGCTCCCTGATCCAGCTGCAGGGAATAAGAGGGAAGGGGGTGAGTCTGGAGCAGATACAGCAAAGGGGATCATTTTGGAGAGGTTAGCAGGGACTAAATGGGGAATCATTGGGGGGTGAAGATAGGAGCTGGGAGATAAGGGAGCAGCTGGGGAGTATGTGTATTGTGTGAGAGAGAGGGGAAGGAGGAGAGTGTTTGAATGTGTAAGAGAGAAGGGGCTGGTACCGTGTGTGTGTGTGTGTGTGTGTGTGTGTGTGTGTGATGGATTGGGTAGGAGGTTAGAGATCGGATGCAAGAGGGAATGGAAGGGACACCTTTCCCTCCCCCACACACTGCAATTCCTATCCTCCCGCCCTTGATCTCAGATTCTATCCCTCCAGATCCTGGAACCTTCCTCCTCTCCCTTCTCCAAGATCCTGGAGTCCCCTACCCCAAACTCTAATCCCAGATCCTCCCTCCTCTTCTTTGACCTTCCCCATCTCCGGTCCTTTTCTTTTCTCACTTTCCTCGCCCCATCCCTGATCCTCTCACCCTCTGCTTCTCATCTCCTCCTTCCCGCAATCTCCTCCCTGTTCTGATTCTTGAGCTCCCCTTTTCCTCACACAATAAAATCAAAATAAATTATATAGAAGCAAGCAAGATTTATAATGTAATATAAAAGATGGAAATGTTTGTCATCGGGCCTCAGAATTTTCCAATGCCTGCCGCCGGACCCTGTGGGACTATGTCTTACATCTTCTGCTCCCTGTTGTCTGGCCAGAAGTGGGAGGGAGGAGTGGGCAACAAAACCGACAGTGCCTTAGGGTCAGCAAACACCTAAATCCGTCAGTGCCTACCAGCCAAAGACTGCAGACAAAATACACATGAGCGAGTCAATTAGCAGGTGCAAAAGGGTTCAGACGAGCTCAGTAATGTATGCATGTAATGTACACCTCTCACAAAACAGCAGCTTGTGCGGGCACTTATGAACCCCTTCCCACAACTCTTCTAGATTGGCCCTTTTTCCCCCCATTAAAGTATTTGCACGATACTGCATGTGCACACATTTTCACGAGGTTTATAAAATATTATATACTCGTGTACACACTATTTTTACATGTGTGATTGTCAAGTAACTCTTTGAAAATTCCCTCCATAGTTTGTATGAAGCAGCATGTTTGGGTGAAAAGTGACGTACGTACTATATACTATGGCAATGAGGCAGAGCACGTGTAAGAGGGAACTTACAGCTACTGGCATGTATATTTGTCTGAGTAACTGAAACTGCAATTTTTATGGATAGAGATGAGTCAGATAACCAAAGCCCACTAGTCATGATCTATACTCTTGCACTAATCTACAAATTTTGCACTGGGGATTAAATAGATAGTGATTTAGTACTTAGTTAATAACACCCCAGTTTTATCAGCTTATTTCACTATGAAATAATCCTGGATTATGATCCACTTAATCCCACCCAGTGAAAAACACAGGGAATTGGGGGCAGGGTTTTGGATAACTATCAATGATCACAATTTTTTTGTTCATCTCTAAATTGTGAATGTAGTTTTTTGTTTTGTTATGGTTTAGAATTATGTTATGTTAATTAAACATGTAATCAATGGCAAGGAAAGGGTTTTATATTAATCCTAACTAATCATGCAGAGCAATCAAGAGTCAACCTCAGTCAATACCTCTAAATAATCTGATATTGACTTTGATATAATGTCTCGGCTGTAAACTGCCATGTGTTAATAATTGTGCTTAGTTCGCCTTCAGCCTTAGTCCTGATTACTGAAACACACTAGGACACTAATATGTTGGAGCTTTGTGATTTATGTTAGCAAACATTTTGAAGTGTTATGACTTTGTTATTTATTGCAAACCAGTCTTCTTTAAAACATGATTTATAAAAGACTGCATTTAGGCATACCAATTTGCAGCAACATCACACAAAATCTAGTAGATTACTATGTTACTGACACCACTAGTGCAAGCCAGTTGACAATTGTCAACTCTTGTTTACTTTCATTTACATGGCCACTATGGTTCCAGTAGCAGCACTTAATCTATTTATTTATTTATTTGTTTGTTTATTTATGTATTTATTTAAAGAATATTTATATTCCACCTATAAGTCATGCTAAACAGATTAAAATTAAGATTAATATAATAAAATACAAACATACATAAATCAGATTTAAAACAAATTAAAATAATAAACAGCAAATCAATAAATATAAAATTCAGACTTCATCAAAACACTCCTCCTGAACATTATACTGCACTGATCTCACAGTTCAAAAGTGTGCGCAAATAGATGTGCCTTGAGCTGTTTTCTAAATAAACTAATATTATTAATATTACGTAAGGCTAAAGGTAGAGAATTCCATAATTCAGGCCCTGCTCCTGAGAACCTCTCACCTCTCATTCAAGCGTACTACTTATTTATTTACTTACGATGAAGTAATTTGCATTTTCTGTCTACTCATCATTTTGTTAACTGTTATATTTTTATTTGCATTGTTCATTTCTATGAGTCTTCTGTTTTAAATGAGGAAAACCTTGAAAATGTGGCAAGTGCTTCTCAATGCACTCCAGTCAGCATCTAAATGTATTTCATTGAATTCGGTTGTCGAAACCTCCACTACCTGTTTTACCAATCCCTGGAGACTTGAGTGTGTCGACGGACCTAAGCCGCAGGGTCATGCTAAATTGGCTTGACTGGTGGCAACCCTATCTCAGCACCTGCTCTCAACTGATATCTTTATAAATGATGTACGTGTCCTCACAGGCTTTGAATCCAAGCAGCCAACTAAAATTATCCTGCTTGCAAGACTTATTTGGGTCTAGAATTCATTAATCCATTCTCTTAAGGATGCTGCAGCTAAGCGGAGTAATAATTAGATGTAGTATTTCTTCAGCTCCATCAAAGTTCTCTTCTGGAAGGCTGTTTTCACAGCAGTCATTTGTTTCTGCTGTTGCGAATGTGGAATCTCTGGAGAGACTGTTCTTTTCAGATCTCTGTACAGCAACTTTTTCAAGGCACTAAGAATAACCATGGACAGTTGATTGGGTTCTGACCATCATATCGGTTTGCAGTAAAAATAGATGGGCCAGTTTCACCCCTTGCACAGGATTTAGAAACATGTCCAGAAAAAAAATGTATTTGTCCCTATAGACAAATAAAAATAACTGGATCCTGAATTTGAAAATATGCTGCCAGGTTGCTCTGTGTATCTTAACAACTGTAATTAAACATTTGTTGTGTAGAGCTTTAGACTGACCTCTGCTTTCTAGTATGCACTAAATTGATGGCTCCATTGCAGTATGCATGAGGCTCATTATTCCTTTTCAGACATGCAAAGTTGCTCTGCTGATTTCAGCCACATCTGGAATACGGTATAGGAAGCATTTGGAGCATGTTCCCAGGGTCATGTTAGAGTGACTTAAGGACAACATACAAGAAACATAGAAATGATGGCAGAAAAAGACCAATCAGCCCATCCAGTCTGCCCAGCAAGCTCCCACATTATTTTCCCATATGTATCTGTTTCATCTACCAGCAAGTTCAGGGCCCTTGTTCAGATTTCCTGCCATCTCCTGTCATTGATGCAGAGAGTAATGTTGGAGTTGCATCAAAGCATAAGGCTTAATGGTTAAGGGTAGTAACGGCCGCATCAAGCAAGTTACCCCGATGCTTGGTTACCCAGACTGCACAGATCAATGCCTTGTTGGATGTTGTCTGAATGTAAAACCTGTTTTCCACATTTCCCCCTACCATTGAAGCAAAGAGCAGTGCTGTATATGTATTCAAAGTGATGTATCAGGCTTAATTGGTTTAAGGTAGTAACCGCCATAATAAGCAAGTTACCCCTACTCTTATTTGTTTACCCAGATTGTGAAGTTCAGTCCTTGTTGGTGGTTGTCTGAATGCAAATCCTGTTTTCCACATTTCCCCCTGCCGTAGAAGCAGAGAGCGACTCTGTATATGCATTCAAAGTGATATCAGGCTTAACTGGTTTAGGGTAGTAATCGCCGTAATAAGCAAGCTACCCCCATGCTTCTTTGTTTACCCAGATTGTGAAGTTCAGTCCTTGTTGGTTGTTATCTGAATGCAAATCCTCTTTTCCACATTTCCCCTTGCTGTTGAAGCAGAGAGCAATGTTGGAGTTGCGAAGGCTTATTGAGTAAGGGTAGTAATCAGGGTAGTAATCATCAGGTAGTAGCCTCCATTCCAGTTCTCCACCCCCATGGCTCTTCTCTTCATTCCCATCCTCTAGCCTTTATGGATCCACAGTGTTTATCCCATGCCCTTTGAAATCCTTCACAGTTTTAGTCTTCACCACTTCTTCCAGAAGGGCATTCCAGGCATCCACCACCCTCTCCGTGAAGAAATACTTCCTGACATTGGTTCTGAGTCTTTCTCCCTGGAGCTTCAAATTGTGGCCCCCTTCTGGTTGGAGTGGACAGAGATATGGAGAAGTACTTATAGGGTGTACCTATGGGGAGAATTGAATTTTGAAGGGAATGCAAACTTTATATTCCTATGAACTGGGGAAGATGGAGATCCAATAGGTATTCTCGTGAAGACTGAGAGACTGTTATTCTCACCAATGCATAGTAAAATGTCTTATCTGTCTGTTGATCCCCATAACTCTCAACTTTATTTCTGGGTGTAACCAGGCTCTATGTACAGGCACAGAAGGTTAGGCATATAATCACTGAACACATCAGAATTGCCTGAAGTTCTCTCCTAAGGAACAATGCCATCGACAGCAATCCGGCCTCTGTCTGTACTTTGGCTAGCATGGACATGCCATTGCCTCATGCCCAGTCTGTCTGGGGAAACTCTCGGGCCTAGGATCTGCTGGAGGACTCTTCCTAGGCCTGACTTCACCTTCTCCTCCACTGACTGTTCCTGTGTCCATCAAGATGGACATCCAGGAGTTTCACACCTTGCCACTGGTGGGAACTTCATATTAAAGCAACTCACCGAACACCTACGAATTCCCACTATCCGCTCTCCAGTTCCCTTACTATTCTCGTCTATTCATGGGGAACCTCTTCCTGGTGAGGTTACCCACACCATGGCTCCCATCCAGCTACACATTGGACTCTGCACGTGGAAACCATCTCATTCCATATATTGGATAAGGCCATCCATCCCATTGTATTGGGATTGCCCTGGCTCCAGCAGCACACTCCACAGTTCGATTGGGCCACACTACAGCTCTCTCGTTGGGGCCCAGCTTGCCACAAGAACTGTTCGGAACCCGTCTCTCCACTGCCTTGTCTGAATACAGCCCCCTCTCTACTGGGCCTTCCACCCCAATATGCATCCTTCTCCAATGTGTTCTCAAAGAAGGCTGCAGATACGTTACCTCCTCATCGCTACTTTGACTGCGTGATAAATTTACTGCCCAACACAGAGCCTCCTCGGGGTAGGATCTACCCTCTCTCGCAGACTGAGACCCAAGCCATGTCAGAATACATTCATGAGAACTTAGCCAAAGGGTTCATCTGGCCCTCCAAGTCCCCTGCAGGAGCAGGGTTTTTCTTCGTAGGGAATAAAGATGGCTCCCTCTGTCCTTGCATCGACTACTGAGGCCCAAACAAAATTACTCTCAATGATCACTACCCACTGCCACTCATCTCTGAGCTTTTCAACAGGCTTCAAGGAGCTAAGATCTTTTCGAAACTAGACCTTCATGGAGCCTACAATTTGGTCTGGATCTGCGAAGGCGACGAGTGGAAGACCGCCTTTAACACATGCGACAGTCACTTTGAATAACTTGTGATGCCGTTCGGGCTTTGCAACGTGCCCGTGGTATTTCAAAACCTGATGGGGATCTCAGTCAAGAATTATCGTCAGCCTGCTTGTCTACTGGGGGATTCCTCCTGACTCCTCGGGACCTCTCCACAGTCTTTCCCAGAGCTCCCTGCCATGCTTGACCTTGCCTCCCTATGATGTGGGCCTGTGGGGCTCCTCCTCACAGGTTGTAACAACTCATACATCGGGCCAAGCGTCCACAAACCCAGAAACCATAAAAGATTGCCAAGACCATGGACCCGGCAGAGGTCTCAGCCCTCCAGGCCATTCCTGTCCTGGCACAAAGGATCAGCGAACAACAGAAATTCTTTGATGCTACTGTAACAGCTACTACGACATCTATCAAGCTCAATACCTCCACTGCTGCACCGGGTCCTCGACTGACTGTACCCTTGCCGGCGCCTCCATGCTTTTCAGGGAACCCTCTCCTGTGCAGGGGTTTCTTGAATCAGTGCAATATGCATTTCTGTCTACAACCAGCTTACTTCCTAGATGTGATCACCAAGACTACATACATCCTGGCCCTTTTGGATGGTAAGGCCTTGGCTTGGGTGTCATCTCTCTGGGAGCAAGCAGACCCGATCTTCCGCAACCTTCCAGGGTTCCTGGCCCTGTTTCGGTCCATTTTCAAAGACCCTTTGTCTCTTTCCTTCCATGCATTCTGTTTCCTTTCCCATGAACATCTTCTCTTATCTCCATTCTACCACTGCCCCATAACAAAAATAGACCAATTTGTATTACTATGAAATTCAGTTATACCATCCAACCATGATTTTTTAAACTTTTTTTCTTGATCTGCAAAATACATGCAACAACAGAAATACATAATTATATTTTCCCAGATGACTTTCAATGTACATAATATAAAATTGTGGCGTCACCTCATTTATTTATTTGGATTTATTACTCGCCTTTTTGAATAAGAAATTCACCCCAAGCAGTTTACAATACTTTAGAATAGCAGCATATGAACAGAGGTCAATAGCAGCTTTAAAAATTTTACGTGTGTCACAATTTTAAAAAGCAGCAAAAATCACATTCCATTTCACAATCAACAGATGCATCTTAGGAGTAAACTTTATATTAATATACACTAACTAAGCTCTGCAACAACACAGTAAAAATAATGACTTACTGAAAAATAAATGCTGTGGCAAAAATGTTTGTGGTTAGCAGCGCATTTCAGACATTTGAGGCACTGCCAGGTTCTGACCTAGAATGATTTAGCACCTTTGTGTTTCAGTTTTGGCATCAGAGGCCTGGCAGAAGATTCGGGCTTTACCTGCTTCCTGAAATGGGGGAAGTCCTGTGGCTCTCAAAGCTCTTCTGGAGGGGGGGCAGTGGTGTGGAGGTAAACCTGGCCTAGCTGAGAGGGCAATGCCAGCAGTGGCTGAGGTGCCCCTCATCTCACTGCTTCCCGGGAGCCCGCTCAGCTCACGCTGTGCTATTCTTAGGCCGGTCGAAGTAGATAGAAGGGGACATTCTACTTATCATTTGCACATTTTGCAAGATTAACATTGATAAATGGTTACAAGACTTGAAAATCGTAAACTGAAAACTGAGGGCCTGATTTACTAAGGCTTTTCTCCCATAGTAAATGATGCCCTAAAACTGATAAATGATATCACATTGTGCTTTGGCACTGTGAAATATCAGTGTATTTTATATGCTACAATATATTACATTTCATGAATTTTTTTTTTTTTTGTTGTTGTCTAGCAAATTATTTTGTTTTTTTTTTAAATTTGGTTTGCCACTCACTTATTATTTTGTTTTACTATTTTGGCATGAAGTTGATATTTGCATCTATTTTTCTTTTTTATTATTCACTTCAACAGACAAGCTATGAGAGTGGTCAGAAGTCCATACACCTTATCACACAGCTGGGAGATGACAGCTCTGGTCAGTCGGTATATGCGGATGGAAGAGGGGCGGGACCAACAGTTACGTGAGTAAATCTGTAATTTAAAATCGGAAGCTGCAGCATCACTGCCATAACAAGTGGCTTGTTTTTCAGCCCATGCTGCAGATGCCTGCAAATCTTGTCACGGCAAACAATGCACCGGTCCTAAAGCTTGGGATGTGAGCTAGCACTATACACTTTCAATGTGTTCATTTTCAAAATGGCCTCATTCCTATTCACACCACTGGGAGCTATTTAAAGCTTGCAGGTTTATGACAAGCTTGAAATGTCCACACTGCTGGCACAGCATGATCACGTGTGGCTGGTTAGTGAGAATCATTCCACATTGTCACCCAGTTTGTCTTGAGCCTCACACACCTCAACCAGAAACAGTTCCTGTGCATATTGGTAGCATACCATATTCCCTGTGTAGGGCCTCACAAATGGGTTTCTATGCAGGACATACCACCGAGCTGGCATGGAGATTCCCTATCACACCATGAGGTACCGTTTATGCAGCTAACACAGGTGTGGCAGCTCTAATGTATCGCTTCAAGGTTGGCAGCCAGCTACACACCAGTAGCCTTAGCTTAGTTGCGAAGGCCGGCATGCAATTGTTGCAATACCCGGATGTGATTCAGTTGTCCCGAACAGCTGAGCTACTTTTGGGTACTGCTAGCCTGCACATATACTAGGCCACAACAATCTGATAAGCTGTTAGGCTGTGCAAATCGGCCTTTAAAGGCTCAGGGAAAGGTACAGGCTACCTTATATAGTCTTATAGGATGCTGTGCTTTGGCAGCCAGATATGCAAGTGACAGTGCTATGATTGATGGCTTAAATGTGTCCTTGGCGTAGGAGATTCTAGGTATGGTTGCAGGACATGGCTGCTCACCCCCTAACATGCCGGCAGAGACAAGATACAATGAGGTCTTATGTGCTACCCGCTGTGTCATCGAACACAACTTTGGAGTTCTCAAAAGTCGCTTTTGCTGTTTGGACTAGATGGAAGGAGCTTTAATGTATGCCCCACCCAAAGTAGCAGATATAGTGCTACTCTGCTGTGTCTTCCATAATCTCGCTCTATGCCATGGATTACGAATGGAGATACATCCGTATCTCCCCCTGGATCCCCCATTTGTCCCTGCACGAGCCCATGACACCACGCTGAGTGGTAGCCAGTTTTGCCAAAACCTTATAGAAAGCTGCTTTGCCTGATAGGCCTCACCTACCACATCTCCTTTCAGAGATGGGATCCCGGTGCCGGCGCCGGCCGTCCATTGCTCCTACCAGGGCCAGCCAATGGCACTGATAGCCCCTGTCACATGATAAGGGCAAAGGGCCATCGGCGCCATTTTGTTTACTGGCAGCCAACGGCCCAAGAGAGGGAGATCGCTCCCGGGACCCCGCTGGACCACAGGTACTTTAAGAAAGTTTTGGGGGGGTCGGAAGGGTGGGGTATGCTAACAAAATAGATTTAAAGGGTCGGGGTGGGTTTGGGGGTTGTTTTGGGTGCCCTTTCTTCCCGCTCCCCCCCCAAAATGATAAGAGAACCCCACGAAAATTTCGTGCGATTTTCCTATCTGCTTTGGGGACCCCCGATATCTGACGAGTTTGAAAATATCGTACAATATCCACAGATTTCCCATTTTACTACTTCATTGTATAGCTAAAAAATGTGTTCATGCAAAGTGATACACCTGTACTGGATAGGTTTACAGTCACATGGGTGTGCAAAGACACAGCTAACACCACAGCTTCACCAGTTTTACAGCCACTGCAGAGTATGTTTTCCAACTGGACCCAGATTCACAGGTCATGTTGATCCAGTCCTGGTCTTGCTCCCGTGCATGCAGGTATTGATAGTCAAGGTTTTGCTTACCAAACCTATAGGGAAATCATATGAAAACCCAGCATGTAATGGGTTCCAAACCAGGACAGCATTTAACAGTCCTGACAATTGGAGGCAGTTGACAACACTACTGCAGACATCAGAGTGGTGTTGTACCATGCCTTGCCTTACAGCCTGTGGTACCTAGTGCCATTCCCACAATGGGCGCAGCTCCTTCCAAGCTAGCATTCTTCTTGGTGGTTGCCTGCACCCTGACACAGATGCAGCGTACTACACTTAGCTATGCTATTTAGAAATTATAATGTGCAGAAGGTGAGGGCCTTGGCAGTCGTCATGTCGTGTAGGTTCCGTTAGCTTCTCAGAAAGCCTATACTAGGATGCTTGCCCCGATATGTGAAGGCAGGATTGGGAATCAGATGGTGTACTGCCTTCACTTGTATTTTCCAATGATCATTGACATGTCACTGTCACCCTATGGTTTCTAAGGACTCTTACAGCACCCACATCTCTCCTGAGTAAAGGCTAATGTCATAGAAGGCAACAGTAAGTTGTGTTGCAATCTTCTGGCTTCAACTCGCCTGTCTCAAGTAGACTTACTCAGATATGGAGATGTCAGGGTGCAGCAAGGGGCTTGGCTGTTATGCCTCACAGATAGTCATGTGGTGCAGTTGTAGGGATGTAATTAAGTTAACAGAAAATAGGCAGAGTATTTACCTTTTATCTATACCTAGTATCTCTTACAGTTCAGCAGCCATCAAAGGACATAGGCTGAGCACTCCAGCACCAAACAGCTTGCAGATAGTTCCCTTTCCAACATCACTTCACACATTCCATGCTTTCATGCTTGCAGGCCCTTGCTGATTGACATGCCTGTCACGACTTGTGGCAAATGAGGAAGAGCTGCTAACTTGTAGGCTGTGCCTCATTTTGTGCTTGTCACCTTCACAGTTTGTGGTCAGCATGGCAGGTGTGCTCTGACACTGTGAAAGATCTGTTCTGAGTATAGCATTATTGCTAGAGAAACTGTTGTCCGCTGAACGGTTAATGAGCCTACAAGCTGCCTCCATAGTCAATGGAACACAGTGCTGAATGCATAGGCCTACTGCCATGATGGCTGATGGCCTTTCAGTGTTTGTCTCTTGCCAGACACACATTTAGTGCCACCAAAGCCCTTCATGGACCCATGTCACTACCTCTGACAAAGTAGGCATAATTTATGCCTTTGACAGATGTGTATTTAGCAGCCAGGTATAGATAGTGTGTGGCGATGAAGGACTCTGACTACATCATTAGCAGTTAGAGACAAGGAGGCACGGACATCAGTGTTGTTTGATGACAAACATTGTAGGAAGATATGCATTGCCCAGGTGTAGGTGCAGGAAGTGCTGCAAGTAGTGCATACTGCAAACATAAGTGTTTGAGTGTGCAAATCGGTGACTGTGTTGTGCTAGTCTCTTTTAATCTCTGTGTCTGTGGGTGGTGTTGCACTGGGAGGTCCTTCCCTTGCCACAGCAAAACATACCCCTTAGCAGGTAGCATGTGTGCATTACTTTTGCACACACTGTTTTTGTACAGCAGTGATCGAGTGCTTGCACTTTTGAGAACGGCTGCTTCTGACAGTTGAGCACATGGGCGGCAGTAGGAATGGCCTCATGCCGTGTACTTTAAAATTTGCCCTAGTAAACCTACAGTTCATACTTACCGTTGAGAGAGGGTCAGAGGTGTGCAAGGTGGCAGCGTCACACGTTAAAAATGCAATCTTACGTGTATGTATTAGTTGACAATTGCCTGGCATGCACACCATCTCTCTCCCCCCCTCACACACACACACTCACGCGGATGCTTTTCCACCTAGTACTTGCAGTGGGCCTAATACTTAAGTTATTAGGGGGTGTGCAGGCTTCCCAGACCTTAGGCAGGTACAGAGGCTTGCAACGTTAGGGAGGGAGGTATTTATTTTTTTATTTTTCAAATTTTTCTATACCGGTGTATGGACCAAACCTTCACATTGGCTTACAATCTCAAAATAAAATACATAATATCAGCATAAAAATAACAATAGATACATACTATCAGCATCAATAATAAAAAATAAATACACACATCATTAAGTAAGAATCTAAAAAAGCATGTTACAAGTAAAATACCTAACCTGAACATTTCTTAAAAACTAAGTCCTACTTCTTCCTTTGCGTCTTGCATCAACCTGTATCCCGCATTGTTCAGTCATTGAAAGCCTGTTTGAAAAGCCATGTTTTTAATAGTTTTTTAAATTCTTGCCTTCTTGTTTCAAGCCTCAATTCAACAGGTAAAGTATTCCAGATCTTTGGGGCCGCAAGGGATAATGCCCTTTCTCTAACTGATGTTAGTCTAGCTGATGTTAATGATGGAATTGCCAATAATCCTTTATTTGATGATCTTAAGTTACGCTGCAGAGTATGTTGTACTCTTATGGATGCATTTAGCCACTCTACGTATTCTGCGTGTATTGCCTTATGTAAAATTAATGTTTTATATTGAATTCTTTGTTTAATTGGTAACCAGTGCAAGTCTATAAGTATTGGTGTTATATGTTATATTGGTGTTATTGCCAGGTTCTTGTGGCCTGGTTTGGCCTCTGTTGGAAACAGGATGCTGGGCTTGATGGACCCTTGGTCTGACCCAGCATGGCAATTTCTTATGTTCTTCTTATGTTCATGTTTATGAGTTCCAATTAGTATTCGTGCCGCAGAATTCTGCAGGATCTGTAAGGGTCTTCTTGTGGAGTACAGTAGTCCGAATAGAAGGGCATTACAGTAATCAATGCCACTAAAAACCAAAGCTTGTAGAACTGTTCTAAATTCTTTTGTACCTAGTAGTGGTTTTAATCTTCTTAGCAATAGTAATTTATAAAACCCATCTTTAGTTTGTAAACCAAAATGTTTTTAAAAATTTAGTTCAGGGTCTATGACAACCCCCAAATCTCTTATTTTAGTCACCAATATAATTTGATTATTTTCATATTTGAACTGATAATTCTCCTTACTCATTGCTGTTTTTCTTTCTAAAAGCAAAGCATTATCTCTGTTTTTTTGATGTTTAAGCTTAATTTCATCTGCAACAATAATTGCTTTATAATATTCAGATTCATTTCAATCATTTAAAAAATTTTTTCCAACGTATCTTTCACAGGTATCAATATCTGTATGTCGTCTGCATATAGATAGTATACTAATCCTAATCCCGACAGTAAATGGCACAACGGTGTCATATAAATATTAAACATTGTTGCCGATAGCGCAGAGCCCTGCGGTACCCCTGTTTCGAGTTTAACGATATTAGATAATGAGTTGTTCATATATATTTGATATGTTCTGTTACTCATGAAGGATCTAAACCATTCTAGTGTCTTTCCAGGTAATCCTATTTCTGTCAATCTGCAAAGCATAATGTTGTGATTAACCGTATCAAACGCGGCCGACAGGTCCAGCATTACTAATAGAAATCTTTGTCCTGTATCAAATCCCCTCAAAATCATGTCCTGGAGTAATAATAATAATATTTCTGTATTGTGATTTTTTTCTAAATCCGTATTGTGTGGGATATAATAGATCATTTTGTTCAAGATGTTCATTCAGCTGTTTCAATACAACTTTTTCAATTAATTTTGCAATGCTGGGTAAAATTGATATTGGTCTATAGTTATTTAAAGTTTTGTTATCCAGGTTGTTCTTTTTCAGGATTGGTTTAATAATTGCATGTTTTAACTGTTCTGGTATTATAGCTTCCTCTAGAGATTTATTAATAATCAATGTCAGAGTGGGAGCGATTACCTGAATTATTTGTTTAAAATTTGGACTGGAATTGCATCTATTCTATGATTTGCTGGATTCAAGTTCTGAATTAATTTTATTACTTCTGGCATTGTCACATTTTTAAACTTATCCCAGCTTAGGACTTCTTTTCTGGGCATTATTATATTTTGCGAAGGCACTTTATCTAATTTTATATTTTACATATCAATTTTATTTTTTTTAAAAGTCGCCAATTCCTGACAAAGGTTCGAATTTAACTCATTACTTAATTGTGTATGTTCTGTAATCAGATTCTTTACTAAGTTGAAAAGCACCTTCAAGTTCTGTCCGCATTTGTTGATTTTTCTTCCAAAATATTATTTTTTTTAGTTCGATTAATAAGATTTTTTATAGAAATAGAAGTTAGTGGGTGTTAAGAAGCTGTCTACTGAATGGGGCGGATTTTCAGAGCCCTGCTCGCCTAAATCCGCCTAAATCCGGGCGGATTTAGGCGAGCAGGGCCCTGCACGCCGGTGCGCCTATGTTCAATAGGCCTACCGGCGCGCGCAGACCCCGGGAATCGCGTAAGTCCCGGGGTTTGGCGAGGGGGGCGTGTCAGGGGGCGTGTCGGGGGCAGGCCCGGTCGGCGCTGCGTTTTGGGGGCGTGTCGGCAGCGTTTTGGGGGCGGGCCCGGGGGCGTGGTTACGGCCCGGGGCGGTCCGGGGGCGTGGCCGCGCCCTCCGTACCCGCCCCCAGGTCGCGTCCCGGCGACAAAGGTAAGGGAGGGGGTTTAGACAGGGCCGGGCGGGTGGGTTAGGTAGGGGAAGGGAGGGGAAGGTGAGGGGAGGGCAAAAGAAAGTTCCCTCCGAGGCTGCTCCGATTTCGGAGCGGCCTCGGAGGGAAAGGTGGTAGGCTGCGTGGCTCGGCGCGCGCCGGCTATACAGAATCGATAGCCTTGTGCGCGCCGATCCAGGATTTTAGCGGCTACGCGCGTATCTACTAAAATCCTGCATACTTTTGCTTGTGCCTGATGCGCCAGCAAAAGTACGCCTATTTGCGCGGTTTGAAAATCTACCCCAATGTGCGCATGCTGTGATGGATGGAACATGGAGTGGCCAGGAACAGCTAATGGCATCGATGTAGGCCCCATTCCGATGAATAGTTTGCATCATGATGGGTTTGTAACAGCATGTACTCAGATAGCTGGTGCAGGGGTGTGTGTGTGTGTGTTGGGGGAGGGGGGGGGAATGATTTGCTTGGCAGGTAACTGAGGCCTGGCAGAAGTCCTATTTGACAGTCCCTTTTTGCTGTCTCTGGTCTGATTTGCCTCCTCTCTGTTGATCATATCATGCACACTTCACACAGAGGCTGCCACCCCAGGAGGCATCATTTTGCATTCATTATGTCCTTTGTATATGCTTCCAGGGTTTGGCTACCTTCTTTCTGCCATATGTAGGTCAATAACTTTCCTGTCCATTCATAGAGGTGGTGCACTCATATCTGCTGTTTAATGTAGGGGACAGGGTTTGCTTAGCACTTTATGTGCTGCATTGTACACTAACCTACCTTTCTCTTCCACACAAAATATGTGCACAAAGACATACTTAGCATGCACCAATCATGATTTATGTGAATAAAGCCTGTTGTCCCTGCATTATTTTGTGCAGACAACATGATTTATGTGCATAAAGGTTATGCTAAAGGTTGTGTGCACAAAACAAGAGTTAAGGGCATAAACATTGTGCTCATAAAAGTTAGAGGCACAACACGAGTCAGAAGTACAAAACTTTTATGATCATAACTCATGCTTTCTGAGCACAACTTTTATGTGCAAAAATCGTTTTATGCAGACAAGTAATGTTTTTTTGCACATAAACACAGAGTACAGGACCCTCTGCACCATAAACTCCAGGTGAAGCCCCAGAAACTTTACTCCAGGATTTACATTTCCAGTAGTAACAAAACATGAGTGAAGCCTACGCATCTCTCCGCATTGGGAAGTAATAGCTAGCTAATGCCTCGATTAACAGGGAACTTGTAAGGAGGAACACTAAATTGTGCTTTTAACTCCTTGTCATGCTGAGATTAAAGTTGTACACACAAGAATGTGCGCATAACCATGCCTTAACCTGTGCATGCAGTCAAGCGCAGCTTATTACATCCGGGCCTCTGCCAGCTCTTCTAAATCTGGGCTGTGTTGACAGATTCTGCTATGGCAAGCTTGGCTTCTCTTCCAATGTTTAGAAATGTATTTGGGGTCTTTAAGATCATGAGAGGTCTTGAATGAGTAGATGTGACTCGGTTATTTACACTTTCGAATAATAGAAGGATTAGTGGGCACTCCATGAAGTTAGCAAGTAGCACATTTAAGACTAATTGGAGAAAATTCTTTTTCACTCAATGCACAATAAAGCTCTGGAATTTGTTGCCAGAGGATGTGGTTAGTGCAGTTAGTGTAGCTGGGTTCAAAAAAGGTTTGAATAAGTTCTTGGAGGAGAAGTCCATTAACGGCTATTAATCAAATTTACTTAGGGAATAGCCACTGCTATTAATTGCATCAGTGGCATGGGATCTTCTTAGTGTTTGGGTAATTGCCAGGTTCTTGTGGCCTGGTTTGGCCTCTGTTGGAAACAGGATACTGGGCTTGATGGACCCTTGGTCTGTCCCAGCATGGCAATTTCTTATGTTCTTATCATTCGTTGGAAGACCACCGGGGCATTGCAAAGACCGAAGGGCATTACGAGCTACTCATAATGCCCATCTCAAGTATTGAAGTATTCCAGACAGAGAACTAAATCAACACTTCCTTGCTTATCACTTTTTCTCTCATTTGTTTGTCCATTTTTGCAAACATATGTTAAAAAATTGATATTATATTCAGCCCAGATGGGCTGATTTGACAAATGGAAGCATGAAGCAGCATGAAACTTCATCCACTTCACATACACGTTTTGCTATTGCATTTTGGCTCCTAATCATTGAACTAGGAAGTGCCAGGGTATAGGGCACCATCTGTTCCTTGTCACAAAGCTGCACACAGCTGCTGTCATCTGAGAACTCCATTGCTAGGATCCTGCTTGCCTTTCTATGATTTTTTTTTTTTTTTAAATGGATGAGAGTCACTGTACTGCTTCCAAACTTCCAAAGCTCAGATATTTTGCCAATGGTTTTCTCCACCTGATTTCTCTTCCTGCTGACGTGATCAGGCAAGCTGTCTCTAACTTTTCAAATGAAGAGCCTTGTGCAGGGCTTGTCATAGAGTAACAATGAGTGGGTTTGGGCTTTAGTATTGTGAGGGGTACCCTGACAAACTGTGCAGGATGACAGTATAGCTTATATCAGTCCGCAGAAAAGTAAAACAGCTGGGCTGGATGGTAATGCTGATCACATACGCTTCCAGCCCTGCTGTCAGAGCAGCCCTACACCTGAGATCACAGCATACTGAGTTCCTGGAAACAGTGGGGCCGACGCAATTATGTGCACTAAAAGTGGGCGCTGACTTTCAGCACCCGGTTTTTAACGCAAGGGGGGCACCATGCAATATGGAAATTAGGGGGTCGTGGCTGCTGGTTATGAAGACCTACGCCAGTAAACTCGGCCTCGGTTTTCATAACCTGCCTGTGTATCCGCTTTCCATTCCTGAGACTCAGGCGATGGCCGATTACAACAGAGAGAACCTGGGGAAAGGCTTCATCAGGTCCTCCTCGTCACCCGAGGGGGCTGGTTTTTTCTTCGGGACTAAGAAGGACGGGTCCCTGTGCCCCTGTATGGATTACAGGGGCCTTAACACCATCACCCGCAAAGACAAATATCCGCTACCCCTAATCAACAAGTTCTTCGATCGTCAGCAAGGGCCACCATCTTCTCCAAACTTGACTTACGGGGTGCCTACAACCTGGTCTGGATCTGGCCCGCGGATGTCTGGAAGACCGCCTTCAATACTTGAGATGGGCATTACGAGTAGCTCGTAATGCCCTTCGGTCTTTGCAATGCCTCGGTGGTCTTCCAACGAATGATAAGAACATAAGAACATAAGAAATTGCCATGCTGGGTCAGACCAAGGGTCCATCAACCCCAGCATCCTGTTTCCAACAGAGACCAAACCAGGCCACAAGAACCTGGCAATTACCCAAACACTAAGAAGATCCCATGCCACTGATGCAATTAATAGCAGTGGCTATTCCCTAAGTAAATTTGATTAATAGCCATTAATGGACTTCTCCTCCAAGAAATTATCCAAACCTTTTTTGAACCCAGCTACACTAACTACACTAACCACATCCTCTGGCAACAAATTCCAGGGCTTTATTGTATGTTGAGTGAAAAAGAATTTTCTCCGATTAGTCTTAAATGTGCTACTTGCTAACTTCATGGAATGCCCCCTAGTCCTTCTATTATTTGAAAGTGTAAATAACCGATTCACATCTACTTGTTTAAGACCTCTCATGATCTTAAAGACCTCTATCATATCCCCCCTCAGCCATCTCTTCTCCAAGCTGAACAGCCCTAACCTCTTCAGCCTTTCCTGATAGGGGAGCCGTTCCATCCCCTTTATCATTTTGGTTGCCCTTCTCTGTACCTTCTCCATCGCAATTATATCTTTTTTGCGATGCGGCGACCAGAATTGTACACAGTATTCCAGGTGCGGTCTCACCATGGAGCGATATAGAGGCATTATGACATTTTCCGTTTTATTAACCATTCCCTTCCTAACATTCCCTTCCTAACATTCTGTTTGCTTTTTTGACTGCTGCAGCACACTGAGCCAATGATTTTAAAGTATTATCTACTATGATGCCTAGATCTTTTTCCTGGGTGGTAGCTCCTAATATGGAACCTAACATCGTGTAACTACAGCAAGGGTTATTTTTCCCTATATGCAACACCTTGCACGTGTCCACATTAAATTTCATCTGCCACTTGGATGCCCAATTTTCCAGTCTTGCAAGGTCCTCCTGTAATGTATCACAATCCGCTTGTGATTTAACTACTCTGAATAATTTTGTATGATCCGCAAATTTGATAACCTCACTCATCGTATTCCTTTCCAGATCATTTATATATATATTGAAAAGCACCGGTCCAAGTACAGATCCCTGAGGCACTCCATTGTTTACCTTTTTCCACTGAGAAAATTGACCATTTAATCCTACTCTCTGGTTCCTATCTTTTAACCAGTTTGTAATCCATGAAAGGACATCGCCTCCTATCCCATGACTTTTTAGTTTTCTTAGAAGCCTCTCATGCGGAACTTTGTCAAACGCCTTCTGAAAATCCAAATACACTACATCTACCGGTTCACCTTTATCCACATGTTTATTAACCCTTTCAAAAAAATGAAGCAGATTTGTAAATCCATGTTGACTGTGTTCCGTTAAACCATGTCTTTCTATATGCACTACGATTTTGATCTTGAGAATAGATTCCACTATTTTACCCGGCACTGAAGTCAGGCTCACTGGTCTATAGTTACCCGGATCGCCCTGGAACCTTTTTTAAATATTGAGGTTATATTGGCCACCATCCATTCTTCAGGTACAATGGATGATTTTAATGACAGGTTACAAATTTTAACTAATAGATCAGAAATTTCATTTTTGAGTTCCTTCAGTACCCTAGGTTGCATACCATCTGGTCCAGGTGATTTGCTACTCTTTAGTTTGTCAATCTGGCCTACTATATCTTCCAGGTTCACAGTGATTTCATTCAGTTCGTCTGACTCATCACCCCTGAAAACCATCTCCGGAACTGGTATCTCCCCAACATCCTCATTAGTAAAAACGGAAGCAAAGAATTCATTTAGTCTTTCTGCAATGGCCTTATCTTCCCTAAGAGCCCCTTTAACCCCTCTGTCATCTAATGGTCCAATCGACTCCCTCACAGGTTTCTTGCTTCGGATATATTTAAAAAAGTTTTTATTATGAGTTTTTGCCTCTATGGCCAACTTCAATTCAAATTCTCTCTTCACCTTTCTTATCAATGTTTTATACTTAACTTGACAATGCTTATGCTTTATCCTATTTTCTTCAGATGGATCCTTCTTCCAATTTTTGAAGGATGTTTTTTTGGCTCACCTCACCTTTTAACCATGACGGTAATCGTTTTGCCTTCCTTCCACCTCTCTTAATGTGTGGCATACATATGGACTGCACCTCTAGCATTGTATTTTTAAATAATGTCCATGCCTGTTGAACACTTTTAACCTTTGCAGCTGCACCTTTCAGTTTTTTTCTATGTTCCTCATTTTATCAAAGTTTCCCTTTTGAAAGTTTAGTGTTAGAGCTGCAGATTTACTTATTGTCCCCCTTCCAGTTATTAGTATAAATTTGATCATGTTATGATCACTGTTGCCAAGTGGCCCCACCACCGTTACCTCTCTCACCACATCCTGTGTTCCACTAAGAATTAAATCTAAAATATCTCCCTCTCTTGTTGCTTCCTGAAC
Source organism: Rhinatrema bivittatum (assembly GCF_901001135.1). NCBI lineage: Eukaryota > Metazoa > Chordata > Amphibia > Gymnophiona > Rhinatrematidae > Rhinatrema > Rhinatrema bivittatum. Next base: position 309,986,189 of record NC_042615.1, read on the forward strand.
CAATTGCTCCATGAAGCAGTCATTTATTACATCCAGAAACTTTGTCTCTAGCAAGTCTTGATGTTACATTTACCCAGTCAATATTGGGGTAATTGAAATCTCCCATTATTATTGCACTGCCAAATTGGTTAGCTTCCCTGATTTCTCTAAGCATTTCATCATCTGTCTGACCATTTTGTCCAGGTGGACGGTAGTATACTCCTATCATTATATTCTTACCCAACACACATGGGATTTCTACCCATATAGATTTTACTGAGCATTTACTAGTCTACCTGGATGACACCCTGAATTACTCCTGGGACCTGCAGATGCACCGCGAGGGTGTACACCAGGTTCTTCAACGTCTCCAGGATTATCACCTCTACGCCAAACTGACAAATGTGTATTTGAAAAGCCGAGCCTCCCCTTCCTCGGCTACTTAGTGTCCAGGAATGACTTCACGATGGACCCCGACAAGATTCAGTCCATCCGAAATTGGTCTCAGCCCTCTGGTCTGCACACTCTCCAACGCTTCCTTGGGTTCACTAACTACTACCGCCAGTTCATTGCCAACTACTCTGTCATCGCAGTGCCCCTCACAGCTCTCACCAAGATGGGTGTGGATCCAAAGAACTGGACACCAGAGGCCATCTTGGCCTTTCAGACATTCAAGGAGGCTTTTCTTAAGAGACTGTGTCTGTAACACCTGGAACACCTTCGTCAAGATAGATGCCTCCTTGGTGGCAGTTGGAGCAGTCCTCAGCCAGTGTGCTCCCAAGGGTAAACTCCATCTGTGCTCGTTTTATTCCCACAAGGTCCCTCCCACCAAAAGTAACTACGGAGTCAGTGATTGCGAGTTGCTTGCCATCAAACTGGCCCTGGAAGAATGGCGTCCCTGGCTTGAGGGAGCACAACACTGGTTCGTTGTCTACACTGACCACAAGAACCTTGAGCACTTGAAGCAGGCCCAGCGCCTCAACGGCAGGCAAGCCCGTTGGTTGCTCTTCTTTTCTCGCTTCGACTTTGAACTCAGATACTGCCCAGGAGAATAGAATCTGCAAGCAGATGCTTTGTCACGTTCTTTCGAGCCAGAAGATGCACCCGACACTCCTTAGTATATCATCGATCCTGCTCATATCCACCTGCTCGTCTCCACTCAGATTCTCGTAGGGAAGATGGTAGTCCCCTGCCAACTCCACGAAAAGGTCCACCAATGGGCCCACGATTCCTGACTCACCAGGCATCCTGGGCAGGCCCGCACCTTAACTCTGCTTCAGCGGTATTATTGGTGGCCCAACATGATCCATGACACCTGTGCCTATGTGGACTCCTGCGCCAGCTTTGATAGATAAGTGGATATGAGAAAAGTGGATGATTGATGGTCTGATTCAGAGCTGATTTCATTGAAGTGCATGCTACCTCAGAAAGAAAATTTTTCATTAAGTCCTACAGACTTCAGATTGTGTACACTCCACCTGTAAATAAAGGTGCCACAGTGTTTAATCACAGGACCTGTACATGTTATTTCCTTAGAGGAAAAATAAATCTTTGACATAACTTGGAATAAGTCTTACAGCTTGTTCTTGTCTTTATTGGCAAATAAGTGTGGAATGTGAGAGAGAGAGAGAGTGATTGAATATTTTCTTTTCTTTGTGAGTTCTCTCAAAGCAAGCATCCTTAGACAGGGTTGAAATAATTTTTTTAAATTTTTATTAGCAAGAACTCCAGTGTCATTTATACACACACACACGCTAGCAACATTATAGATTGCAAAAGATTGGCGGTGTGAGGCAGTCAGTGTCTATTATTGATTTGAGATAGCATAGTAGGTGAACCACTGTACCCTGAGACTTCATGGACAAGAGTGGAAGATCAGGTCCAGTCTGTACCATCAAGCAGCGTGAGCTATTCCTCGATCACAAGCCACCAAAGCTTCACATCATTCCTGGGTCAGCGCTCTCTACCCAGCGTTCACAAGCAGTGCTCTAAAATTATTACCCAACAATCAAAGATAAGTGCGCAAAAATTAACTGTGACACAATTTTGGTAAAATGCACTAGTGCAACACACATGGACATACAAGAGGTCAAAGTCATTGAGTTAAAGATAAAAGTTGCTAATACGTACCTGGAGATTTCCAGAATTGCCTGAAGAGCCTGTAAAAACAAGTTAGCACAAAGAATTAGATTTCTTGAATTAAAGTTGAAATTCAACATTTGTTCTCATCAAGAAGTAATCTTTGTTTAGGAACCGGTTTCTATTCCAGACTGTGTTAAGAATTAGAATGAGTCACATATGAAAAATTTGTTTTTGTTCACCAGAAGAAAATTATTTCTTATTGAAATTATTGACATTATTGAAAGGTTTGTTTGTTCACGCTTGTTTCTAGAGGTGAAGAGCCTGGAAAATTATCCATTTGCCAGCAAAATAAAATCCTTTAATTTAATTATAAAAGAGCCTCTGAAATCATTTTTCTATTCTGATTTATTTTCTGATGCAGATACCCTGGGTGTGCAAACTATCTCCCTACCATCTTTAAAAGCGGAAACCCCAAAAGCCTTATCATCTGACTACCCACATGACAGTGCCCAAGATAGTTCGGTGCCCAAGGGTGTTTACATATGTCATTAATCAGCTATTTAATGTATTATTTTTGTTAGTATAGTTTTACTGTTATTGATTTTATATTTCTTGATTTGTTTTGAGGACTGGTAATGTTTCTCTTTTTCCTTTGTTACACTGCATACAGTCTCTGGCTTGTTGCGGTTTCCAGTTCAGTTTTTGTCTGCATGTTTCTATTTATGCTTTATGGTCTCTTTATTCTTTGTTAGGGGAGGGTCAGCACATGTGATTCAGGTAAGGTTTTCTGCTGCATGTAGTTTCTATGTAGGGCTCTATAGCAGCCTGGATTGTTCCATTTTCCTAATAGGAGTAGTATTGGTGTTTTAAGGCCTGGTGTAATATTTTCAGTGTTGCCTTTTCTTAGGTAAGGTGGTTGCTGTTTGATTGCTGGAAGCTGGTGCTGTTTTGGATTAGGAGATTTACATATTTATGTAATTTATGTTCCGACAGAGTACTTTATCTTTCCCTTGTGTCAGCCATAACAATAAAAATAATACTGGGCCTTTATTTTTTATTTCCGCCGTGAATTGTAATGAGCAATGTGTCACACATGTGAGCGTGGTCTGTCAGGTGTGTCACGATGCAAAAAAGGTTGAGAACGACTGGTGTACAGTATAATCTTACATTCTCTCATTTCTAAGTGATGCAGAGAATGGATTACATTAGAATACAGGCAAAAAAAAAAATCTCTGTACACTAGGAAAGGTTTCTAGAATCGCAGGACTAGTTATTTTTTGCTGTTCCAGTAATCAGAAGAAATTCCTACCATAAGGGTGCATATGCCAAATAATGCCTCAGCTTTGCCAAAAAAGAGCAGATACATATGTGGACATGTCCATGAATTTATGGGCTTCTCCATTCCACCAATCTGTCCCCACCCTGACCAAAATTAGCTGGACTATCCTGCTTAACAGAGTAAGTAAATGCAGTATCTTCTTCTAGGCATTCTTTCCATTACAAAAGCACCTTATTTTCTGTTCATATCCATCTGTCTGTCTGTTGGTGACCCCCTTAGGTGAGGTACTCTGGGCTGTGACATGTGGGGGTGTTGTGCTGACAAAGGTAGCCAGGGCCTTGGAGCTGTTGGGCGGACACAGGCATCCACACAATCTAGGACAGCAGGCAACAGAAGGCGCTCTGGCAGAACGAAGACAGCGTCAGGCCTGCTGGCATCCGGAGACCTGGAACCTGCGGTCAGCCAGAGTCATCACAGATAGGGTGAAGGAAAGAACGCCGCGTTCCTCTGTAAACACTCTGGGTGTACAGCCTTTTCAACTCGTTACAGTGTTTAAGAACAGCAATAATTGCACTGCACGGCCTCTCACAGAAACCAGCTAAGAAGTAGGGAGGCCGTGCACAGTTCCCCGCAGTGCAATATCCCGAGTTCATTGACACTAGTTTGTCCCTCAGTGAGGTGCAGCTGTTTAGAAAGTCTGTACCACATACAATCAGCTCTTTTATGTGACTACAGGATTTGCAGACAAAAAGGAAACGCGAGGTTACCTGTATCCTGGTGGATATAGTTTTATTTTTGTGGCTATATTGAGCAGGCAGCTAGTGTTGCAGAACCTTGGACACTCCATCTGAAAAGTAAGACTGCATGGAGCTTTGGCCCTGATGCTGTGCCTTCATGCACAGACACTACCGATGCTGAAGTCTCACTGTAGGGTTTTCTGCTCACTAGCTTCGTACCTGTGCTTCTTTGACCCTCTGTTTATTCAGTGCCAATGCTTTGAAAGCTTAGAAACTATTTTCAAACTAACTGCACGGGTGTCGAAGGATGAATTTACTTAACATCCAGAAAACTGTAGCAAAACGAAAAACAAAACAGAAAACCACAGCTTCGCTGCAGCACAAGCTCTTGGTTTATACATTATTTGGGGACAGGAGGGAGATAATTTTCAGTTGCACAAACTACCAGACCAGTTTAGCAAGAATTATTTGTTTCGATCTGCGGTATTTTTTTTAGAACATGGGGTTCTTTCTTTTTGTCCTATGTTTGCACACGTAGGAGGAGATTTCAAATGATTGTAGGGCTGAGCAATAGCCTAGTCATTTAATCAAATACCACTGTAGGGAACCTGCCAGGCACAATCACAAAGTTCTGCTCAGGTCACAAACTGCATTTAAAATCCAGCCTTCTTAAATATAACTGTCCATATGGGTGCTCCAGTGTTCACAGAAAGGCTGTTATTTTGTCCTGTTTGAATAATTTTAATAAAGGAAAAAAAAACATGAGGTCAATTTTAAAAGCGTTGCTCGTGCAAAAAAGGCCATATACAAGCGTATGTGGGCCGTGCATGAGCAACGCGGATTTTTAAAAAAATCTGGGGTGCATGTCAAAAATAAGAGGGTGGAAAGGGGGAGGGGCCTGGGTGTTCTGGGGCGGGGCCAACAGTTATGCGAATAACTCTGTATTTTAAAACCGGAGGCCATGGCCTGCATTAGCTAGTTATTTACGTAACTTTACTGCTATGCCAGTCTGTACATCTCGAGTTTTAGGGCTTACAGTACAGAGTGAGGGGTCCAGGTCAACTGGGGGGCATGCAGGAAGAAGAACCAGAGGGGTGTTGAAGACCTCGATATTAACTGGGGCAAACTGGTGGACTAATTGGAAAAACTGGGTTGTCCCTTTGCGCGAGCGTGTATTAAAATGCACCTACATGTGTGCATAAAAGCCAACAAAGTCCTATGGAAGACACGCGTGCTAGCTTTAAGCAACCTCTTAAAATTGGGTGCACGATTTAAAATTACAGCGTATCTTTGCTCGCACGCCGATATGCACGTGTAAAGGCGCACATGCGTTCGTTTTTAAATTAGCCTGAAAATGTTTCTGCATGTCCCTTAGTGGTCTTTGCATAAATCTTTGCTTTGCACGCCTTCAATAAGAGGCTTTTGTCTTGTAGAATTCCAAAACAGATCTTTTTAATTTAAGGGTCTTACTTTGTGGAATGCTTTGCATCTTGACGCTCATTTACAATCTATTTATAATTTAGGGAGCTGATTAGAACTGCACTTAATTGGGCTGTTTTTGGAATTTGAGTGTGGGGGACCCTTAGTCTCCCACTGGTTGGCCCTAGATCCCTGTCTGGTAGGTCACAGCCAGGAGGGACCGACCATTCCTTGCAGCACCTTCCCCTGAGGATGCCTGCAAGAAGGGGAGGTCAGAGCCTTAGGGGCGGATTTTCAGAGCCCTGCTCGCCTAAATCCGCCCAAAACCGGGCGGATTTAGGCGAGCAGGGCCCTGCGCGCCGGGAAGCCTATTTTACATAGGCCTACCGGCGCGCGCAGAGCCCCGGGACTTGCGTAAGTCCCGGGGTTCTCCGAGGGGGGCGTGTCGGGGGCGGGCCCGGTCGTCGCGGCGTTTCGGGGGCGTGTCGGCAGCGTTTTGGGGGCGGGTACGGGGGCGTGGCTACGGCCCGGGGCGGTCCGGGGGCGTGGCCGCACCCTCCGTACCCGCCCCCAGGTCGTGGCCCGGCGCACAAGAGGCCCGCTGGCGCGCGGGGATTTACGCCTCCCTCTGGGAGGCGTAAATCCCCCGACAAAGGTAAGGGGGGGGGTTTAGACAGGGCCGGGTGGGTGGGTTAGGTAGGGGAAGGGAGGGGAAGGTGAGGGGAGGGCAAAGGAAAGTTCCCTCCGAGGCCGCTCCGATTTCGGAGCGGCCTTGGAGGGAATGGGGGTAGGCTGCGCGGCTCGGCGCGCGCCGGCTATACAAAATCCATAGCCTTGTGCGCGCCGATCCAGGTTTTTAGCAGATACGCGCGGCTCCGCGCATATCTACTAAAATCCAGCGTACTTTTGTTTGCGCCTGGAGCGCAAACAAAAGTAGGCTATTCGCGCTCCTTTTAAAATCCGCCCCATAGTGCGTGTGGTCAGTTGAGTTTGAGTTTTGTTGATTTAGGAGCTGTTTTTACTCCTGTTCTGGTTTTGGATTGGGAGATTGCCCTTTTTCCAGCGCATCCCTTGCCTGGTGGGGGCAATCCCTTCCTGTGAGTAGAAGGGACTTTAGTAAGAAGATTCTTTCACGATTTTGTTTGTGCCTGGGTGAATCCTGTTCCTGCTGGTGTGGCAACCCCCATAACCACAGGCGGGAGGGAGAAGACCTGGCTCTTCATTTCTAGTCAGTGAGAAGACCACAGTGACTCCTATTCCAGTGATGAAGTTTTGGGTTTTTGTGCAAAGTTGCGATTGTGAGGAGGTTTTTGCACCACCCCTCCTCACTGTGTGTCTGGACTGTAAAAGCCCTGTTGGGATCCAGAAAAGATCCTTGTCCCCCCAAGAGGCCAAATATGGAAAGAGTCCAGAAGAGTTTCAAGATTAACTGGAGACCCCAACTGGATCTTCATCCCGGGGAACACAGGACACAAGCTGGGAACATCTGGGACTCTGGTGGACTGCAGGTACGAGATGTTATTTTAGGGGGATTTAGGGGGCTCCCCTCAATAGGATTCCCTTACCGGCTGGGACCCTTGCCCTGCAGACAAGAAAAGGGGGTGAACTGCTCCCAGAGAGTAGCACTAAGGACACCTGCTCAGAGTGAAGAAGAGAGAGTTCCCTTTGTATGACACAGATTGAACACAGACGTGAAGTAAGACAATAACCCATCAACTGGATATTTATTTAATTTCTGCAAATCCAAGTAAAGTTTTTTTTTGAATACCTACATTGTGTCCTGCCTGTTTCTAACATCACCAAAGGGGACAGTAACACACTCAGAAAGGATTCACATTCACCGCCTGGGCCTCAAATGTTCCCCGTAGAAAGAATCCACTCCTTGGGACTTGTTAAAACTGGGGAAGTGGCAAAAGGAGATAGCCCCAAGAGAAATTCTTTTGTCTGCCCCTGGACTACCAAAAAAATCTGAAAAAGGGTTACATAAGTAACTCCACAAAGAACTAATAAAATGTTGCTTCACGTCATTATGTCATTTTAGCACACAGTATTAGTAAAGTAAGTACATTGTAAAAAAGTACACACCTTGTAAAAATATAGAGCATGCACGAAAATGAAAAGAACAAAGAAAATGATATACATGATCTGACACAACACAAAGCTAAATGTTTTTCCATGCAAACCCTAGCTGGTGAAACTACTGCCTTTCCAGAAAAAAGAAACGAGTGGCCACCATGGAAGCGACAGGCCCTACTGGAGCTTCCATATTACCCAAACTTCCCGTTCCTTCAAGCCCCAGCATAGCCCATCATAAACAACAGCCCAGGCTCATCAACAGATTCACTTGCGCAAAATGGCAGCATTGCATCCTAGCAGAGTTATCAAACCTGTTTTGGACGCAAGATTCATCATTAATTTCAGTGTATGCTGTTATATGTTTGCTTTTCTGTGATTGTATCAACCTACAGAAAACCCCATTGCGGAACTGAAAGAGCAGGAAAAACCAAGATAAATATGCCAGGGCTGTGATAGTACAGAGACCAATTGAACTGGAAACAGTAGGAGCACCATTTTGTTTCCTCATTGATTTTTTTTTTTTGGGGGGGGAGAGAGAGATTAGGGTTCACTGGAAGCACATCTGCAGAGTCTGACACATGACGGCTATCATGTGACTTACTGCTGACGGCAAGCTGCCTAACACAGTGGCTCACAGCCTTATTCTTTTTAAATATGGAACTCAAATAAGAGTCCAGACAAAACCATGGGACTCCGCCACCTATCAAAACATCCAAAATTCACCATTTTCAATAGGATTTCTAGTGCATAGGATGGATTCTTGAATTTTATAAAACTTAAACTGTATCAGATTGGCAAATAATATGCCCATGAAGCTTTTAAAATAATAATTGTTGCAGTTCTGGCCGCGAGCATCGCGGCCAGGCCCTTACCTCCGGGTTCCCGGACCTGTTCCCGCTTCCAGGGGCCTGGTTTGCGGCCTGGTTGGCGGCGTCCCCACTGGGGCTGCGCCGCTGCAAGCCTTCCCAGGGTCACCCGGCTCCCAGGCGCGCGCATGCACCACTTGGGCGCTTTTCTAGGCTGTTTCCCGCCAGTGGTGACGCTGTCCAACTTCTAACGTCAGACACCGCGGCCTTGATAAGCCACCTACGGTCATCCAGTCTTGGCCTTGCAACTGGTTAGCTTCCCGGTTTCCTGTTGCGCTGTGCCCCGGAGTGACCCGCTTCACTTCGTCACTCCGTTCCTGCTACAGTACCTGCCTGGTTTCTGCCTGCTTGCTACAGTACCTGCCGGTTCGTGTCTGCCTGCTACAGTACCTGAATCCTGCTACAGTTCCTGCCTGGTTCCAGTACCTGGTGTCTGCTACCGTTCCTGCCTGGTTCCAGTACCCGAATCCTGCCTCAGTTCCTGCCTGGTTCCAGTACCCGAGTCTCGCTACAGTTCCTGTCTGGTTCCAGAACCCGAGCCCACTTACAGTATTACTACTGTCTTAGTCTGGTTCCAGTTACCTGTCCTGAGCCACAACCCGCCTAAGTCCCAGCGGCCGGGCCTCTATGGGCTCCTCCCGGGGGGGCTTCAGCTTCCAAGGGTGAAGCCACCTAAGTCCCAGATGTTGGGCTCCTACGGGCTCCTCCTGGGGGAGTACCAGCTTCCAGGGTGAAGAGCATCTATGTCCTGCCTGAACATCTACCTCCCGGCCTGCTATTCACTAGAGACTTTGACCATCTAGTCCCAGTCTCCAGCAGATCGGCCCAAGGGTCCACTAAACAGAGACTCCCATAACAATAACAATAATAAATCATTAAATCAATAAATCAGGAGGTTTAGCTTCCCTATATCCTAGCATTTAAATCATTTACAAGTTTGGACTCCATTTAGATTCTAGACCTCAGGCTTTGTACCTGTTATTTGAACAAGGAGTATTACTTCTTTTTTCTGCATAACTAGCAGAAAGAAGGAAGTAATCATTCCACTGCACAGGTCATTGGTGAGGCCTCTCCTGGAATACTGTGTTCAGTTCTGGATGCAGCATCTCAAAAACGACAGAGAGAGAGAGAGAGAGGAGATGGAGAGAGAGAGAGAGGAGATGGAACTAAAATGGTGCAGGGTCTGCATCAGAGGCCATATGAGATGAGACTTGGGGATGTAAAAATGTATACCCTATATGTCAGGAAAGATGGGGGGAATATGATACAACATTTGAAACACTTTAAAGGTGTTACTAATCCACAAGAGACAAACCTTTCTCAATGGAAAGTGAGCTCTGGAATTAAGGGGCGTGATATGAAGCTGCAAGGACCACTGTCAGAAAATATTTTTTTAATCACGGAAAAGAGTGGTGAACATAAGAACATAAGAGCATCTGATATGCCATACTGGGTCAGACCAAAGATCCATCAAGCCCAGCATCCTGTTTCCAACAGTGGCCAATCCAGGCCATAAGAACCTGGCAAGTACCCAAAAGCAGACTATCCCATGCTACTGATGCTTGTGTCTGTTTTGTTTTTGATTTGTCCGTGGATATTTTCTCCTGGTCTGCCCTCCACCCCAGTCCTAGCAGCAGCACCCAAAGATCCAGAGAGGAGATTCTGTAAGACATCAGAGCTGTGAAAGACCAAAATTTTGCAGAATGTATTCACTGTTGGAAGGCTATCAGTAGAGGCAAGGTACCGTGCCATCTTTCAAACAGTGGTATACCTCGGCATTTACAAAAACAACAGTTGTAAATGTTGGTTTAAGGGGAGGCAACCAGAACTAGTCAGGGGACTGCATCTTCTACTGAAAGCATTAGCAGCAGGCAGCAGTAAAGCTAGAGAAAAGGGGAAGACCATCTCCAAAGCTGAGCCCTTCTCCCAGTGAAGTGGCAGGCAAGCAGCCCACATGCAAACATCAGAGGCAAGCCACCATGGAACAGACGGAGAAAGAGGCGGTGACATAGTGCACGGGGGGAAATGTGTAACCCCTGTTCTACTCTGGGTCACCTTCCCAGGCTTGGGGAGCACTGGTGCCACTCTCACAAGGTGGAGGAAAATATCTCTGGGGATAACCTGCAAGGCCAGTAATAGGCCGGGGACGCTCCCAAAAAATAAACCAATGTCCACTCAGCAATTGTGCTCCAACATAAAAATAGTTTACTGCTGTAGCTTCAGAATAAAACATAGTAAACCAGCACAGGAAGTAATACTAACAAAAACGAAAATCACAGCTCTAAATCAAAATCTTCTCTTTTATCAGCAATATGTACTTCCTTCTCTTTACTTAATATCTTCTTTGGTCTACCTTGGTCTTCTTTTCCTTTCCATTAATTCAATTAGTTACAATGTCCTGATCATTGTAACTAATCAACTAATCAGAACTAGAGGGATCTCGTCCTGATCAGCTCAAGGACGAGATCCCTCTAGTTCTGCAGACAGGAATCCATTGAGGCTTGCAGAGTGTCTTGCTGGTCCAAACAAGTTCCCACCACAGTTAAGTACAAGTTTCTTTAAAACTTCATAATAGTATTGCAAAAATCTTAGTTCCTTTCCTTCAGACTTCCTGAGAGTCTTATTCCTGCTTCTCCCCTGTTATAACCCTAGGAGAGGGCCACAGTTACATCCTCGGTTTAGATCTGCACCCCTGGAGAAGGGTTGGACTAAGTATAGTCAGGGCTTTTATAACCTTCTCCTTAAACCAAGCACAAAGGGGTTGTAACAGGCTGACTGTCAAAGAGCTGTTATAACACCCTCTGACCAAACCATGACCTTTAAACAGGGCCGGTGCATGGGTATTGGGTGCCCTAGGTGAAACAGCCTGCTGCCCCCCCCCCCCCAGTCACACCCTCCCTACACACAAATAAAATTATGCATTTATAATAATTTAATATAAACAATAAAATCAAGAAATATAAATTATCAATAGAATAAAACCATACAAAGAAGAATAAATATTCCATAATAGCTGATGAATGAACATCAGTAATTAAAAGTTATATAAATTTTACAAATACCAATAAACTGTTTAAAAACAGACACATCAGAGAGCACCCTATAATTAAAATTAACAAAGATAAAAAAAATCCCCTGCTGTCCATACCTGAGATCTTTTGAATTCCAGATGTCCGGTTAGCCTGACTTCAGTGCCAGGAAAAATAGTGGAAAGTGTTCTAAACATCGAAATCACAGAACATATAGAACAGGGGTCGGGAACCCATGGCTCGCGAGCCAGATATGGCTCTTTTGAGGGCTGCATCTGGCTCGCAGACAAGTGTCGCCACACTTTCCCGCTGACCCAGCTGCTCCCCGGTCCTCCTCCGCCCGGGCTTAAAATGCTGTCAGCCCGGGCGGAACGCGGCAGGACAGCTGGAGTCAGCGGCACCGGCGTGCTCTCTTCTTCCCACCCCCCCACCCCCCCGCGGCCCGGAAGAGGAAGTGGAGAGTATCGGGTGCGTGCGCGGCAAGAGGAGGCCACGCTAGTGCGCTCGGCATCGGCCCGAAGAAAAGAAGACTGCAGTGCGGCTCGGAGGAAAATGAAGAGGTTCAACCGCGGCCGATGGGACGCCTCCTCCGCGAGGGCTGAAAATGAAGGAGGTTAGCGTTGGGAGGAGGCTGCTGCTGCCGCGAGTTCCCGGGGTGGGGGAGAGAGAGAGTGAATGAGCGAGCAAGCAAGCATGTGTGTTTGCTCGCTCATTCACTCTCTCTCTCCCCCACCCCCACCCCGGGGAACTCGCGGCAGCAGCAGCCTCCTCCCAACGCTAACCTCTGGCTTCTAGGAAAAGTAAAAAGTCATGGGATAGGTGGCAATGTCCTTTCGTGGATTGCAAACTGGCTAAAAGACAGGAAACAGAGAGTAGGATTAAATGGACAATTTTCTCAGTGGAAGGGAGTGGACAGTGGAGTGCCTCAGGGATCTGTATTGGGACCCTTACTTTTCAATATATTTATAAATGATCTGGAAAGAAATACGACGAGTGAGATAATCAAATTTGCAGATGACACAAAATTGTTCAGAGTAGTTAAATCACAAGCAGATTGTGATAAATTGCAGGAAGACCTTGTGAGACTGGAAAATTGGGCATCCAAATGGCAGATGAAATTTAATGTGGATAAGTGCAAGGTGATGCATATAGGGAAAAATAACCCATGCTATAATTACACAATGTTGGGTTCCATATTAGGTGCTACAACCCAAGAAAGAGATCTAGGTGTCATAGTGGATAACACATTGAAATCGTCGGTTCAGTGTGCTGCGGCAGTCAAAAAAGCAAACAGAATGTTGGGAATTATTAGAAAGGGAATGGTGAATAAAACGGAAAATGTCATAATGCCTCTGTATCGCTCCATGGTGAGACCGCACCTTGAATACTGTGTACAATTCTGGTCGCCGCATCTCAAAAAAGATATAATTGCGATGGAGAAGGTACAGAGAAGGGCTACCAAAATGATAAGGGGAATGGAACAGCTCCCCTATGAGGAAAGACTAAAGAGGTTAGGACTTTTCAGCTTGGAGAAGAGACAGTTGAGGGGGGATATGATAGAGGTGTTTAAAATCATGAGAGGTCTAGAACGGGTAGATGTGAATCGATTATTTACTCTTTCGGATAATAGAAGGACTAGAGGGCAATCCATGAAGTTAGCAAGTAGAAAACTAATCGGAAAAAGTTTGTTTTTACTCAAAGCACAATTAAACTCTGGAATTTGTTGCCAGGGGATGTGTTAGTACAGTTAGTATAGCTGGATTTAAAAAAGGTTTGGATACATTCTTGGAGGAGAAGTCCATTTCCTGCTATTAATCAAGTTGACTTAGAAATAGCCACTGCTATTATTAGCATCAGTAGCATGGGATATACTCAGTTGTGAGTACTAGCCAGATACTTGTAGCCTGGATTGGCCACTGATGGAAACAGGATGTTGGGCTTGATGGGCCCTTGGTCTTACTCAGTATGGCATTTTCTTATGTTCTTATGAGGTGACTATCTGTAATTTATATGCATCTAATGTATACTTCCATAAATTGTTTGTGCATATCCTCCATATGCTGGTTCTTAATATGCAAGGTCTTCTGTTCATAGTGGGCAAATTTAATTGCCTTCACGATCCCTCAATGGATAAATATCTTCTAGTTCTGATGAGAGGCAAATACAAAGATAAGGGGGTAGCTTTCCTGTGTCACATTCCACTTCCCTATGAGAATAACAAACCTGCCTTCTGGGTCTTGAATGATCTTATGCATTATGAAATTAGCAGTTTTGCTGACAAGAATGGCAGCTCCCACCTTTTTACCTTTTGCTGCTGAAAAGATACTGGAACTAACCCATTCCCTATTCAGTTTTTTACTTTCTTGCTCCATCAAATGAGTTTCCTGAATTCATGCTAGGGAAGCCTTACACCTCTTTAAATGCTATAACACTTTTTTCCACTTTACAGGAGAACCTAAACCTTTAACATTCCAGGAAATTATTCTGTTCATGGCCCCCAAAATAAGATCAACTTCTAAACTGTGGAATAAATTGCTCTGAGTGTGAGGTCCCCAGCCTAACCTCACATCGTTGCCCTATATATTGAGAAACTAAATAAGCAACAAGAAAAAGTAGGTCATGCTCCTTGAGACCCCACTGGTGCAAAAATAATAAAACCACATCCTCAAAAGAAACTTTGACGCATTTTTCCAGCTCTTCCCATCCAAACAGTATTCCCATTCTCATCCTTACTGCATCTCTCACCCCTTCTTTACCAACCGCTAACCCCAAACCATAAAAGCTCAAAGTACCACGGGAATCCCCCTCCCCTCCCCCAACCCCCCTTGTACCCTTCATACCCCGAAAACGTTCCTCTCCCCTCACTACGTATGGGATAAGGGTCATGCTATTTGTGTGGCCAGGTGCCGGCATGCCCCCATTTTCTTTCAAAGAATTATCCTACCATCAGAGGCATAAGAACAAAATATAGGTAAGAGCTACTTAGTAATTCTCAGAGCTATGTACTAACTATGTACACGGAGCTGCAGAGTCACCTCCGCCAAATATTATGCAGAAACCATAAGGACATTTGTTATGGAAATATCGCAGCATATATATTGTGTAACCAAGCAAAGTCTGATAGCGTCGAGGAATTAAAGTTCTGGTTCAACTAGTTGAAGAAAAGGTAAGAGAATAAAACTGTAATACGAAAACAATGCAGGAGCACCATCTTATCTCCTGGAATGCTTCACACACAAGGTTAAATGCTGTCCATATTTCCCAGTACAAATACAGTTAGCCTTCCTCCCTGTGACCAAAATTTAAGGTAAAGTCGCAGAGGCCTTCTCCCACTATTGTGGCTGAGGCTGGTGGGGTGCTTAACGTTGCTGTGTTGCCAGGCCTTTAGTTGCAACCTCACAGGGTGGACTGTTTGATGCCCTCTTCCCTACTTGGGCTCCTGCACAGGAATTGGGTCCAGAACCCACCCAGCAAAGTCTCCCAGGGGTAGAGAGGGGAACCAGGGTGAAATTTAGAGTAACCATCCTGAGAGAGGATGTTACCTGGAGTACCCTGGAAATAAATAATTGTTGAAAAGCATGTTAATCAAGTTTATTTTTACCAAAAAGAAAAGGATTAGAAGTAACCTTGTAGTAAACAATACATGTATTCAATTCTTTAGCATGTATTTTTATAATAATACTTTAAAAAAACTGTTTTTAACTGTAGACAATTTAGACAACAATCAGAAATTATAAATATTTTCCAAATGTTTCTTTGATGGTACCAATGCAAAAACAATATTAACAATTCTACTCTCTTGTTTCCAGGAACCTTCTGCTGTATTCAACTCCAAATCAGATAAGTACCGTATTACTTTTATTCTTTTGTATGCTGGTTTTCACTTTATTCTGTTTAACCTTCAGATCTGTATCATAAGAAATTAAGTCTTTGTGAGTACTTTTTCTCTTTTTCCAGGCTCATCAAAAACCAAGAGTCCCTCTTATGGTAATTATACTTTTTTTTCTTTTTGGTCTTTTGGATTTACTGTCCACTTTCAGCGTTGTTTGACCCTTTGTGTTACTTTCCTATTGAGCTTAATTATATTCTGCTAGTTTGCTAGTCTGGCCAGACCTAAAGTGTGATTTTTTTATTGTAGGTGTATGCACCACTTATCTGGGATCTAAGCTCAATCTGTTGTGATGCAATCTGTGATGCTTAGGTCTCTGCAAAAGGGGGACACTGTTTAGATATAGGTATTAGTTTCAGGAAGTTAGTATTAAATACTACCAGTTGATTTGTTGATTGTTTCTTATTATGATTTGTACAGCATAGATAAGAAATAAAACTGTGAAACTTACTCAGAACAGCTTCCTGATTTTGATGGTAACTTTATTTTATCAGAGTGCGTGCATCTGATGAGAAATAAGGAAAATAGGATTGCAACCTGTTTCTGGTTCTTGTTTTTAAAAGTATTTTTGTACAAATTCAGACCTAAGAGTTTAGGCCTTGTAAGTAATTTCACAATGGCCAGATTTTATATAGAAATTCCTCTGATAGGATTCAATTGCTTGAATAGCCTGTAAGATAGAAACATATGATGGCAGATCAAAAAACCATTAGGGCCCATCTAGTTTGCCCAATTTAATTCCTGGTAATATGCCCCAGACCCCAGTTGATCTCTGGGTTTCCCTCACTTTTTCACATTTAGGGATCCTCTGCATTTTTATTCAGATCTTGTCATCTGCAGACTAAATATGTTTACTCCAGCCTGAAACAAGAATTACTCCAAACCCAAGTGTGCAATTCCCATTAGGGAGTGATTCTCACACTTGAAGCTTTTTTACCCTTTGAAAAAACAGGAATGCTATCTTGAATAAACCCTCTTAGGCCTGGATCCACCAATCTTTCGTAGAATGGTGAATCCTGTGAAAATGGGGGGCGGGCCTGCGAAAGCTCTCAGCCTTCGCACCACTGCGGTGTGCCTGCTGCCAGCTTTCGCACCGAATAGCGACACCATAAAAGGTGGAGTTATTCAGTGTGCTACTGCCGACGATAATGTTAGTAACATTATCGCCGGCAGCAAAAACACCGCCGATTCCGCCCCTCCCCTCCCCGACTCCTCCCCTCCCCCTAATTTGCATCGTATCGTGTGCGTTAGGGCCCTAACGCACGCGATAAGGGTTTAGAAAATAACCCCCTTAGTTTGCTCTATCAGAAAACACCACCAGAAAGTTGTAGCTGTTTTTTTCCTAATTTTAATGAATAAATGAATGACTAAAGTTGCCTGTGCATAAACCCTGTGGGAGACTTACATTTAATCTTGAGGCAGTGAGAGAGTTAACAAAAATTGAAACAAGCTATGAAGTAGGCAGATAGAAAAAATAGCTTGCAGCTGACAGCTGAGTATTGACTTGTCCAAAGTCAACAATAGGTGAAGGCCACTTCCCAGATCAGTAGGATACATGTAAGCAAAATTTCCAAGCCAGGCCTAGATCACCATGGATATCCCCTGATAAAGCAGCCAAGGCAGTTATCTTAACAACACAAGTTTATGCTTATTATATTTAGACAAGTTATTGTATTCCAGTAGATTTATGTTACCCCATCTTCAAAGATGTAATCACAATACTCATTATGTACTTAACTACATAATCAGTTAGAAATATAGAGTTGACACTGGGTCTAGGGTTCATAGTAGTGAGTAGTTGATCAGATGTTTATTTAAAGGTAGATTTTAAAAGCCTTGCGTGTGCAAAAATGGCCACATATGCGTGTAAGCTCTGGCAAGGGCATGCACCCAGAAAAAAGTACATAATTCCAAATTTTCCTCAGGTGAGAGAGAGAGAGAGAGAGAGAGAGAGAGAGAGAGAGAACATCTTTATAGGAAGCAGTCTGATAATCTATATATATGGACCATTGTAATGGGGCACATTGAGTCGGGGTGAGTTTTTGGGAAGTGGGGTGGGGTTTGGGGGGTGGTGTTACAGACACATTCAGAGGCATCCATTGTAAAATTGACATCAGCAACGATTTTTTGACCTTATAAGTGTTGAAAAGGAAGTGATTTGTACAATGCAGTTAGCAGAGACTGCAGTATTCAAATCAGCTCCTCTTTTTAGAATTTTCATCATGTAGGTTATAAAATAGCATGTATTTTTGTGCGTGGTGTGATACGCGTGTTTATGGGTGCATGCACTGCCCTTTTAAAATCTACCCTTTATTGAGTAAGGCTGACCAAACCTCTCTGAGAATGGATAAACTCTCTGGGTTAGTACAGACTGGGCTTAACTCTTATATTTTATATATATATTTATTTATTTTTAAATACCGACATTCGAACTAGTATATCACATCGGTTTACAAAGAATAAATCAAGATTGTTTACAGCAAATAAACATGATTGATAACAAAGGTATCATACCAGAGAATCTCAGGAAAGTACATTGAAATAACATAAGTGGTGATGTGTGTCGGGAAGGAATCATTTGGTGTGATAAACTTTTTGATTTGAGTATACTTGGGTGGAAGGGAGGATAACATTTTAACCAACATTATAAACAGGAGATATTTAAGTTAGAACTGGCTACGTGGTATCTATTTCATCAGTATGGGCAAGGTATGGGCAGAGGCGGGTGTAACATATCTTTACAGGATGCACTAGGGGGTAAGGTTGTTTCAGAGTGAGGGAATGGTGGATGTATTTGTATTAGGTCTGGTTGTGTTCATCCGAAGGCTTTTTGGAAAAGCCATGTATTTAGTTTTTTCTTGAATGATGTGCTAAGATCTTGTGATAAGCCCATGCTCCTCTAACAATTGTGGTTCCAAAACAGATCTGCTTTTATTTACAGAAGAACATTTACAAAATCCATCTCACAGGAAACCTCGCGGTGAATGCATATCCATTCATGATCTGACACCGTTGTTGCAGTATTAAATACACTACTCCTTAGAAAGAGATTAGTTCTAGGGAAAATCTAGAGTTCAAACTCCTGGGCACTTCTGGGGCATCTTTGACAGTGGGCTGAGCCTCTGCTTCCATGAGCTGATTGGCTCAAATTACTTGGGCATTCTAGACATTATGTGTGTGGTTTGCTCAGAGCATGTGTGTGTGTATGGTGGAGGATATACCTCTTACCCCCACTTAGTTCCCATCTCAATCCCTTCACCCACACACCCTCTTCCACTCACACGTACCCACGTCACATCCCTCTCCTCACCTGTCCCCATCTTTCCCCCCTGAAGCAACTGCAAGACGCGCTTCAGGAGTAAATTTACATCTCCCCCACCGATCTCCAGGAATATTCTTGTCTTTGCTTGGTTGACTTTTGTGCCAGGAACTGAGTCATCTATTCTGTATTAAAGAGCTAGCTAATACACTAGGCAGATGCCATGAAAGGTTTTTCATGTTGCTGCACAAGTTACCTAGACTGTGACCTTGGATCTCCACTCTTAATAGGTGGGAGGTAATTGATGCCCCATACATAAATTAGATAAGCTCTCAGATTTTCTTAAACGGATACTTATGATAACGTGTTGAATGAGATATGACTAGCATTAGGTTTCCTAGACTATCTTAGAACACCAAGCTTGTTTATCGGAGATACAAGGCTAGACCTCAGTAAGAGTTCAGATTGCACTGGTTTTAGACTTCCTTTTATAGGCTTGTAAGTGTACTGGATAACTTCTCTGTGTGCGCATTCTGAGATCTTTAGAATGTCAGCCAGGAGTAAGAGAATACTAGTTAAAATACTTGCATCCTTTCATCCATTCACTCTATGGGCAGATGCAACATACAAATCGTTCAGCAGTCCAGTTAAACGAGAGCGTAAAGAAATTTAAATCTTCGTGAAGTATGTGTAATTAGACTTGCAGGTCACCATAAATCAGTCTTTATTGAAAATGCTCTTTATGGTTCTATTGCATAATTGCATATATAATTAGGAACATAGAAATATTTTTATAGAATAACAAAGAAACATTAAAGGGCTTTTACCTAGCAGGTTTGCATGAAGGAAGTAGTTTCACTTGCAGCATGTTACAAAAAGCAAGCTCCATGGTGTGTCTGTTGGAATCATTTATTGGGCCAATGTACTGAATTGCAAAATGGCTTTGCAAACAGAATAGCGTGCGCAAAGACGCAACATAGAATGCATAATCGCATTTGCAAGTTTTAACACACACTATTTGGCATTCTTGTGCATACTATTTTTTATTTGCGAACCCATTTGCAAAACATATGCAAAATCACTAAAGAACAGAGAAATCTTGCAAATCAGCACATGGAAATCACCCAAATGGGCGATTTCCTGCAAAACTTAGCAACACATCAAGGAGGTGGAGGTAATTTTTTTTTTTTTTGCCAGAAAACTAGTGAAATGAATCTTCAGTTTGAATATATTGGCTCCATTAGTTTAAATTGAGATATAAACTGTCACCGGTCTATTTGTAAGAGATATTTTCAAGGTTGATATGGGGATTGGTGTGGGCTTTCAAACTTTGTCTTCTCATTTTCCTCTGTTTAGATTTTCCAGTGAATTGCCATGGGTATGAAAAATGATTGATATGCATTTTTGATGTCAGGATTAAGTATGTGGCATGGATTAAACCAATGGAGGTGTCCTCCTGGCATGTTAAGAGGTTTTTATTGTAGCACTTTCTCATTGCAGCAGGAGGAGTGATTTTATGAATGGAGTTGAGTTGCAAGGGTTTTTAGTTTTTGCTTTGAAATTTGTGATTGGAGGTTGATTTGACATCATGTAGAATGAACCAAAGAGGCACTAATGAAAGAACTTTACTGCAACTGGTGGGATTCAGAAACGCTGATCATCAAGGCATTTGCTCATTTATACTGGCTTGGTCCCAAGTACTGATTAAAAATATGTGTTGGGACATGCTTGCCCAAAATGAATTGGATTATTTACTCTCAAAGGGCAATTTTCATATTCCCTGCAGTGCTTTAAGCCCTAATGTTACTTTGCACTCACAGGCCTGCAAGTCAGTTTTCGAAGGGAAACTCCCTGTGGAGCATCCTTTTCAAAATCCTGTAGTGGCCTGGTGCCACAGGGATTCTTTACCCCATGCTCTTTACAGGTGCAAAGGATGTGGAATAAAGAACATGAATGATATCCTTGCCTATATGTTACCAGGCCCATTCTAACCCCATTCTTGGTACCTGATTCACTAAGGGGTCGGTTTTAAAAGGCCCACGCATGCGTCCATGTGTGTGCGGATCCCGGTCCCTGTCCTGGCCAGCCTCCACATCCCGCCTCTCCATGCCCAGACCCCGCCCCCCTGGCCTGACCCTTTTTTCAGGCCTGGCACTTCTGCACAAATAAAGAGATACATGCATGGCCGGGCCTTTTTAAAAATGAGTTTGGCACGCGCAAAGCCCGGCCACGTGCATATCTCCCTGATTTTATGTGTGTGGACCTTTTAATATATACTTGTAAGGGTTTTTCCCATAGACACAAAATGGGAGAAAAGAATGAATCTGGCCCTTGGTGCTGTCCCCTTATCCCACATGGTGAGGGGAGATTTCAAAGAGGATTTTATTTCATGGGCAAACACTCATTTACTCATAGAAATCCCTTTGAAAATTGCTCACTATGGAGTAAATTTTCAAAGGAGTTATGCACATAAAAGTAGCATATATTTGGGTAATTTTCAAAAAGTCCATTTATGCCATAAACCCTTTTGAAAATTCAGTCTTATGGAGCAGATTTTTAAAGGGGTTATGATGGTAACTTTTAAACAGGCACAGGCGCGCATTCGTCAGCCTGCACCCAGGGACTCAGCCATTTTATAACATATGCGCATATACGTGCACTTGTTATAAAATAGCCTTACTGTTGCGCCGGAGGTGGACCCTTGGGCCGAGGTGGGGTTGATGCTATCCGTAGGAGGGATCCTACGGGTCCCCACCATCGACAGGCAGAGCGGGCTGATGGATGGAGGCTGGCTGGGGCTTCACCAATACCAACCCTCGTTCCCCGCGGGTTAAGCCTGTGGGTGCTGGAGCCGGCTAGACTTAGGTGGATTCCGTCAGTGGTTGTCAATGGGTGGATCGAGGTCAGCCCAGAGGCAGCGACTAGTGTAGGTATCAGTCTGTACTGGACGAGGCGGAGTCCTGGAGACCTGGGCGCCAATAGGAACACAGTTTGACAGAGGGCGCCCGAGCAAGAGAAGGCCGAAGCCTGAATGAACCACGTCCAGGACAAAGGCTGAAGAGGCGTCTTTAAGCAAGCTGGGATTAGGGCTGGCGGAAATCTGGAAGCAGTGGCAACCAAGGCTGGGGTCTAGACGAGGAGAGAGTCAATAGGATGGTCAGACGAAGCAGAAGTCCATGGCTGGAGAGAAGCAACGGCGTAGTCAAGCGATGCAGAAGTCCGGGGCTGGAGAGAGGCAACAGAGTAATCAGGCAATGCAGAGGTCTGGGGCTGAAGAGATGCACCGGAGTAGTCAGGCAATGCAGAGGTCCGGGGCTGGAGAGAGGCAACGGAGTAGTCAGGCAATGCAGAGGTCAAACCAGGTCAGCAATCCGAAGGACAGGTGAAGGAACAAGAACACGGGAACAAGGAAACAGGAACGAAGGCAATCAGCATCGGGAACCAGGTACTGAAGAGGCAACGAGTACTCGACTAGCGAGGGGACCTGTTGCAAAGGCAATTTGAGAGAGCGGAGCCCAGGCTTATATACCGGAGCTCTGCTGACACCATCATCCGGGGCCGCAGCCAGGGTCCCGCTGCAGGCCCTATTTAAAGACTAGCTGGGCGCGTGCGTGCCTAGGGAGGGGCACGGCGCTGGTCGGGACAGCATCTCTCCGCGGGCCACGCAGAGTGGCCCGACGCGGAACATCAGGAGCTGCAGCAGAGCCGGAGGCACCAGGGGCGGCCTGAGGACAGAGCCGACGGCGCACAACCACCAGAGACAAGGGACCAGATGCTGGATTACTTTGAAAGAGGTGATGGGGCCGAGCCATGGGTCTTCTGCGTCCAGCGTGCGTAACACTTACTGCGTGCACATGTGCATGGAATTTTAAGAGGACGCACACCTATGTGAACAAATGCCACTTCTACTGCGCAATTGGGATTTTAATAGGCACGTGCATCAATGCCATTACCAGTTTTACCAGTTTGTTCCCAGTTCACCCAAGTAAGGAGTAGGCCTTCCAAAGCCCCCTAGTTTAAAAGCTTCCCTTCTCCTCTGTTAGCCCAGACCCTTAAAACCCCGCCGATCTATTTGTCTTTATTTTATAACTTGCACGTCATCCATAGCAGAAGTAAAGATATGTGGTAGAGGGCCCCAACGCGCACCTGTGCGTGCAAATATTTACGCTCTAATTTCAATGTGAAATCCAGGAATGCCCATGCCCCTCCCAGACCATATCCATGTCCCGCCCCTTTCACTGGAACATTTCATTTGTGTGCTTAGGAGCACATACGTGTGTACTCGGGCGGCTTGTAATATCCGCTTGGTGAGCACTTGCCCAATTTGTGCGCGTATCGCCCAGTTTTGGCACAAGTTGGGCTTTTAAAATTCACATTTATGTGCATCAAAGTAGCAATTTTCAAAAGCCCATTTACGTGCGTAAAGTCCATTTATGCATGAAAAACCCAGTTTTACGCACACAAATCCTTTTGAAAATTCAGTTCTCTGTGCTGACTTTCAGGTCAATCCAGGTCATCCACCTGGAACCTTTTTGACCTGTGGCAAATTGTTTCCTTTTCTCCACTGGTGTCAGCATGGAAGGAGGAAGCTACTGCTGGCCCTGACCTGGTACTCTTTATTTAGAAAATCACTACGGTATTCACTGCAGCATTGGTTCCTTATCTGACATTTTCAAGTTGATCTTAAATTGTCAGTGTGGATTAAAGATGACCCTGAAGCAGGCAAGGGAGGGTTGAAACACCACTATCAAGTTTGTCCTCCCATGGGGCTTTTGCAGTTCACTGCTGTTGGAGGGTGTTTTGTTTTTTTTTAAAGTTTTGTGTTATCAGAATTTTTACAATCTGAAGATTTTTTTTCTGGGCATATTTGCAGACTGGTTGAGGACTGGAATATAATTTGATTCAGATTTTTCTTCAAAGCAGATTACATTCAGGTACTGGAGATATTTCCCTCTCCCCAGAAGGCTCACAATCTAAGGGCCAGATCCATTAAGACTTTTCTACCATTTTGTGTCTGTGGGAAAAACCCTTAAGCCCAAAATGTGAAAAGCCCTGCGCGCATAAAATTCGGGAGTTATGCCCATGGCTGGGCCCTGTGCACGCCGCGCTCATTTTCAAAAGGGCCCGGCCACGAGCGTAACCTCTGATACATGCAGAAGTGCCGGTCCAGAAGAAAGGGGCGGACTGGGGAGCGCCATTAGACTCTTTCCTGAGGGACTTCGCCCTGGCAGTCGGCCGGCACACCTAACTTACTTCTGCTCCTCAGAGCAGGTGAGTTAAAAAAACAAACCAAAAAAAAAAGGGTTAGCCAGGGTAGATTTAGGGGTCGAGGTGAAGAGGGGAAAAGGGAGGACGGTTAGGAAGGGGTGTAGGGAAGTCCCCTCCCAGTCTGCTCCTTAATTGGAACTGGGAAAAAAGCCCCATCACGACGCCGTTTTGTAATTGAAAAAATCCCCCCCCCCCCTGCACGTGAGGCCACCCGCCCGCACGTGCGCGCATGGAAATTAAAATCCGGTCCACATGCGCACACGGGAATTGTACTTTATAACATGCATGCACTGACGCGCGCATGTTATAAAATAGCCACGTCCGTGTGCGCGTGCCGGGCCTTTAAAAATCTTCCCCTTCATGAATCAAGTGCTAAGTTTGTGCCAGAGGCAACAGAGGATGAAGTGACTTGCCCAGGGTCACAAGGAGCAGCAGTTGGATTTGAACCCTGGTTACTCCTTCAGCTACTCCTCCAGCTATTTTGAAGGACTAAAATAAGGACCTTGGTGTATGATTATAGTGTGTGTGTGTGTGTGTGTATGTGTGTGAGTGTACACTTTTATTTATTAATTATTTACATATGAACATTTGATGTTCCACTATTTCCCATGAATGGACTCAAGGCAGATTGCAATTAAATTTAGATCAAACATGCAGGTACAGTGCCTGCATGTTGCGAGTCAACTAAAAATTTGGAACTCTTCACAAATTTCATGTCATCCTTGCTCAGGGGCCTTGCTAATCTTCTCTGTATCATTCCAGTTTTAGCGTATGTGCTGCTGAAGCACGCATGTATAGCAACAAGGTTATGCTTCTATATGACACCACTTTATGACAGTCCCTGTACTGGACAGTCCCTTTAGTGCCGCTGAGTTTAGTTCCCATAGCTTTTGCAGTTCCCACTCCTTATGCATATACTGTAGGTTTCTGAAGTGTGGGTATCTGTACACTTCTTTACCTGTGGATTCTTTTATGAAATCCTGTACTACAACTTTTTTCTTGTTACCTCTTTAAAGGGTATCCCAACCTGCAAACAATATTCTTTCCTGAAATTAACTAAAGCAAAATTTCCTTTTTCTGTGAAATTTCATTCATGATTTCTCATTCAGGCTCGATTGGATTGAATTATCTCGATCAGTAAAAAATATATATTTTTTATTATTGTCTCAAAAGTGCCCCTTACAAATTACCTAAACAGACATTATGGATGATATTAGAGGGGGCAGAGTGTGTATTGGGTTTTCAGACATTTCCAAATGGAAGATGTCTGGGGTCAGGAGACTAGAGCTTATATAACAGAGGAGTATATTGGATCATTTGTTTCTCTTCTTCTTTTTTGTCTTCTAGTTCTCTTCCTGAGAAAGTGGCTAAGGCTCAAGGTTACTTACCTCAGTCCTTAGAGGGAGAGTAAGCTTGGGGTCCAGGAGAATCCTGAGGAGGAGAAAATCCAAAGGTGATCTTTTGGTAGAAAGGAGCCGTGACAAAGCACCTTGGGGCCAATGCACTATGGTGCGCACAGTCTAGCACACCAGTTTACTCACGGTTGGGCGCGTTTTGGGTGCACAAGAATAGCGTCCAATGCAGTAAAGAGATTATTATGTCCAAAACACATGCCCTAACAAACACATACCCAATGGCGCCCAATGCATGTAAATTCCATGTAGATGAAGACATTAACTATTACCCTCTGATGCAGGAAAGCGTGCCCAAAGGCTGGGCGCCCAACGCACATTTTTTAATGCGGGGAATTTAACTCCAGCTCTGGAAGTGGAGTAAAGTTAACTCGCAGTCAAGGGCTCATGAGAAACATTAAAAATTATAAGGTAGATTTTAAGACTCACGCATGGACACAGCGTTTTTATAACATGCGTGCATCAACGCACACATGTTATAAAATCCGTTACCCAAGTGCACATGCATGCAACAATTTTATATTGGCGCGCACATGTGTGCGTGAATGCCGAATCAGGCTTGTAAGCGGGGGGGGGGGGGGGGGGGGGGTGTTTCAAACTGCACATGGCGATGCAATCGGCCCTATTCCCTGTTCCCTCCCAGTCCGCTCTAGTAAAGGAGCAGACTGGGAGGGAACTTCCTATACCCCCTATCTAACCTGCCTCCCTTTTACCCAACTGCCTCCAATCCCTAAAACCCCATGTTGGGTTTGTGGCATATTGTGGACTCTTGGTCGAAGTGGCGATGACTCCTCCCATGGGGAGGGGCCCTGTGGGGAACCACAATGATTGGCTAGACTCTAGTAAGCAGACACTGAGGAGAGAACGCTTTATTATACTGCAGGTGATGAGTAGAATCTTGCCCAAGGAACAGACAATGCTGTAGTCCAGAGATATCACATTAAGCTCAGACAGTCTCTGTAGATGATGGTCTCACTCAGATGTAGCAAAGGTCTGGTAGTGTTCCGCAGTGCGGGATAAGCCGTGAACCTGAAGGGTGGAATGAGCTGGAGCGTAGTGATACTCACAGAGTAGCAGTGCTGATAACTTCCTTCGGTAGTTAAATGAAGAGAGGGACCCGAGGTCCGAGGTGCAGGATACCCTGAGCAGAATAGGCCCTCGAGGAGCGAGTACCTAGGAGTGCCGAAGGGTTCCTGAAAGAAAGTAGACAGGACCCCCGAGGGATGGGTGTCCTTAAGATTAGGCAGATTAACCCTGGAGGGTGAGTAGAAGTGAGAGGCCCCCGAGGAGCAGGTACCCAGAGCTTCCGTAGTAGCGAGATACCCCGGAGGGTAGTGAGGAATCCAAGCGAGCAGCTTAGAAGCGGTGAGAGTAGCAAAACCGTAGTCCTTGCTAACTCGTTCAGTTGGAGAGGAGCGGAGGTTTAAATACCCGGAGGTACTGACGTCATGCGGTGGGGCTGCCCCTGAGGTTCCCCGCCATGACGTATTCAAAAACATAGGCAGCGTGTGCGCGCGTGCCCTAGCAGGCCTCAGGAAGAAGCATGGCGGATGGGGACGCCCATGCTGGCTCGGAGACGCTGAGGGTTTCGGCAAACAGCAGCGGAGGCAGCCATTCTTCCAATGGAGGAGGAAAAGGGTAAAAGAGAGGTGAGGCAGAGCGGTCGCTGCCGTCTGCGACCAGCGGACGCAACACACCGCTAACTACCCTATATTTTTTTGTTTTAAAACGTACTTGATCTCCGACGCAGCAGCAGAAGATTGCACTGGTTGATCAGCTCCCAGCACGAGTTTCAGCGGTACAGTGCCTAATGGCGCTGTCCTGGCCCGCCCATGCCCCGCCCACTCCCCATCCAGACCCTGCCTCCGGCCCACCCCTTTTTCCCAAACCCGTTTTTCTTGCGTGTATCCGGAGATACACGCATGGCCGCCTCACACCCCTCTCCTCCTGTTCTCTGCAGTTTGCCTGAGAGAGTAGAGGGGAGGGTCTGGAGCAGAAAGCAGAGGGCTGTTCTCTGTTAAGTGAGATTCATTGCACAAGTTCTGTGAGGAAAGTATTGGGGTAGGGCTTGGTGGTAAGGAGACAGTTCTGGTCTTATCTATGGAGGGGGAAAGATAGAGAGAGAATATGTTTGTGGGAGAATGTCAGGTGAATTTTCAAAAATTTACACAAGTAAAAATTAACATATATGCGTGTAAGTAGTCTCTGCTTGCGTATTCCATATTTTATAAAAGTAGGAAGAAAATACACACGTATGTTCACTTTTGCACACAAATATAAGCGTGTAAAAAAGGAGCGTTCTAAGGGTATTCTGGGGTTATGCATGTTAAGTTTCTATTTTAAAAGACACTTATGAATGAGCATGGTTTTGCTATCTTTACACCTGCTAATTATTTGGCGTAAGTAATAAACGTTTTTACTATGTTGTACTGACTGGGTGGGGGGTCTGGGTGAACGGGGGGGGCAGTTCAGGCTGAAGAACCAGGAGAACCTCAATGACCATGGAAAGGACTGGGCGAACTGGTGAACTAATTGGTAAAACTGGTAAGTTCCTTGACACATGCAAGTTTTAAAATTGGCTGATTTACACACAGAAATCCCCGTATGTGCGAGAAAATACCACTTTACTTTCATGCGTAAAATATATACGCATGTATATTTTTTTAAAGAGCAGTAAAATTTTGCACGTTCCATGCATTGAAATACTTGCTTTCGATGCATTGCATGTATTCATGCGTATGGAGTAAAGATACGCGTATTTTATAAAATGTGTGTATACCATGCGTGCAGGTTATAAAATACTGTGGTAAAACTATGCGCGGCCATACATACGCATATATGCTGCCGCGCTCATTTGTTTGAAAGATAACCTTCTGGGCGAGTATGTGGGAGGGAAGTGAAAAAAAAAAGAAAGCTGATGCATGTACCATAACTCAAAAGTTCTCAAGTGTGGATGGCATTTTCAGAGATGTGGCTGAGTGGGGCAAGGGGTTGGAGGGAAGGCTTCCTGTTTGACATTACACATAAATACCATGCTCTAGAAATCAACCAGGCCTGGCAGTGGCACCTGAAGTGGGGGTAAGTGCTGATCCCATTCACAAAAGGAAAACCAAAGAGATTGGGTTAAAAAACTAACCAGCTACAAAGGGAAAGGGTAGAGCTAATGTGACATGTTGGACTGGCAGCAAACAGCAAAGTCTAGTGGAAGACTAAGCAGTGAAAAGTGTCTAGAAATTGCGTATGGGGGGGGGGGGGGGTCTCTGGGGAGAGGAGCCTGTTGTGCAACGGCCAAGGAGCCACAGGCCCTGCAGTAAGATGAGGAGGAGGAGGGAGGGAGACTCCACCTTCCTGCCCGCCTCCCCCCCCCCCCAAACCAGGGCAATTTTTTGCCACAATATTTCTTTATATATTATATTTTTCTTTTCTGCATGAGTTACACTAAAAGAAAGCGCACTATCTGCCAAACTAGTAAACTTTTACCTGTGCAACAGCACTCACTGGTGTGGCCGTGCAGTTTGCAATAGGAAGGTACAGAAGCGATATAAAAGCCCGAGGAAGCATCCCCTATCAGGAAGAACTGGGAACCCCAGGGATGTTTAATGACCACTTAGCTCCCAGTTGTGCCTCCGTATCCCGAAAGAAAGTGGAGTGTGGGACGCATAATTAATTGACTCAAACCCAAATTCCAGATACAATTCTTCTTAAAAAAAAAAATATGATTCAAACTAAAATGCTGGACACAATACTTCTTAAAAAAAAAATATCCCAGAAAAGACAGATTTTTTGGATTACACTAATTTGCTAACAAAATGAGTTGCAGTGTAGAAGGAGTTAAAACAAATAATCAGGCAATGCAAATCGTTCACAGTGGTGTTTGTTGCACTGACCTATATATAGAAAGCCAAGTTCAATAGGACGACTGCTTTAAGGGCAGCTTGATCAAACCTTTCATCGTGTTGGAAAACACTTGACTGGGCCTCAGTTCAGTGCAAGAGGAGAAATACCCTCTATGCTAGGAAAACGCCACTTGCACTTATCAGGACGAAACACAGACTCCTCTATTACAGCAAGGATATGAAGTGTGAAGCAGAAAGGGGCAGGAGCTAGCATAGCAGCGCGGTGGGAAGGGGGCACCACAGCTTGCTCCCACATGATCTAAACTGGGTATCAAAAACTGCAAAGCAAATGCCGGCTGCTGTCTGAGTGGCAAAAATGTAGCGTTTCCCTGGGTAGTGTATGAATCTACTGCTTGCGTGCTTGATGCACTCTTGCACTTTTCACCCTTAGAAACTGCTGAGTGAATACAAATGCTGGTTGCCTGAATGTAGAAATTTAGAACAAATCATAGGAAGTATTTTTTCAGTCAGTGCACATTCAAGCTATGGAATCTGTTACCAGAGGATGTGATGAAGGCAACTAACACAGTAGGGTTCAAAAAAGTGTTGGACAAGTTCCTGAAGGAAAAGTCTATAACACAGTCTTTAGCCAGGTAGATTTGGGAAAGCCAGCGCTTATCCCTGGGAATAGGATACAATAAAGAAACCAATTATTGGGGATCTGCCAGATACTTATGTCCCAGACTGGCCATAGTTGGAGACAAGATACTGGGCTCAATGGACCTTGGTCTGACCCAGTAAGGTACTTTTTATGTTCTTAAGTAGGTGTCTTTCTGCAATAATGTTTAATAAGACTCATGAGCCTACTTGATTCTGGAATCTTCTGGGGTTGTTTTCCAAAGGAGAGGCCCATCTTTCCTTTATCCTGTCCTGACAGGGGGACTGGTGGACCCACGGTCAGGGTTCCTGGTCCTTAGAACAAGAAGATAGGAACATAAGAATTGCCATACTGAGTCAGACCGAGGGTTCATTAAGCCCAGTATTCTGTTTCCAACAGTGGCCATTCCAGATCATAAATACCTATCAAGATCTCAAACAGTAAATAGATCCCATGCTGCTATTGCACAGTGATAAGAAGTGGCTATTCCCAGAGTCCATTTGGTTAATAACAATTTATGGACTTCTTCAGGAACTTATCCGAATTGCCTTAACTACATCTTCCAGCAATGAATTCCAGAGCTTAATTTTCTGTTGAGTGAAAAAGAATGTTTTCCAATTTGTTTTGAATGTGCTACTTATTAACTTCATGCAGTGTCTCCTAGTCTTTGTATTTTTTGAAAAAATAAATAACTGATTTACTTTTACGATTTCTATTCCACTCATGATTATAGAGACCTCTATCATATCCTGCCTTAGCCATCTCTTCTCTAAGCCAAACAGCCCCAACCTTTTTAGCCTTTCTTCATAGGGAAGCTGTTCCATCCCCCTTATCATTACAGTCATCCTTCTCTTTACCTTTTTCAATGCAACTATATTTTTTTGGAGATGTGATGACCAGAACTGCACACAATACTCCAGGTGCAGCTACACCATGGAGCAAAACAGAGGCATTATGATACTCTCTGTTTTATTCCTCATTCCTCTCCTATGTCCTAACATTTTATTTGCGTTTTTAACCACCACCACACACTGAGCCGAGGATTTAAAAGTATTCTCCACTATGATGCCCAGATCTTTTTCCTGTGTGGTAATTCCTAATATAGATCCTAACATTGTGTAACTACACTGTGGGTTGCTTTTCCCCATGTGCA